>NC_064537.1:1738750-2077500 GCF_023856365.1 Brienomyrus brachyistius
CGCTGGCGTTACTGCTCCAGGTTTGAGACCCGCTGTACTGGAGCCTTTTTTCGCAGTAGAAACACACAGAACCAGCCCAGATTGGGGAAAAAGTCCGGCAACGTGTTGGTGGAAATGAGACACAATACTCGGGGGGGGGGGGGGGGGGGGTCACTAATGATTCAGTTAGCCATTTCGGTCTTCATTAAACATAGTACATTAATAGCTTAATTACTCTGGGCCAAGGGCTAGAGGGGAGCCAGCAGATAGTTATGGAACATGGGAGAGCAATGTGTAGTGAGCAGGATGTGGTTGTATCAGGTGGAGGGGGGTTGGCTGTTGTACTCTCAGCATTAACAAGGTGCTCCCTGCCCCCCCCAGGCATCGAGGTATGGAACCCAGCATTTGACGTGACCCCACACCAGCTGATCACTGGAGGCATCATCACAGAGCTGGGCGTCTTCCTGCCCTCGGAGCTACAGGCGGCGCTGACGGGACGCCTCACCGCCCTCTAGACCCACTCCCCACTAACCACCCACCCCCCTTTGCTCATCACATACACTCACTCCACTGGCATGTGGCATCGGGGGGAGGGGTGCTGATCACCATCACATTGACACTGTCGCCTGGGGTGGTTACGCAGACAGACTGCCCCCTCGCCCCCCCACCACCTCCATTATCCCGGTGCCTGTGTCCCTCTCCCTGCCCTCGGTGTCCTCCTGTCTCACCCCCAGACCCGCCTCTCCACACTGTTAGCGATTCTCAGCCCTCAGATGACGCTCATTCTTTCTGTTCAGAGGCTTCACATGCATTTTGAGTGGGAAATGCACGCATTCCATGTAAATAAATGCTTCTGGCCACATGAAGTGTGTGCAGGCTGCTTGGGGCCTCGGGGCGGGTCATGCAGGCCCCTCCCAACGACAGCGGTACTGAGTGGCTGATCCTGCCTCCTCGGCGCTTTGGCCTGTATGACAGCGGTACTGAGTGGCTGATCCCGCCTCCTCCGCGCTTTGGCCTATATGACAACGGTACTGAGTGACTGATCCCGCCTCCTCCGCGCTTTGGCCTATATGACATCAGTACTGAGTGGCTGATCCCGCCTCCTCGGCGCTTTCACCTGTATGACAGCGGTACTGTGTGGCTGATCCCGCCTCCTCGGCGCTTTGGCCTGTATGACAGCGGTACTGTGTGGCTGATCTTGCCTCCTCGGCGCTTTGGCCTGTATGACAGCGGTACTGAGTGGCTGATCCCGCCTCCTCGGCGCTTTGGCCTATATGACAGCGGTACTGAGTGGCTGATCCCGCCTCCTCCGCGCTTTGGCCTGTATGACAGCGGTACTGAGCGGTTGATCCCGCCTCCTCCGCGTTTTGGCCTGTATGACAGCGATATTGAGCGACTGATCCCACCTCATCTGCACTTTGGCCTCTGTGACAGCGGTACTGAGTGGCTGATCCTGCCTCCTCTGTGCTTTGGCTTGTATGACAGCGGTACTGAGTGGCTGATCCCGCCTCCTCTGCGCTTTGGCCTGTATGACAGCGGTACTGAGTGGCTGATCCCGCCTCCTCGGCGCTTTGGCCTGTATGACAGCGGTACTGAGTGGCTGATCCCGCCTCCTCGGCGCTTTGGCCTGTATGACAGCGGTACTGAGTGGCTGATCCCGCCTCCTCGGCACTCTGGCCTATATGACAGCGGTACTGAGTGGCTGATCCCGCCTCCTCCGCGCTTTGGCCTGTATGACAGCGGTACTGAGCGGTTGATCCCGCCTCCTCCGCGCTTTGGCCTGTATGACAGCGATACTGAGCGGTTGATCCCGCCTCCTCCGCGCTTTGGCCTGTATGACAGCGGTACTGAGTGGCTGATCCTGCCTCCTTGGCACTTTGGCCTGTATGACAGGGGTACTGAGTGGCTGATCCTGCCTCCTCCGTGCTTTGGCCTCTGTGACAGTGGTACTGAGTGGCTGATCCTGCCTCCTCCGCGCTTTGGCCTGTATGACGGCGGTACTGAGTGGCTGATCCTGCCTCCTCGGCACTTTTGGCCTGTATGACAGTGGTACTGAGTGGTTGATCCCGCCTCCTCCACGCTTTGGCCTATATGACAGTGGTACTGAGTGACTGATCCCCCCTCCTCCTCGCTTTGGCCTGTATGACAGCGGTACTGAGTGGTTGATCCCGCCTCCTCCGCGCTTTGGCCTGTATGACAGCGGTACTCAGTGGCTGATCCCACCTCCTCCGCTCTTTGGCCTATATGACAGCGGTACTGAGTGGCTGATCCCGCCTCCTCCGCGCTTTGGCCTGTATGACAGCGGTACTGAGCGGCTGATCCTGCCTCCTCTGCGCTTTGGCCTATATGACAGCGGTACTGAGCGGCTGATCCTGCCTCCTCCGCGCTTTGGCCTGTATGACAGCGGTACTGAGTGGCTGATCCCACCTCCTCCACGTTTTGGCCTATATGTAAATACATATCAGCCTGATCTAGATAAGTGATGTACTCCAACGGGGTTACATTCCAAATTACTATATTTAAGCAGATTACTAACATATATAGTGCAAAATTTTACATATTTGGAATTATACCAAATGTTATTAAATTTTTGTGTTTTTTTTGTTTTTCTGTTTTTGAAATTTTTATATGCTTAAGAGGCAGAAAGGTTCAGCCCTTTTACCAAGATCATTTTAAATGTTGAAGTACCATTTAAAGACTGTGGGGTCCCAATTTTTAATCCTCCACCCCCCCCCGCATGCTGTACAGCACCTGCACTGAATGTCACTGACCCATCCCGCGCTGGGTGGATGACCTCTACTCACTTGCCTTAGGCTCAGTCATCAGAAAGTTACAGGCTGGTGTATGAAGGTGTTGGTACAGTCCAAAATGGGCCTGGGGGAGAGTTGGGGAGTAGGATCGAGCATCACAAGCCACACAAGGCAGAGAAATAGGGATTCCTAAAAGAAAATGTATAGAAATTAGTGCTTATATCATAGATCATAAATAAATAGTCCATTCTGCATAGCCCACTGCTATCCCCTCTCACAGGCAACCCAGCTGAATTAAATAGCCCATTCTGCATAGCCCACTGCTATCCCCTCTCACAGGCAACCCAGCTGGATTAAATAGCCCATTCTGCATAGCCCACCTCCATAACCTCTTTCACAGCCAGCCCAGCTGTTTTAAATGACCCATTCTACACAGCCCACCCCATCACCTCATAGCCAGCCTGACTGGTTTAAGTAGCCCATTCTGCATAGCCCACCCCATCACCTCATAGGCAGCCCAACTGGTTTAAATCACCCATTCTGCATAGCCTTCCCTATCACCTCTTTCACAGCCAGCCTAGCGGGTTTAAATGGCCCATTCTGCATAGCCCACCCCATCACCTCTCGTAGCCCGCTCAGCGGGTTTAAATGACCCATTCTGCATAGCCCACCCCATCACCTCTCGTAGCCCGCTCAGCTGGTTTAAATAGCCTATTCTACATAGCCCACCCCATCACCTCTCGTAGCCCGCTCAGCTGGTTTAAATAGCCTATTCTACATAGCCCACCCCATCACATATTTCACAGCCAGCCCTGCTGGTTTTAAAAATCCCAATCTGCATAAACCACTTCCATCACTTCTTACAACCAACCCAGCTGGTTTAAGTGGCCCATTTTACATAGCCTACCCCCATCAAATCTCACAGGCAACCCTACTGGTGTAAACCACCCATTCTGCATAGCTTTCCCCATCACTTCTTTCACAACCAACCCACACAGGCAGCCCTGCTGGTTTGAATGGCCCATTCTGCATAGCCCACCCACATCGCCTGTTTCACAGGTAGCCCAGCTGGTTTGAGGAGTCCCTTGGGATCAGGGTGTCTGTCCATCCTCAGCTTAGAACACTGTGCTCTGCCTTCCAGGCCTGTTTTTTTAATGAATTTGAAACTGGAAAATATGGGTGCCTAGCCAAGCTGCGGTTGCCTGCGAGATCTCACATAGGGGGAGCTCAAGTCAGGACATTTCCATTTTGAGGAGCAGAAAGGGGGGGAGTAACAGTCAAGAATAATGTAGCAACTTCATCACCATCTGTGTTTGATAGATGTTTCAGGTTTGTTCGGTATCATGAAGAATTGTGATTTTTTTTTTCTTCCTGTGATTCTTGGTGATGAACTGTGATTTAAGACCAGGACTGACAGACCTCTTTCACAAAATACTGACCAGCCCAAACATTGAGTTAAAAACAAAAACATTTTTGATTAACCTAGCGGGTCCCTTCCGCGCTCCCCTGGGTGAGCCCTGTATAGTAAACCCAAGCCGGTCCATCATAGATTCCATTATCAGCCCTAACAACGGTGCCACCACCTGACAGATGCCAAAGACGGATGCACGACGAGAAAGTCGAAATGTATTGCATGGCGATAAGATTAATTTGAGTGAAAAGACGAGCTGTAACCACGGGGTGATTGCGGACGGGTACCTGTGGCGGTCAGTGTTATGTAAGAGGCTCTCTTTTAAGGTGTTATCGGTCACGACTTTGTTCGCTTATTTTATCCTGTGGAAATGGTACCGCTGGGTGTCTTTTTAAATATATCACTATATGCTGTATATTACATACTTAAAGGAAGAAATGTTTCTTTCACCACGACTTAAATAAAGGATCGAGGCTAAACCCTCTTTGTGCGGATGCAGTCTGCGTTTCGGTGTCTGGACTGGGTGTCCGATCTGAGTACATTCACCTTAAATAGGGCAACAGCGTCTTGTCGGCAACACTACCAATTTTAAGTTTATTTATTGTTCTGAAATCCCAAATATATAAAAACATTCAGGAATATGCACTCAGCTCCTGGGGTTTCATCAGATTCATACTAATTTCTTTCTAATAAAATAGCACATTTTGATTTGCATGTCAGGCCAATTGAATCGTTTTGTCAATCGGTGCTCCATAGTTTACAGAAAAATGTTTTAATATAATAAGCGGATTGTGCGTTATCTGTTATTCCGGCAAATTTCACAAGCGCATTGTCATATTTCCCATAATGCAGTTTGCGTCATGTGATGCGCCCCGTGATCCTCTGTGCATCAGTTAACGCTGCAGGCAGAATCATGGCGCAAGGGAAACAGAAGTTCAAGGCGCAAAAGCCCGGGGGAGCCAAGAAACAGCAGCCACAGCACAAACAGAAGGGTCCAAAGAAAGGAGGTAGACACGCAGTTATCAAATTCTGATTGGTTTGCCTCTTGTTTATTTGATTTGAGCAGACGAAGCTGAGCCTGACGTGAGTTGAGTCGCCATTTTGGCTCTAAATGCATTCGAACCCGAATGACGATACCGTAGTAGCGCGCATCCACAGCAAAATGAAACATGTTTTACAGAGCTTTCTTTGATACATTGTATCATTGGTCTTACTAATATGACAGGTGAACGCTTTTAAATGTTCATCTGCATACAATTTCCCTTCAACTATAATCCTACCCGAAATATCACAACAGGCTTCCATGCCACCGTTCTGCCCTACCCCTGCACCTTCACGTAAACCTGCTTGTGCTGTTATCTCGTCAAGGTGGCCGGCAACTGCGCCCCATCCCATGTTAACTGTTCCCATATTTCCTACTTTGACCCCAATGTTGTCACAGGGAGGATAATTGCCCCGAAAAAGGCGCAGGTGGTTCAGCAGCAAAAGCTGAAGAAGGTGAGACATTCATAATTAGTACGTTTTTCCTGTTAAACCAGTAAAATGACGAAAAGACGTGTTCGGTGAGAACTTTATACCAGTACAAAGCAATGTCCGTTTAACCTGTTAAGAATGAACACGTGAATCGGCTGGAAAGTGGAAGCATTCTTAGGTCATAGTTATGGTGCCGATGTGTATTATTCTCGGACTAGTCAGCATGCTGTTAATTTTAGTTTGTGTTTTTTCGGGAACTGACTTTTCGGGATGCTGATCACCGTGTCAGTCGTGTTACGCTTCAAGGTTCATTTTCCACCTAAAGGGCCTGGAGGTGGCGATCAGAAAAAAGATCGAGGAAGAAGTGACCCAGAGGGCCAGCTCCTCCTTGCACAAGAATCTGAGCATCCTGAAAAAGAGCAATGGACAGGGCGCCGGACCCCCGCGCCCTTCGGCCCCCGGCTCCTCCAAATAATGTTTCTGGACTGCGGTGCCTCTCTTGCGGCCTTTCTTTTAATGAGCGAACGCTGGTTCTCCCGCTAGGGGGCAGCAAAGTATGACGATGAGGGGCAAAATAAGCTTTGGAGTGACAGTGATTTCTCAATGCGTAAATTCAGACTTTTCCATTAGAACGTTTCTTTCTACAGGCAGTATGAGCTCTATAGATGGTGCCACTTACCTGTTGTATCACAGAGTGTCCCCAGATTAAAAGTTACTGCGGTTTGTGCACCGTTTGTAAAATTATGCATTTTTTAGCAAAGCTGCTCCTGCCCACCAGGGACTGGGAAGTAAACGGATTAAATCACACTGCATATTTGTGTCCTGCCTTACAGGAGCGGTACTGTGTAAATATGTGACTCCCCTCCCACCCAGTGATGATTTCATCATATGAACCTTTTTCTTTCAGCCACCTGTATGAGGTTGATGTACTATTAATGCATGGTGTGCTGGCACCATCCTCAAATAGAACACTCAGAAATGTGTGAATGGTGATGTTTCGTGCCTCTAAGGGCCAGAGGGGTTGATCACCGCAAATAAGCCTCCAGTTCATGGGCTGACAGTGAGCTTACGGTGCCCCACCTGTCAGGCTGCCTGTTCTCTGGTGTGGTGCTGTGTGCTGGACAGCAGGTGGCGCACTCCACAGCCACATACATGACACACTACAACCAGTGGAAAAGCTTTTTGTGCCTGTGTGGTAGTGATAACTGAATTATTCAGCTCTCTATAGACCTCTAGAAGATAGAATTATTGAATTACCTCCAGTAATATTGGAGGGCAAACAAACTGTTCACATATATATATATATATATATATATATAGGTAATACAATAGTTTTATTAAAGTTACTACAGCCTGTATGAATATGCACGCTACAATTGCTGTTTATATTCTATACTATGCTAAGATCATTATTAATAGCAGAGTCACTTGCACTGGGAGGTCATTGGTGAAGGCTGCTCTTGGTCCTCCAGCCCAGTAGGTGGTGTAGTTTACAGAGTCTTCAGCACTCCCTGGCAGTGGGCTGAACGCAGGAACCTGGGGAAGGAGTCCTTGGCCATGAGACTGTAGATGCTCTGTTGGGCTTCATCAAAGGCGTCGGCTCTGGGATCTTCAGTCACCCTTGCCAGAGACTCTCTAGTCTCGGAGTCCAAATTTACCTGCACACACATTTATGCATAGTATGATGAAAGGCTGCCATCTTTACAAAAATGATAAGCCCATCGTCCAACCAGGTCCCTAAGTTACCCAGGAGCCCCAGCCTACTCCCCCTTCCTCCTATACTTGCCCTCAGCACCCAGCTCACCTCTTGCAGCGCCTCAGAGTTGATGAACCGACTATAGATGCACTGGGCCTTGGTCCCCAGCTGGCTCTCCTCCGATCTCCTGTAGTCCTCACAGGCCAGCCAGAACTCCAGGTTCTCCTCGCTGAACTCAGAACGCAGGAACCACTGGAAAGCCTGTAGGCCCACTGAGGACAGAGTTTGGTGAGTCAGCAGAGGCGACCATAACATAACTCACATGAACACAGAGGGCAGGAAACAAACCATCAAAGATGTGTCCAGTCAGGGGAACCAAAGGTGAATATGCTCAAGCATGAAACCTCTGGCTGATCCGTTTTTGACTGCCTAAGATCTTGCATGTTATGAACTATTAGTTTCACACTCTGTCAGGTCATATTGCCTATGAAATCAGTGCATTGTTGCATCCTCCTAATTATTCACCCACTATATATCTTTAATTATCATTTCTTGTTTATTTTTGTACATTTCCTGCACTGAACTATCTGGGCAGTTTGACCTTTTGCGCCACATCCAAATGTTTCGTTTAGCTTATTTGTGTTTACTCTGTGTCTCTGGTTGGTTATTGTTAATACTCTGTTACATTTTTTTTTTGTATCTTATTTTATATTTTGATGTGACTGATTACACCAAGGGGGAGGCATGGTGGTGCAGTGGTTAGCACCTCTGGGACCCAGTGGTTAGTGCCTCACACCTCTGGGACCCGGGTTCGAGTCTCCGCCTGGGTTACATGTGTGTGGAGTTTGCATGTTACTCCGGTTTCCCCCCACAGTCCAAAAACATGCTGAGGCTAATTGGACTTGCTAAATTGCCCGTAGGTGTGAATGTGTGAGTGAATGGTGTGTAAGTGTGCCCTGCGATGGGCTGGCCCCCCATCCTGAGTTGTTCCCTGCTTCCGGGATAGGCTCTGGACCCCCCGCGACCCAGTAGGATAAGCGGTTTGGAAAATGGATGGATGATTACACCAAAACAAATTCCCTGAACTCGGGCTGTACATGACAAATAAAGTTGATTCTGACTCTGCTTCTGCGTACCTTTGTTGCTGAGCAGAGCTTCCAGATCTGGGAGGACCTTCTCCGATGCTCTGAACAGGGGGAGAGGGGAATGTTACTGTGGGGATTCCTGAGACCTACAAAGAACGGCAGCAGCACGCGTGCAGATCCCTGGCGGATGGTGCTACCTGTATTTGTGGGTCCACTCGTGCCTCTCAGCCAGGTGACTGATCTTCACCCGCATCCCCTTCGCTCTGAAACACACACAGACCCAATCATGTGACTAGAAGGCATGCAGCTGTACTTCAAGCATGAACATCTGGGTGCAGACATAATCAGTGAGGACATCAGCAAAGCAACAAGCACGTCGGGAATAGTGGTGAACGTACACTTGACACACAAAACTGGACTCACTTTTCCAAGCATGATGAGGGGAAAGACGCTAATCCCCTACACATCGGTGACTGGCTTCTCGAATCGCGACCTGTGGTGAAGAGCTGCTCCCCGACGCCTCTGGTTTCCTCTCACTCCAGAGTGCAATACCCTTTATAAGGGTGGTAGTGGGGGGGGGGGGTCTAACTGGCCAATCAGGGTGGGAATCAGGCAGCTATGAGCCCCTGCCGGGTGTCACAACATGTCCTGAAGAAAGAGAGCAGCTCTGAAAAGCAGAACAAAGTGGTGGGGCGTGCATGGTGGGGCGGGGCGTGGACAGCCAGGCTTTGTTCACGATACGGTACACTGATAAGAGGTAGGAGCGGACGCCGGACAGCAGCCTTTCACACCAGGCGCGTTCTCTCGCCTCTGAACAGTATTCAGCGTTGGCAGGATGGTGAAAGCAGGACAGCTGCTCCCCGGGGCGGCAGGACGTAGCCTCGTTCTGGCACTCACACACCTGTCACCTGTCGCCGTGGGGACGGTATGTGGAACCATCACCTTTCGTGACTGACGGGCAGCTTGATATCGATGTCAGCAGCACAGCACACTGCTGTGCCCTAACATCCCCTCCGTCGGGGTGTGAGAGCCCAGCTCCCGCCCTCAGCTCTGTGCGTGTGTGTGTGTGTGCAGATCGCGCATGTTCCCTGTGTTCAGACTCCCTCTGCTCTCCCACACTGTTCCTCAGGAGAGTTGGGAGGTCTCCCAGTGCCCTGCCTTGCCTTTCACAGTAGATCTTTAAATATCAGATGTTGAAACAGATTAGATGTTTTAGTGCACACAGTATGGTCCTGCCCTGAGGGTCTCAAACCATGGAAGATAAATAATTCACCATGAATAGTTTAGTTGAATAGCTAATTACTAATTAACGTTATGTTCATTTACTTTATCTATTGATTTTGGCTTTGTGAGAGTGTCCGGAGTCCAGGGCATCGTATGAAACAATGTTGATTGAGAATGACACAGAGTCTGTTATTTTTCATTACATAATTCATGGCTTTTTTGATGCTTCCAGGCCTCCCGCTCTGGGCCCGACTGTGCGTGACAAATCATGGCCTGGTGTGTCTGGACGTGTGTGTGAGGTCTGTGATGGACCGGCACCCAGTCCACACCCTGTCTCAAGTCCCACTTACTGGGACAGAGTTCACTGCAGTGGATTAGCGGTTATAACGATGGATAACTGATGCTCAGTTCACCTTCTGCAGCTGCATATTTCATAACTGTTTGACATGTGGAGTCGCGGTTAAGGAGTCGCTGCTTCACATCTCAGGCAGCCTGCAGCATCTATGAACAAACTACTCTTGGCCGGTTTCACTACGGCACTTAAAACCCTACTTGGCATTGGATAAAAAGCATCAGCTAATCAACCGGATCTAAACTGTATTTAGTGGTGAACTTAATGAATCACGAGATTATGTTTCCGTGACTAGGAAGTTTATTCCAAACATATGACTTGTAATATAAATTAAACGCCACGTGGGTTCCCATTGGCCACCTCAGGGCCCCTGAGAGCGAGGGCAGCAGGCCGGCCCAGCGCCTCGCACATGCCCTTGTAGGGAAGACCCCTTACAAGCAGCGATCATTCCTCTGGTTATGGCTGCGTTCCGTCTCACGGCGCAAAAATCCGCAGCCCAGACATTTATTTCGGGTCCCCGGAAGGAAACCTGCACTGTGTCACTGGGGGAAAAGCTATTACAGCCATTTAACATTTTTATGGTAATAGGCAGGGCAGGTCTTAGCTCACGTGGCGCCCTCCCCCTCCCGGCGACCGCTACAGCCAACGCCAAAATAGATGCGCAAACGGTAAAACCGTAGAAATATTTTTTAAAATTGTTTAATATTGCTCAACCAAGTATATGTCATATGCCCTCGGTGGCATTTTATACAGCTAAACAATTAAACAAATAACTGCAATAACAATAATGAAATCTTATAAAACAGGTGCTTAAGTTATCCATCCATTTTCCAAACCGCTTATCCTACTGCGTCGCGGGGGGTCCGGAGCCTATCCCGGAAGCAACGGGCACGAGGCAGGGAACAACCCAGGACCGGGGGCCAGCCCATCGCAGGGCACACTCACACACCATTCACTCACACATGCACACCTATGGGCAATTTAGCAACTCCAATTAGCCTCAGCATGTTTTTGGACTGTGGGGGGAAACCGGAGTACCTGGACGAAACCCCACGACGACATGGGGAGAACATGCAAAAACTTTACACGCACGTCATAATGACACGTCATTATGTCTTTGATGGTATTAACTTCAACTGTGTAAATAATAACGCCCCACATGGGGAAATAGTATGAACAAAGATTGTTCGGCCTAACAAAATTTTATTTATATACTGAATATACAGACTACAAAATATTTAATAATATTGCAAGATGGTCGCATATACCGCGCACAAGTGGAATCAGCTGACTAGTCGGCGGCCCGCGCCCTAGGCGGCCGCCTATAGGATTGTCCGGCCCTCGGGTTTGTCTCACGGTTATCAGTACCGCGACTGAGCTAATGACGCCTCCTAACGAGACGATCATTTTTCAAACGTCTGTTCCACAGGCCCGTCAGAGCTCCCAAAAATATTTTTAAAACATTCATTTTCTATTCTGTTTTCACCTCGATCGTACGCAATTGTGTGCACAACTTCCTCTGAACATCTTTTGTCTTTTCAGAAGTGAACGCTTTCATTATTCGGGGCTTTCCCAGGAGAGAAACTGCAGTAAATGCGACAGTTTGCTTTAAATGTCACTTTAACCCGAACCTTGCTAAATTACCTGCTGTGTCCGGATCTGCCCGACAGAGGGCGCCTCTCCCCGTGCGCGGCACAGTTTCACTCAAGCGTACAGGATAAGCGGGATTTACTGAGGTTAGACCAGGTAAGGGCAGTGGAAGCCGGTTGCACAGTTCATCACAAAGCCACACAACGAGCAGATGGTTATCTTATAAATAATGCAGATGGAGAGGGTGTCTGATAAACACTATTCGCTATCTGATTCAGGCGTCTGATTAGATTAAACTGAAATCCAGTGCAGAATTTACGGCAGTTACCCTTATGCAATTTCCGAAGAAAGGCCATCAGACTTTCTACTATTGCTTCCCCACCATTTCGATGCGGAACAACACCCGGCAGCTCTTCCCATACTGCCGCTTTCCGCGTCTGAGCGAAACCCGACGGGAAGCCGCGGCTCACGACGCCCTTCGACCTTTCGCTCCCTTTAAGGGGGAAAGGTGGCTCCTCTGGGTCCGTACCCGGTCACCAGGCTCCGGGGTTTAATCTTTCCTGAAGCTCAAAGCGAGCCTTATTGGAAGGAGGCGGAGCACAGTGGAGGAGGGCTGCACCCCGGCGGCTCCTGCTGTGGAAATGCGGTAGTTTCTGCGGAAAACAGCCGCTTTGCAGCTGTCAGTGCCGGGCCGGGCTGAGAGCACCACACGCGTGTGGGTTCCGGCCGATACCGGGTAAACCAGGCGTTGCATCGCTTTCTCCTTATGTAGAGTAAACTCGGATCAAGTGTCACCGCTTGTAGGCGCGCATGGTTTGGGGAGCTGATGGCGGGCAGCCCGCCTCACCCGCACGCTCCTTTCTGCACGTTAAATGTAGCCTGAGTTAAAGTTAGCTCGCCTTCCGCGGTACGGATCGTTTTCAGTGCACCGAGTCGGTGCCGCTTGTGTCCCGCTAGAAATCCCGGATCGTTGCTGGAGCTGGTGCGACACGCGAGCATGGCTCTGCGCCGGGCTCGGTGTCAGGACCGCCCGGAACCGGAGCGAGAGCGGGACCCGGAGCGGGAGCGGTGCTGGACCGAGCTCTTCGAGCAGCTGGACCTGAACAAGGACGGGCGGATCGACGTGAACGAGCTGCGCACTGGCCTGGCCGCCCGAGGGCTCCTCCGGACCGCCGTGGAGGAGGTAGGGCTGCGCCACCCGGTCTCAGTACCCCGGC
Source organism: Brienomyrus brachyistius (assembly GCF_023856365.1). Lineage (NCBI taxonomy): Eukaryota > Metazoa > Chordata > Actinopteri > Osteoglossiformes > Mormyridae > Brienomyrus > Brienomyrus brachyistius. The sequence goes on from NC_064537.1 coordinate 1,751,528, forward strand.
CCCGTCATAGGTACCGATGTGTTGTATGTGCAGCCACACTGTAAATTCTGCTTAGCGCGGCCGCATCTGTTTGGGAGACACCTACTAAGTCAGGTGTGTTTAGCCCAATCGCAGCCTGATATCACGGCTTGGGTGACCTTTCACCGGGCTGATTAGGCGAATTGTTGGGGATCAGGGCCAGCCAGAAGCAGTGCAGCCTGTCCCACCAAACCTGAGCTTTAGGAACCTTCAGAGAGGATTCTGTGGTATGGAGAATCCGCCCACACACAGCCAGCCGTGGGAGAGGATAGTTACTTAATGGGCCGTCAGTCTGACGGGACATTGCGTACCGCTTCGCCTTTATCACAGACGATAACATACGAATGTCATTTTGCAGTAACTTCAAGAAATATATTTCCCATTTTGCGTAGCTGGTATAGTGATATTACGATGAAAATGGGCTGAAACATGTTTGTACAGATACTGACTGTTTCTCTATTATAATGTGTAATAATAATCATCTGCATTATTAAGGAAATAACACCCTGATGAATCATTGACTGAGTACTGTGTGGATTTATATTGTCTAAATTACCTGGCCTAAAATCTGTGACAATTAGCTAAATATAGATCTGAGCAGACATGTCACCACTGGTGTTCTGTGTTCTTCATTTTGATTGGTTAAACTGCTTGTGACACCACCATTGGTTTCTTTAATGGGGCGGGCTTCCAGAGTACTCCTGTCCCTTAACATGAACCGTCACTATAAGTTGTGTGTGTGTGTGTGTGTGTGTGTGTGTGTGCGTGTGCGTGTGCGTGTGTGTGTGTGTGTGTATCGATCTGCGTTTTAAACCCCAATAGGAGTGCATGTGTGTTGAATTAAGCTATAGAACAACAAGATCTGCACTAGTAATAATGGCTACAAAGCAATGTCGGGCTACTTTGTAGGGTTAGGGTTAGACAGAACAGTCATGAATGTCCACAACGATGCAGATGTGAGGCACACAGCACATTGCAAATTCCTGTCAAGGAGTCAATGAGCTTCTGATGAATACCCAGGCATAAATGTAAGCTATACTGGAGCAAGAGCCACACACCTACTGTACTAACACAGCAAAACGGTTCCAAAAGTACTAAAAGGTACTTCAAGGTGTTTGTTTTGCACTGGTGTGAAAAGTGGTGCCAGTGCTGACTGACATCACAATGCAAGGCAGGGCATTTGATGTGCAATATTAATGTTATACACATCCAATTCTCACATCATAAGGACCGTGACTGTCAGCTGGTTTGAGATCAGGCTTTTGCAGTACTTTCATATTGTTCGGACATTGTACCCGGGGGGGTTTAAAGAGACCCTATCTTGCTTTTCTGGCTTTCCCCCTCTCCTTTAGTGTTTTATATAGTGTGTTATCCTTGAAAGCTGACCAATCAGCGCACAGTGGGCTCACTGGGGGTGGAGCTTTAGCCACAATGAATATGTGCAGTATGAGAAAATAATGTGTTTTGGAACATTGATACATGTAAATGCGTTCTAGTAAACCCCAAAATAAACGTATGAAGAGTGAAAATGAGCACAATAAGGCTACTTTAAAATTCACTAAATCATTTTTACTTTGTGGGGCGGCATGCTGGTGCAGTGGTTAGGGTGAGGGGGATGGCATGGTGGTGCAGTGGTTAGGGTGAGGGGGGCGGCATGCTGGTGCAGTGGTTAGGGTGAGGGGGGCGGCATGCTGGTGCAGTGGTTAGGGTGAGGGGGGCGGCATGCTGGTGCAGTGGTTAGGGTGAGGGGGGGTGGCATGCTGGTGCAGTGGTTAGGGTGAGGGGGGGCGGCATGCTGGTGCAGTGGTTAGGGTGAGGGGGGGCGGCATGGTGGTGCAGTGGTTAGGGTGAGGGGGGCGGCATGGTGGTGCAGTGGTTAGGGTGAGGGGGGTGGCATGCTGGTGCAGTGGTTAGGGTGAGGGGGGCGGCATGCTGGTGCAGTGGTTAGGGTGAGGGGGGCGGCATGCTGGTGCAGTGGTTAGGGTGAGGGGGGGCTGCATGCTGGTGCAGTGGTTAGGGTGAGGGGGGGCGGCATGGTGGTGCAGTGGTTAGCACTGTCGCCTCACACCTCTGGGACCCGGGTTCGAGTCTCCGCCTGGGTCACATGTGTGTGGAGTTTGCATGTTCTCCCCATGTCATCGTGGGGTTTCCTCCGGGTACTCCGGTTTCCCGCCACAGTCCAAAAACATGCTGAGGCTGATTGGAGTTGCTAAATTGCCCGTAGGTGTGCATGTGTGTGTGAATGGTGTGTGAGTGTGCCCTGCGATGGGCTGGCCCCCCATCCTGGGTTGTTCCCTGCCTCGTGCCCATTGCTTCCGGGATAGGCTCCGGACCCCCCGCGACCCAGTAGGATAAGTGGTTTGGAAAATGGATGGATGGATGGATGGATTTTTACTTTGTCAAAGGAAGCAAGACTTGAGGATTTTTCATAAATCTGTCTTCTGTTTTGCTTTATAAATATCCTAATCCCAACACAATCGCTTTGTGATCTTGTTGTACCTGTTCTTCGAAGCAGAGCAGTTAATGCTTTGATCTCTTCATTGGTCTATGCATCCATTTTAACTTAATTTTTTTTACTTACTTTATTGTGTTTGAGACAGGTTATTTGCATAACAAATTGACAATGAACACATTTGTGTCGCCCCAAAGTACTGAAGTACCAAAAAAGTACCCCAGCTGGTTTGGTACTTTTTAAGTACTGGAATTTTGGTACCGGTACTCAACTGGAAGTCAATGGAAAAGGGAATGTACTGAAAGTACAGAACCAAAAATATGATACCTGGTGTGGTGGAAAAGCACCCTTAATTGGTGTTTAAACCCCGGCCCCTTGACTGAGGCCTGCGTGTTTGTGTGCTGAGCTCACAGGGGCGTTCGGAGGCTTTTAAGCGGCAGGGTCTTGGCGGAGTCCCAGCTCGGAATGAGCGGCTTGCTGTACGAGGGTCTGCAGGGGGCCACAGGTCCGACCCGCTGTGTCATCACAGGAAGTGAAGCAAGCTGCTGGCCTGCTGAAGCCGGGCTTCCTTTACTGTGTGAAGTGTGACCAGCCGTGGCACCGTCTGCAGGCTATGCTTACCTCCTGTGGTCAGGCCTTCCAGAAAGGTCTGCTTCGGGGATGCTGGGGTTCTGCGACTGACACTGGAGGTCCACGGTGACGCTGTTATGGGGTCGGTTTGCACACAGCTACATGGCACGCCTGCAGCCACACAGCAGCACGCAGGCGCAGGGAACAACTGCGCAGATGTGGTCTGCGAGCGTAAGAGCCAGCTGAGAGTGCTGCGTCCCACCACTGCGTCCCACCACTGCGTCCCACCACTGCGTGCTGCTGCCGTCTCCGCTGCCCTCCCCCTGCTTCCCCGCCGTTCTCCGTATCCCACACAGAAGCTTGGTTGTATGTTTGCATCCCGTTTGCTCACGTAGAGTCTCAGAGCAGCAGTGGGCGTTTTCTTCGACACTTGTGGGCTGGTGTAGCGGCTGCAAGAGGGTGACTCTGACACCCTGGTTTTGCAGACACACACAGAATGGTTGCCTCCGCTCGCGTTTCAGCCTGCTTTGTCTGTTTATAGCGGGGGCCGTCAGATCTCCTTTCTGTGTTTGAGGGGGGGTGGTGGGCTGTTGTCATGCACTGTCGCTCGGTTAGCTGCCAAAGAGCTCAGCAGGTCTGCCGTCTTGCCCCTTGACCGGCCAGGCAGCTGCTGGACCTAATTCCCAGCAGCTCATTTTCAGTGCCCCCCACCCCCGCCCACGGTAACTCCAGTGTCACTCCCAGAACTCTCACTGTAGTCATTAATATTATGGGGTGTGTTTTTTTGGCTGGCTGTGAATATGAAGATGGACAAAACAAGCCGCTTTCAAAGGTTGCTGGGCCTTGGCTGGTAACACAGACTCACACAGACTCACACAGACTCACACAGACTCACACAGACACACACAGACACACACACATTTGTATTCATATCTTTGTTGGGACTGTCATCCATTCATTTCTATGGGCAAAACCCTAATCCCAACTATGACACCCTTAACCCCCATCCAGCCCTGACCTTAACCACAAGTAACCAAACAAAATACAAGACTTCTGGCAATTTTAGTTTTTTGATTGCAGTCATAGATTTTCATAAAATTCAGTTTCTCCTCAGTTTCTCCAGGCAGAATAAATGGTCCCCACAATGTCAAAATAACAGGTATTTATCACATTGTGGGAATATTCGCTCCTCGGTGTAACATACATGCCTAAGATATGGCATTCGCCTATGCATGTATGTGCCTGTCATCTGACCTCTGAGCTGCATGTAGGAATTCACTTCGTGTTGGGGCTCGACGCACTGGCAGGACGTGCAGTCACACTGAGCTGCTGGAAGAAAACACACTCACAGATGTGTGAATCTGCGTGCGGGACCCACAGACTCCAGTAAGGAGCTGGGCGTGAACCAGTGAATGAACTCGCAGTACAAGAAAATATTACATTAAATATTTTATATTACATTAAGACCATTATGCCTGTAGCTTTTGGAATTGCATGGATGGATGTTTTGGGCTGTGATCTGCAGTTGATCTGCAAGCTCCTTTTTCTTATTGGGGGGGGGTCTTGCATGCCTTTAAAAGCAAGCTGGATCCTTTGTGGATGGGAGGTGAGGTCAAGGTGTATGTGTGCGTGCACCGCGTCTGGTAACGTGTCACCCCCTCGCCTCCTCTCACCCCTCCTAACCACATGGCACCCCCCATCCCCCATCCCCCGCCATCATGCCTCCATCCCAGCAGATCGTGGAGGCTGGTGACACCAACCAGGACGGGCAGCTGGACTTCCAGGAATTCACAGAGTACCTCCGGGCCCAGGAGAAGCAGCTGAGGCTGATGTTCCGCAGCCTAGACCGCAACGATGATGGTCAGTGCCCCACCCACCTCCACTGGGCCCCGCCCACCTCCACTGGGCCCCGCCCACCTCTGCTGGGCCCCGCCCACATGCTTCCAAACCATAACCATTTCATGCTGATCCGGTTTCTGTTGTTTCAATGCCTGTTACTTCCTCCTGCTGACTTGCATCATGCACTGTGGCAGTGGGCCAGTTAGCGGTTCATGATTAGCGATAGAGTTCCGAGGTTTTTCTGCAGTGTAAACCGGTCCACAGACATGAACACTGCGCGCACGTGGCGGCTAATGTTTGCAGTTTCGCTACAGGCTGCATCGACTTGTCTGAGATCCAGCAGTCCATGCGCAGCCTGGGGGTGGAGGTGACCACAGAGCAGGCCTCCAGGATTCTGCAGAGGTGAGCGTGCAGTGGCAGGCCGGGGCCACATTATATACGCTGGGGGCCGTTTCATTTTGATTACTCGTTTTATTAAAGCATGGACCAGGATGGCACCATGACCATCGACTGGAACGAGTGGAGGGACCACTTCCTGTTCAACCCCCTGCACAACATGGAGGAAATCGCCCTCTACTGGAAGCACTCCCTGGTGCGTGTGTCCAGAAACGTGCAGTTAGTCTGCTTGATGTCCTTAAATACCACTGTGAGAATATCCTGTACAGTGCCTCCCCAGTCTTGTGCCCCATCCTGCCGGGGATATCCCCTGGCCCACATGTGATATCAGCCGATCGACTACCTAACATATATATCTAACCTATTACGGACTATATAAGATCTTAGGGTCATGGACTGGACCTGTGTGTGTGTGTGTGTGTGTGTGTGTGTGTGTGTGTGTGTGTGTGTGTGTGTGTGTGTGTGTGTGTGTGTGTGTGTGTGTGTGTGTGTGTGTGTGTGAGAGAGACACAGACAGTAGCCTGGGTCTTCACTGCTTCCCGCCTCTATTTCCATGGCAGATGTTGGACATTGGAGAGCATTTGACCATCCCTGATGAGTTCACAGAGCAGGAGCGCAAGTCTGGGTTCGTGTGGAGGCAGCTGATGGCTGGGGCCATGGCGGGCTCCGTGTCCCGCACAGGAACCGCACCCCTGGACCGGCTCAAGGTCTTCCTGCAGGTGCGTATGAGCCTGGCCAACCCGGGGATGGTGAAATGGCACTGAGACACCAGTAGGGGGTGCGGACTCTGTCCTAGCTGCAGAAGATGAAAAATGTGGTTTTGTAAATTGCGGATTACATGTCTGGTGGGGTGGATTGCTAAAGGTTAGCATATGGCTACCATGTGGTTACAGCAGTCTGGTGGCCCCCTTTCGCTCTTAGCATTCCCCTTGGGTTCCGTAAGCCCCCACTAAGGACCCCCCCCACCCATGTCATGATGGATGTCGTCCTCCCCTCAGGTGCATGGCTCGGGTGCTGGCCGGGCGAGCGTGTGGAGCGGCCTGCGGGAGATGGTGCGGGAGGGTGGCCTGACAGCCCTGTGGAGGGGCAACGGCATCAACGTGCTGAAGATTGCCCCCGAGACCGCCATCAAGTTCCTGGCATATGAGCAGGTCTCCCTTCCTCGCTCTCTCTCTCTCCCCCTCCCTCTCTCGCTCTCTCCCCACCTGTCCTCCTGACTGGCTTCTCTCATACCAGATCAAACTTGTGATGAAGGGCGGCCATGCAGGAGGGACCCTTGGCGTTCAGGAGCGCTTCGTGGCGGGCTCTCTGGCTGGAGCCACTGCTCAGACCATCATCTACCCCATGGAGGTCAGAGAGCCGGCTGAATGTTGCCTCATGGCCCCCTGGGGGTGGGGGGGCGGGGCTTAGTCAGCATTCCTCCTTAATGACTCAGCCTTCACCCCAGTGAAATACACCATCGAGCATGACTGGCACCATGCAGTGGGGGAGGGTGTGGGTGTGGACCAATCACAGCAGAGTCCCAGTGGTCACATGGTCAGAGGAATGAATGTACATATTTAGCAGAAGTTTTTGTCTAAAGTGATGTATAAGCGAGGCAAACTGCAAACATTCATGCTGTTTCAAGCAGTGAACTAACCCTTACTGCCAGTAGGCTCAGCTGCAGTGTAAGCAGTACTGGAGCAGGAGCTGCACCACAGCGTCTAACAATGTAAAAACCTAAAAAGACGACTGAAGGGCCAGTAAGTGCAATGCAAGAGTTTTCAAAGAACAATCAGGTTGGTAAAGGAATTCATGCAGCCATTTGAGTCATTTCATGAAGGCGGCGGAGCATTAATAAGGAAGATGTTTCTGAATGCTGGCAGTTCTGAGGTGTATAAACATGTTATGGTCTAAAGATCTTGACCATTTACCCAGAAAGATTGATGCTGATGTTCTATCGTGTCAGTAGATAGTTACGCAGATAGATTCGTTTTCTTCAAAGGAATGTTAACGGCCTCGTCAGTGCAGGCAGTTCTGCTGGTACTTTTCTCGTAATTTTAAACTATAATCAGATCAGTGGGGGCGTTGTGCCAAGTCGGTACGTGAGCCTGCCCCCCTCAGAGAACGTTTCCTGCCCCCGTTCGGCGTCGCGGGGGTGTAAGCGCAGAGACATTAACTACACTCTTGATGTCACTGGCTGGCGGGATCGGGGCCTGATGTCGGTGATGGCCAGTGGCCAGGCTGTCTATTTGGATGCCATTTCACAGGTGGAAAATTCCAGAAAATAAGGCCAGATGCAGTCTGGCGCCCCCTCCCCAAAAACTCTGTTTTATCTCCTGACTCACCTCCCAAGTGTCTGGTATGAGAGCAGACACGTTCCATATGAGTTCCCTGCCGCTATGTGTGATGGCGAAAGCACGACTGGGCCAGGATCGTGAAATACAATGTGAATGCAGACCAGCGGGGGAGTGGGGGGGGGGCCAGTTGTGGATATACACTAAGATTCTCTTGCTTCAGCATGCAGTGAGCTTTCCATGAGCGAGTATCTGAGTTATGGCTAATTATGGTGTCCTGCTTATCTGCTCATTCACACATGCTGATCCATTGCAGGACCACAAAAACCACCTCAAAAAATATAAAACGTTTCTGATATTTGACCCCTTTTTAAGTGTTTCTATTAACAGTTTTTCAGTTCAAAATGCACAAAATCTTGCTCGATGGAAACACCACTGTAGTGTGATGACAGTGAAGGTCCCAGAAGGACCTGGCATGAAAATGAGACTCCGCCTCCCAGGTGCTGAAAACCCGTCTTACGCTGAGGAAGACGGGTCAGTTCTCCGGGATGGCCGACTGTGTCCTGAACATCCTCCGCATGGAAGGGCTGCGGGCCTTCTACAAGGGCTACCTGCCCAACATCCTGGGCATCCTGCCATATGCTGGCATTGACCTGGCTGTGTATGAGGTACGTGTGTCTGGGCCTGTGAGTGTCGCTGATGGGCTCCACCCAGTCCAGGTTAGATTCAGCAAAGTCAGCATTTTTTTTATTTTGACACTAAATAAAAATATAGAATCTCTTGTGGGCCCGTTACCTGCAGGATGAAGGTCTGGTGTAATGTGGATGGGGTTCTGTGAGCCCAACTATATCTAGATCAGGGCTCTTCAAATCTGGCCCTCAATTCCAAATCCTGGCTTTGTTTTCAGTTCTTCCAGGTAGTTAGTTTAATAATTACTAATTCTGATTAACCACAGAGGTTTCACACCTGCTTTCTAACCAAGCTTCTCTCTGTATATTTGTATATGGTGGAGATGACAATAGAGTTGACTTTGACTTGACTGAATGCCACTTGCACTCCTTCCTCGGAGCTGGCAGATTCAGAGGACCCACCCATCGCTAGGGCTGCAGTCACTGAGGGGGTCGGATGACAGTGTCCCTGACCTCCGGAGGAGTCTGGATGATGTTGGGCTGTCTTAGCTGACACACAAATTATCACTGCATTTCAAAGGATAATTTTTTTTCTTTTAAATGAAATTACAACTTTGTAGAGGTTGGCCGAAAAGAGTTGAATATCTTTTACTTTCGTGAAAAAAAAAACTGACAGAGAAATGCTAAGGTGAATCTGATGCATTTTAGGCCAGTTTTTGTACTTTGACGGTAGATACCGACAGGACTGACACGCGACGGCCTGCCCTCATAGCTATGCCACTGCTTTCTCTGGTCCTCAGAGTGTCTGGTCTTTATTTACTCTCGGGTGGAAAGTGGGATGCCCTTCACCCTCCCTTTCCTGTTTACATAGCACTTTACGGTCGTGTAAAACCAGCAGATGAGACGAAGGCTTTGGAAGCAAAGCTCTCCAGAAGGGACTCCGTCACCGTTTAGGAGCATTTGGCCACATAAAGTTTTCCGCTCTTAGACTAATGTTCATGCTGTACATTCCTTGTGCGTCTGGCTGCGTCTCGCTTCTCGCCTCTCCTTTCGTAAACAGTGTCTGCCCGCTGCTCTTTAATGTTTGCGTAGCTCCCACAGTAACAGTCGTGACACCAGCAGCCCCGCAGTGCTGTGCTGATAAGACAGCGATAACTTGTGCTGCCACACTGCAAGCATACAAGACTGCAGGAAGGAGTGTGTATGTGTTTGTGGTAGCGACTGTCCACTTCCTCTGTTCCCCCCCCAGACCCTGAAGAACGCCTGGCTACAGAGGAACACTGCCAGTTCTGCAGACCCAGGGGTTCTTGTGCTGGTCGGCTGTGGCACTGTGTCCAGCACCTGTGGACAGTTAGCCAGCTACCCCCTGGCCTTGGTCCGGACCCGCATGCAGGCCCAGGGTGAGTGAATGCAGCCTGCTCATGGCCTACACCTGCAGGACAGCTTTCATGTCTATTTCCGTTCTTCATTTTGGTTCTGCAGTGTCTCTCTCTCTCTCTCTCTCTCTCTCTCTCTCTCTCAACCTACAGCCACTGCAACAGGAAGCCCCCAGTTGTCCATGCTGGGCCAGTTCAGGACCATTGTGTCCCAAGAAGGTGTGATGGGACTGTATCGCGGTATCGCCCCAAACTTCCTCAAGGTCATCCCGGCTGTCAGCATCTCTTACGTGGTGTACGAGCGTATGAGGCGGGCCCTAGGGGTGGCTGTGGGCAGCTGAGGGTGAAGCTGGCAGTGGAGGCGAGAGAGGAGGCAGGGCTCTGAGAAGGAACAGAGGACAGGCAAGAGCTCTGATCTTCAGAAAGGTCACAAAGCACGACGTCAATGAAAAGGACTTTTTACTGTGTTTTACTCTAATCCACCTCATTCATCGTTACACAATTGCGAGTTCCTCATTCTTCTGGTCCAGGTCAAAGTCTCCATTCACTCTTCAGGAGATTTGTCGCAGGAAGCCAAGATCCTATCCAAGAGAATTAAGGCAAAAAAATGCAATTACTTGATTTCTGGTGCCAAGGAATATTTTGAGATTCTTCCAGTAAGACCTGGGGGGGGAAGGCCAGCCTCTCAAAACTGTATAACTCCCATAAAAAACCCTGGGTTCACTATCCCGACTGACCCTGAAAGAAAGATTTCAGGTAATTGAACGTGAGCGTTTGAAACAAAATAAGGGTCCTTTTGTAAGAGAATTGCCTTGTGCTCTTATTCACAAAGCTAAGATTGATTCGTGGGATGTGGTTCAGCGGTTAATTATCAAGTTGGAAGACCATGACAGGCTTGGCACAGTGCTAGAAAATTGAGTTGGTCCTTCTATCTGGAAGGCTGTGTGATGGGTTCTGTGAGGCCACATATTTACAGTGCATGGATGTGTGTTAGAGAGAGAGAGGAGGACAACTTCCATCTGTACATGCAGCATGCAGATGCCACTGAAGGGGACGCCAGCGCATTGCGTTAAACAACCCTGTGAAAATAAGATGCCAGCAAGGTGTCACTTGATGGAAATGTTTGTTTATTCACTTTATGCACGAGTGCTCATCTGCATTACGGGTCAGCACTGTGTGTGTGTGTGTGTGTGTGTGTGTGTGTGTGTGTGTGTGTGTGTGTGTGTCCTTGGCTTTGGTCAGCACAGTCGCTGTCTATATCTGCTGTGACGGACATCCAGGTCTGTCTGCCCCTCCCAAATCCACTGGTTGTTTCGGTTTTCCCACAGCAGGTGTCACAGGAAAATTCGAGGAGCGACACCCTTGAACAGTGCAGTGATGTGGGTGGTTTTAGGGTTTCTCTGCTCTGTTCTCATATTGTCTTCCCTGAGTCTGAGCTGCCAGGAGCAAGTCTCGCTCCATCACTGTGGGAACAGGAGTGGCCGCGATGCCGTTGGCAGGTCATCTGGCCTGGCTGTCAGACCTGAAGGTGTCAGTCCTATGGGAATAGTGCTGTTTATTCATTCGCTCTATTCTCATTCTTCCTCACTGCATACATTAACACTATAATCATTCATCCTCACGGCATCCATCCATTCACATTGTACTCATTCATCCTCTGCAAAAATCAACCCTATTCTCATTCATCCTCACTGCATCCAGTCACACTGTACTCATTCATCCTCTGCAAAAATCAACCCTATTCTCATTCATCCTCACTGCATCCAGTCACACTGTACTCATTCATCCTCTGCAAAAATCAACCCTATTCTCATTCATCCTCACTGCATCCAGTCACACTGTATTCATTCATCCTCTGCAAAAATCAACCCTATTCTCATTCATCCTCACTGCATCCATTCACATTGTACTCATTCATCCTCATGGCATCCATTCACACTGTACTCATTCAACCTCTGCAAAAATCAACCCTATTCTCATTCATCCTCACTGCATCCAGTCACACTACTCATTCATCCTCACTGCATCCATTTACACTGTACTCATTGCTCTTCACTGCATCCATACTGAATTTGTGGAAACTGCATTAATTTGCTCACTGTGTTTCATTAATTTATTTTATTGTCAGTGATTTCCCAGTAGTGTTTTCTTGCAGGGATGGTTTGCAATAAAAGTAAACACAGAAGACTACTGATATGAGGCATTTATATACAGTCACTCATCATGTATGAAGATATTTATGTATAAATTGTAAGGGTGTAACGATATACTTGGCCCACGAGACGAGACACGATATTGGGTTCACGAGAACGAGAAGATATTGAAACAATATTTTAAGGAAAACTTCAAAGAGGAAATATTACTTGAAAGCAGCCTATTATTTGATTAATTTGAAAGTCAAAAAATGCTAAATAATGCAGATGTTTGGTGAAATGTGTTAATCACCATCATCATATGTAGTAAAGAACAGAACAAATATCTGGCACCATAAAATATTTCACCACAAACTCAAATGACAGACTTCTCTCGTATTTGACTCCTCGATTGAACATAAAATAGAATCTAAATAAAACAATATAAATAACAAATATAAAACTTTTTTTTAATGTTTCCTTCGCTGGTGCAGTGGAGTTAAGTATGGCTTAGCCGCTGTGTATGGCATTATTTTCCCACAATGCTTACAGATGGTTCGTTTTCTTTGTCTGTCAGCCTTTTGCCGTCTGGTGCCCAAAATGCTGCCACACAAAAGATTTAAAAGTGTCTGGGGCGTCTGCTATGGTAATTTATTCAGTCGCCGACATGCTTACAACACCTGATTGCAGTGCTTTCGCGAGACCGCTTTTCACTCCGACGAGAACTCTCGTGATGCTGTAATATCGCGAGACCTTGTGACACGAGATCTCGTTACACCCCTAATAAATAGGGTTTGTTTCTTTTTTCATTCACAAGTATGTATGCTGCCTTCACTATATATGTGCACTGAATGTCTATGTTACTACATATCCGTCCGTCTTCTAACAGCCTATACTGGACAGGGGCGTCGGGGCCTAGAGCCCATAAGCAGCATAACGCCCCTTCTTGTTGGCTTCATCATATTAGGGTTGGACTGGATCTCGCTGGACCAAACAGATACTCGTCTGTTCACTGCCTGGGTTATCATTACACCTTTGTGTGCCTAACTGCTACACTAACTGCACATCTATATCTGCACTGGTTGGGTGACACTTTGGTTAAATAAACATGAAGCTTTGAATGGTTATTATACTGTTTGGCTATGGAGCTAAATCATTGAGTGCATCTTCTCCAGTTATTTTATGGATCTGGGTAATATTTATGCTTTTTAACCATAAAGACATTGATCTAGTCACAGCCACTTCCATGGTCAGTCTTGGGACAGACTGCCTGTGGCAGGGAAGGTGAAGCCGCTTGGTTTCTGGCCTCGAGTTCTCCAAGGGACCTCCCTGTATAATGTTTTGGATCTATTTGGTAGCATCATGCTTCAGGTGGGGACTTGTAGCGTGACGGCTGCCGGTTCAATGGCTGTCAGCCATTATCAGCCAGGGCACAGTACCGCCAGATGTTTTACCTTGAGAATACACTGAGAATGAACAATAGACAGACTGGTTATATACTGAAACCTCACTCAAGCATTAAAGTTAGCATCCAGCCCCATGAGCATCAGGGTGACCCGTCTCACATCACCATCTGGTGTTACCATCCAGCCCCATGAGCACCAGGGTGACCCGTGTCACATCACCATCTGGTGTTACCATCCAGCCCCATGAGCATCAGGGTGGCCCGTCTCACATCACCATCTGGTGTTACCATCCAGCCCCATGAGCACCAGGGTGACCCATTTCACATCACCATCTGGTGTTACCATCCAGCCCCATGAGCACCAGGGTGACCCGTCTCACATCACCATCTGGTGTTAGCATCCAGCCCCATGAGCACCAGGGTGACCCATTTCACATCACCATCTGGTGTCAGCATCCAGCCCCATGAGCACCAGGGTGACCCGTGTCACATCACCATCTGGTGTCAGCATCCAGCCCCATGAGCACCAGGGTGACCCGTGTCACATCACCATCTGGTGTTAGCATCCAGCCCCATGAGCACCAGGGTGACCCGTGTCACATCACCATCTGGTGTTACCATCCAGCCCCATGAGCACCAGGGTGACCCGTGTCACATCACCATCTGGTGTTACCATCCAGCCCCATGAGCACCAGGGTGACCTGTTTCACATCACAATCCGGCATCACTCATCTTTTGTTGACACTGATTCAGTTTACCTTATTTTTTCTTAGTTCAGTTATCTCAGTATTCTCGATATCACAGGAAAAAAAAAAATTCATTGTTCAAAGTAAGAAATTCATGCCAAATGCATGTTTATCAAGAGCTTTATTGTAAGCAAAGTGTGCGAATAAATAATTTTATCCCATATGTTGCTTGGAGTTTGTATTACATTTCTGTACTTAAAATTAACTAACGTACTGGTGCTGCCGGTCATCGTTTTGTTTGTGGCTGCGATCAGATGGACTCTCTGAGTGGCCTTGGCGTTACTTCAAAAATACACATTTTTAAATACAAATGTGCACTGAACACCGTCCACCTTCTCGTAAACGATTCTCTGGCAGCACCCAGGTATTTTAAACAGAACTTTGGAGGAATTAATCACAGACACACCGTGAAGCCCTCGGTATATCAGCTGCTTCCTGCTGCAGCTGGTGCTTCCATGGTGAAGCCGCACCAGAGCCGCGGTGAAGCCGGACCAGAGCCGCAGTGAAGCCGCACCAGAGCCGCAGTAGCGGTGAAGCCGGACCAGAGCCGCAGTGAAGCCGCACCAGAGCCGCAGTCGCGGTGAAGCCGGACCAGAGCCGCAGTGAAGCCGCACCAGAGCCGCAGTCGCGGTGAAGCCGCACCAGAGCCGCAGTCGCGGTGAAGCCGGACCAGAGCCGCGGTGAAGCCGCACCAGAGCCGCAGTCGCGGTGAAGCCGGACCAGAGCCGCAGTGAAGCCGCACCAGAGCCGCAGTCGCGGTGAAGCCGGACCAGAGCCGCAGTGAAGCCGCACCAGAGCCGCAGTCGCGGTGAAGCCGCACCAGAGCCGCAGTCGCGGTGAAGCCGGACCAGAGCCGCAGTCGCGGTGAAGCCGCACCAGAGCCGCAGTCGCGGTGAACAGGGTGAGCAGATGGTAAATGGGCCTATCGCTGGATATCATTTTGTGTACATGAATAATCAATATTTAATGAAATTAACACATTTACGTGACACTGACACATTATGCTTTATGGGGATGATAGTATTACAGTTAGGAGTGCAACTGTTTGACAGTATGCCATGAGAAAAAGAACCGTCATTAGTACTGTTCCATATCACGGTCTAAATGATCACACAGCAAAATGCTACTACATCACAGTGCAGAACGTGAGCAGTTTATGCTAGTGACCTGCTAAAAGAATGCACAAGCTAATTCCCCCCCGAGTCATGTCACTGACTGTATAAGTTGTGACCTGGTGAAATTTAGACAGATTTCATATGACTGAAATTAATAAGGAGTTTATAAAATTGTCATTGACGTTTGTGCTATTTATTGAGTGGCTGGGAGGGTGTTACGCCATGATATCAAAAACCCCAACACTGGGATATATGGTTATCATACAGTGAATTTTTCACACCTTGCAGCCCTAATTCCGAACAACATAATAGGCTTTAAAGAAAGGACAACGTTAATTACTAAATAGTGTATCGCTGCAGAACAGCCATTAAAAAAAGTTCGGTCAAATAAAACGAGCACAAGGACTACAAGACCACTCAAAGAACTACACAGAACCAGGATCTCAAAATTCCAAATTTTACTTCCAAGAATGATTTGGGGGGCAGCACATATAGAGTGCAAGGGTGTGTGTATGCATGTGTGTGAGAGAGAATCTCAGCTGTCCAATCCTGACTCCAGCCAGGAAGGAGGTTACACAGCAGAACAGTGACGACTGAAGCCCATGTGGAGCCCACAGCCAGATTTACCGCTGGCACCCCCCCACCATGTCCTCTATGACATCATCACATGAAATACAACCAACAACTTCAGGGTTGATACTCATTACAGCCAGACTGCTGAGGCGTTCCTGACACATTGTAGACCTTAGGTAGGTTTTGATGAGCTTTGATTTTGAAAAGCACTCTACTGAAGCTACTGTAACTGGTAGAGTCAATGCAATCCGGAGAGCGACCCACAGGTTTGGATAAATTTCAGAGAAATGCTTTGCTTGTATGAATTTCAGCAACTCCAGAGCCGTGAAGGTCTGTGATGGCAAGTCAGGTAGGTCTTGGAGCTCCTGAGCAAGCTCCCTGCCATCCAAATCAGACTGTCCTCCACAGCTCAAAGCATGCCCAAGCACCTCTGCTTGCTCTATCAGATCTTGGTGGGGTAGGCTTTGGAAGTTGGACAGAATACCAAACTTGTTTTCAACATCCCCAAGAGTCTGGAATCTCTCCTTCAGAACAGCGATGGTAGAATCAACAACCATGTTAAAGAAGTTCACCTCAAGATTCTTAAGGGCATCATGTACTGGCTCATCAGGAGACTCGTAGGAAGACAGTCTGTCTGTAGACCTCAGCCCCTTTTGTGTAAGGACTTCCTCCACATTCATTTCTTCACACAGGTCCTTGGCTGAGCTTTGTGCAGCCACAAAGCCCGTGGCTCTGTAACTCTGCAGAGCAACTTCAGCTTGGTTCAGCAGATTGACCGCTACACTCACCTGCATTGTTTCAGACTGAAGGACTTTGCTCACATGTTGTATTTCATTCAAGATGTCATACCAGATAACTGTGCAAAGCAAGAAGCGGAATGAGCCCACCTCCTCCGCCAAGAACTGGGCCTCAACCTTCATGACTGGGTCTTTGGTCTGGCTTCTCACCTCAAGCAGTGCCTCTCTCACACCCGACACTTCATATCGGAGGGGTTTCAAAGCCTCCACTCGGTTCTCCCATCTTGTCTCAGACCACATTTTCAGAGTAATAGTCACATGTTTTGCAAGGATGGCCCATCTATGCGTAGAGGCAGAAAACAGCGAATAGAGCTTCTGCAAGACCCCAAAAAATCCCATGGCATCGTTTGAGCTTTTGGCAGCATCAGCAACAACCAGGCTAAGGGTATGAGCCCCACAGGGAACAAATAATGCTCTTGGATTTTTCTGCAGCAGCGTGGCCTGAACTCCTTGGCGTTTCCCCCTCATGTTGGCGCCATTGTCATAAGACTGTCCTCTGCAGTCATCGAAGGAAATCTGCCAATCCTCCAGCCTCTGCAAAATTAAGGTGGCCAAACTCTGCCCAGTGAATTCATCTGTCTCCAGGAATCCCATGAAGTGCTCTTTAACCTGAGGATCTTCTCCCAGTGTCACAATTCTGATTAACACTGATAGATGTTCTGTATGGTTGACATCTGGGGTGCAACCCAAAATGAGAGAAAAGTACTTTGACTGCTTTATCTCCTGAACCATTGTTGCTACAACCTTTGCGCCAATGCACTCAATGAGCTCATTCTGAATGTGTTTGCCCAAGTAGCTCAGGTGTGAATACTCACTTTTAACCCTGTGGACGTGGTCTTTCATTATAGGATCAAATTGTGCTAGAAGCTCAACCTCTTTCAAAAAGTTTCCATTGGAAGGACAATAGAGTTTTTCCATGTCTCCTCTAAGTGCCATATTCCTAACTGCTAGTGACTGTACAATGGCAATTAGCCGTGCCAGCACTGCTCTCCACCGCTTCTCATCATCAAGGACAGTCATCTCTTGTTTGTCAACAGCTTCAGCTGCCTTGAGCCGCAACTCAAATTCTTTCCATGAAGCCAAGTGCCTTAGATGATCAGGACTACGGTCATGCGAATTCAGCAGAGTTGTTGCATTTTTCCAATCTGTCAGGCCTCCATTTACTAAATGAATGGTCTTGGTGGAGAAAAGTTTACAACAGAAACAAAACAGACTGTTGTTTTTATATGAGTAGATTAACCAGTTTCTTTTGACCTTTTCGCAATTTTTTAAGGTTCTGAAGAAGTACAGGTGTTGGCAACTTCTCGCACCATCTCTCTTTGGAAACACAAAATCAGGTGGTACCTGATACGGTCCTCTCAGCACTAATTCTGTCCTCACAGTGTCTGTCAGAGGTGAAGGCCAGTCAGCAGGATCAGCTGGACACAGTTCATCTGTTTCCATCTCAACAGGGAAGGCAGAGGAGGAAATCTCTGATGCTTCTGCAGGGCATATAAATATTTATTCTCCACAAGAACACATCACAGGAAAAGATATAGTTGACTGATGTGTTGGTCCTTCAAATAAAGTATTCAAAACATACACATACAGAGGTTGGACAATGAAACTGAAACACCTGGTCAAAAGTGTTTGAGGTTTCACACCTATATGCCAAGTCTTCACTGATCACACATTACATCAGTAAGAGCAGAGTGTGAAGGCTGAATTAGCAGAGCAACAGCACAGCTGTACATAAAATATTGCAATCCATGCAACATATATACATATTGTTATGTCGCAAGAGCTGCTGTAGTACAAGAAATTGTCAGACATGAGGCTGGAAGTTAACACATCATATCATATGTATAATTAGAGATGTCAGAGTTCAAAGCAGGACAAAATTGGTGGTGCACATCTTGCTGGTGTATCTGTGACCAAGACTGCAAGACTCTCTGGTGCACTGAGAGCCACAGTATCCAGGGCAATGTCGGCAGACCACCACCAAGTACGGACCACACTGAACAGGAGTAGCTGAAGAGAAAAGCTGTCTGAAAGGGCTATTCGAAGCACTAACTCGGACTGTATCCGAAAAACATAAAATCACAACTGCCCAACTCATTGCAGATCAATTCATTCAACTGCGAACATCATTCATTCTGCAACACCGAAGCCACTTTCTCAGAACTCATCACAGTCCACAACACCAACACTCAGCTTGGCCAAACAGTTAATCTCTCCTCCAAAATGCGTTACAGCCGCAAAACAGTAAATCCATGCCTCAAGAGACTCATACCAACAAAACATTAGCATTTTCAGTTTTTCTGGAAGAACACTGTCACACACAAAAGCACGGGCCTGCAAAACACTAACAACAGACAGTGTTACGTAAAATATTAAATGGTTCATCATTAAAGGACCATCATTAGATTAAATCCGGATTTTATTTTTCATACTGTAGGGTAAATGCAGAATATTGTTTTAGAAAAGAAAATAATTATTGTCAATACTACAGACAAACAAAAAAAGCACATGTTTGCATTTTGTCCATGACTGCAACAATACTATAGCAGAAAATTTAGCCCCTAAAAATGTATGGTTTTCATAGTGGTGGGTTTTGAGTGAGACTGGAATCCATGCATTTTGAAGCATTTAGTCACTGCATTTTGTATGGAAGCAATGAGGAAAAATTCACTGTTTAGTCCACATGCGCTGATGTTATGGCAACTGTGTGTAGAGTTTTGAGAAAGTGACTGCAGTTTTACGGAATGCATCATAGCAATTGAAAATAAAATGTAAATGTGCACACCAACCCTACTGTTTCCACTAAAATCGTCCATTGGGAGATGCACAGGGTCAACATTCATGGCGGGCTGCTATAGCCAAACCTTCGGTCGCTCGTGCCAGTGCCAACCGTTGGTTTCAGTGGTACCAGCAGCGCAAATCTTGGGCTATGGGCAATATGAAACATGTTCTGTTCTATGAGGAGTCCACATTCACCATTTCACTGTTGCAGTCACCAGATCTGAATACTACTGAGCCACTTTGGGGTGTTTTAGAGGAGTGAGTCAGGAACTGTTTTCCTCCAGCAGTCTGACAGAGTGACTGTTCTGCAAGAGGAACGGCTCAAGATGAGATGGCCGCTATGTGGGACTCGGATCTCAATCGGACCAACTCGTGCTCCATACGCAAGGCAGACCCTGCACCGTACTATTGACATCACTGTGGTCTAAAGGCAGGTGTTTCAGTTTCATTGTGTGATCCCTGTACCCTCATTGACTGGATTGCACGCCATATGCTGTATTTTTACTCACCATCTAGAATGTTCCAGCTGAAATGTTGCTCACCTGAACAAACGAGGGCACCCGAGGAAGACGTGCTTGGCACTTCATCAGCTGTTGAGCTTGACACTAGATATTTCAGAATGGCCTCTGAAATGATATGAATGACAGCTCAGTTTCAGTTAATTTCATTATAACACCGAAAACCCTTGAGAGTGGTTACTAAATGATGATGGATTCATGTAAAATTATTTAAAATCAAATAAACTGTATATCAGCCATTACACACTTGCACACTACATCAAAAGTATCAAGGACATAAACAACAATCAAACCATGGGGCTTATTCCTTACAGTAACTTCAGGCTGGATCAATGTGTGATCTTTTCATTAAAGCATTTCTAACCACTACAGAGCTTGTTGATATCTATGATGTCTAGAGAGCACCGCTACCTCAGAGGACACGAAGCAATTTCCGCACAAGATCTACACACTTCACTGGGGAAAGATTACACACACATTAGTCTGCGGGCAGTAGGCGGCCTTCCGGAGCACCTAGCACATCCACTGTCTAGCACAGGTAGAGTTAGGGTTTACATTTGTGGCATCAATAGTGATGCAGCAACAAAAACAAAAAAATAATAAATGACAGACTGCAGCTACCTCTCTTGCGCCTCTCCTCTTCCTCTTTTCTCCTTTTACGGTACTGAGCCCCCGATGGCTTTTTCCTCTTCATTTTGGAATAATCTTCTTGTTGCCACTCAAAATAAAACAAAGCTTAAATTTGACATTTGTACAAGTATGAGAACAAGTACATCGTATTGTGCTTTTCTACGTTTCTCGGTTTGCTGTCCGCTTTTAAAAACACATGAACATATATGGACGTGTGAGAGAAACCTGGGATCTGAGGATCAGCCATTAATCCAGTGTCCCTGGGGGGGGGGGTCAAGGACCTCATCCAAGGACCTGACAGAGATGTGTTTATTCTGCCAAGCACTCTAGGGAGCTGCTCACTTTCCACGTCTTTTCTGTTCACACCCTGTCGGCCTTGACACTGTCCCCCTCTCCCCAAATCACACTGCTGTTCTGCACCAACACTGCAGAGGGCGCTGCCAGTACCCCTCAGAAGATGGCACCCTCGGTGGCCGCCGATGTTGCCCAATGGGTTGACTGGCACTAATGCAACAAAGCCCAGTTGTGCATCAAGCCAGAAACCAAAACAGAATGGAGGAAAAAATATATATCTGCAGTTACAACCAATATCCAGCAGAGGGCAAAGAAACACACACAGTCCGCATCACTTTACTTGGATGCCGTATGAACTGTACCAACTGAACAGTATGAACTATGGGCAAGTGGCTGGTAGCCGAGCCTCCACCCATGGGACCCGGCTGGGTAAAGCCTGAGGAAAGAACATGGGTCCACCCTCCTGTGGGCCCACCGCCTGCAGGGTCAGGTGTAGTGTAGATCAGGTGGGTCATCAGGCTGTGACCTGCATAATGCACTGGGGCGGTTTGCAGCGGAGTGTGAGTTTCCATTTGAAGGACATTAGCTCTAAGTGCCATATTCCTAACTGCTAGTGACTGTACAATGGCAATTAGCCGTGCCAGCACTGCTCTCCACCGCTTCTCCTCCTGAACGACGGCCATCTCTTGTTTGTCGGCAGCTGACAGCCAACTGCTTTATGAGATCATGTCTACAGTCATGGAAAGTCATGGAAAGTCAGCAGGGTTGACATGTTTCCAATCCCAGGCCACCATTTACGAAATGAATATTCTTTGCGGAAAAACGTTAAGAAGAGAGTGTATGAATCATCATAAAAAGTGGTGAAAATGGCACAGATGTAACTACCCTAACAAACCTCTTTTGCTTTTTCAAGATGCAACAGAATCAAAGATCATTTTAATCACTTGATACCTTATCCACTTATTTAGGATACAAGGTCGGCTGCTTGATATGTCGACCAAAGTCTAGTCAACTAACATGGTCTCGCATGAACCTTGTTTGTATTCCTTGAGCTTGAGCATCTCATGCACCCACGGTAACTATTTAACCATTATGAAATTACCACAAATTTGATAAACATACTAGTGCTGTACAAACGGTTCTTGATCTGTGATCGGTATAGATCCCCCCTCCCGGTTCGACATGCATGTTAATCCATGACTCACTGCGAAGTTTAACTATAATTCTGTGAAATACAGCTTACTGCCGCTGTTACTTTTTAAGAGAAATAATTCCTTAAACATTGATGCTGTGGAAGTCCACAGAAGACATGCATCAAGGCTTAGTGCAGTGGAAAAGTGCCCTCACGTGGCACCGCTGATGGTGACACACTGGAAAAGTGCCCTCACGTCGCACCGCCGATGGTGACACACTGGAAAAGTGCCCTCACGTCGCACCGCCGATGGTGACACACTGGAAAAGTGCCCTCACGTCGCACCGCCGATGGTGACACACTGGAAAAGTTCCCTCACGTCGCACCGCCGATGGTGACACACTGGAAAAGTGCCCTCATGTCGCACCGCCGATGGTGAGACACTGGAAAAGTGCCCTCACGTCGCACCGCCGATGGTGAGACACTGGAAAAGTGCCCTCACGTCGCACCGCCGATGGTGAGACACTGGAAAAGTGCCCTCACGTCGCACCGCTGATGGTGAGACACTGGAAAAGTGCTCTCACGTCGCACCGCTGATGGTGAGACACTGGAAAAGTGCCCTCACGTCACACCGCTGATGGTGACACACTGGAAAAGTGCCCTCACGTGGCACCGCTGATGGTGACACACTGGAAAAGTGCCCTCACGTGGCACCGCTGATGGTGACACACTGGAAAAGTGCCCTCACATCGCACCGCTGATGGTGACACACTGGAAAAGTGCCCTCACGTGGCACCGCTGATGGTGACACACTGGAAAAGTGCCCTCACGTCGCACCGCTGATGGTGACACACTGGAAAAGTGCCCTCACGTCGCACCGCTGATGGTGACACACTGGAAAAGTGCCCTCACGTCGCACCGCTGATGGTGACACACTGGAAAAGTGCCCTCACGTCGCACCGCTGATGGTGACACACTGCAGGTTTCCAATACAGCTCTGGTTGAAATACTTCTCACAAACAGAGAAAACACTTTGATAGCTGTGTATAACCCAGAAGTTCTCAAACTATTTCTGTCATGCCCCCCTTTGGAAACAGGTGACGTTTCATCGCCTCCCCACCACCATGCACCCATCCTCCCCATACAATTTTCTGGATCAGTCATATATTTTATATGTATTTCCATGTTTTACTTTTTGTTCAGCTGTCTGAAAGTTAAAACAAAAAACAAACAAAAGTAGGCAGTACCTGATATGGGCCCCTCCCCACTATGACTGTCCTCACAGTGTCCCCCAGATACGAAGGCCAGTCAGCAGCACCAGCAGCACACGGTCCATCTGTTTTCACCTCGACAGGCAGCACAGGGGAGGACGTCTCTGCGGCGACTGCAGGCGAATAACCGTCTCAGTATTTTCACAAGAGCTTCACACAGAAACGCATCGCAATACTTTTTATGAAAACCTTACTTGAATCTAACTGAAATACATATGAAACATGTCAGTCTTAGCAGTACTAATTAAAGAGCAATTACAGAAGAGGACAAAGAGTTGTGTGATTGTTTTATTGTGTCCACAGACCCGAGTAAACTGGCAGGGTGGAATCGGTGGTCAGTCTCATGTTCCCATCAGCAGAAAGAGACGCAGCCGATCGATGCGTCATTTCGTCAAGCGATTCTATCAATAGATAGATAAGACTTTATTGATCCCACACTGGGAAAATTTACTTGTTGCAAGAGCCAGTAAATAAAAGGCAATAGAAAAGAAACAGACCAAAAAAATACAAGAGAAAAAAGGTCCGGAACAATGTTCAGCAACTAAACAGCATATAATGAACTTTGATGCATTATGAATTAATGGTTACCTCATAGACATCAATATACCACTGAAATGGAAACTAATGCTTGCCGATCATTTCAACCCCTTGGAATGGAAGGGGGGATATGATAAGTTACACGTGTGTAAGATTTGGTGGTTCTGTGTTGTATTTCTGTACTTCAAATGACGTTAAGCCTTTTCAAGCTTAACCATACTGATGTAAGGTCCGTTATCCACTAGGTCTGGACTAACTTGCGGTTCGGTTCACATCTGACTACAATCCGGACTTTGAGGCCCCTGGTCTAGAATGTTCCAGCTGAAATGTTGCTCACCTGAACAAACGAGGGCACCCGAGGAAGACGTGCTTGGTACTTCATCAGCTGTTGAGCTTGACTCTAGATATTTTAAAATGGCTTCTGAAATCATATAAATGACAGAGCTATAAAATCCACCTAATTACGGAGTTGCTCCATTACCTTTTGTCATAATACTCCAGACCTTGTTTAACAGACATTGATGACGACTGATTTATTTGATTAACATGTTCCACAAATAACTGCAGAGCAGCCGTTAGACACAATGCAAACATTCAAGCCATGAGCCGTATTCCCTGTGTGCTGCAGCGACTGGGACATGCCTAAGCAGGTAACCGACAGCCTAACGGGGCAGATTATCTAATGTGAGCAGCTTATTTGGTTAACACAGATGCTACCAATAGTGAAGTGAAAATAAAACTATATTTGCGAATTGACAGACTGCAGCTACCTCTCCTACGCCTCTCCTCTTCCTCCTTTCTCCTTTTCCGGTACTGAGCCCCCGATGGCTTTTTCCGCTTCGTTTTGGGATACTGTTCTCCCTCTTGTTGACACTCAAAATGAAAAGATTTATTTGTGCAAGTATGAGAATCGGTGCAGCAGGACTTTGCTCAAGGGTCCAATTTATGGTCAAATCAATGGGTCTATTTAGATTTCATTAACAATCAAATGCATGTGCAGTTAAAAACATCCCTTCTTTATCTACAACCCCATTCCAATGTGAAATTACACAAGGCACAGGATCAGTGTGTCTATAGGAAAGAGTTGTGCTGTCTTGACAAAACATGCTATTGTAGCGCGAATTGATAGTTGCGTCTATCGATCAGTGCTACCTCATCGATCAGTGCTACCATAAGGCTGCGCTCTCGCTCTGAACGAGGGTAGACAGAAAGCACAAAAATATACAGGGAGTGCTGCATATATAATAATAACTATAATAATAATAATAATAATAATGTGCTTCTTAACCGTAAGTTAGAATATTAGGTGAAGTGCAGCAGATTTCAGGTGGGCATTCGCTCTCTAACATTACAAATAAAACACTGGAGTTGTCATAGGCAGTCTATGTTTTATATATACTTGTATGCATAATGAGTCAACACGCTGTTTTTAGAAAATATATATTTAATAACAGAGGATCCTACTTTCCCATTTTAAGGGGAAAATAAAATCTCGAACTTGAGGCAAGATATAATAGAGAGAGAAGAGTACAACACTTCTGATTTGACGGATACTTTACTTGGAACATCTGCTTAAAATCGCTTTATATTTGCTATGGCAACTAAAATGTACATTAAGGTTCCGTGATCTTCACTAAGTCCACCATTGGAAACGCAAAACCCACCGTGGAAATGGCTTTTAAACTGAGCCAAGTGAAGAGGGATTGCTGTATAATTTTATTAATTTTTATTATTGCAGTTGAGCATACGCTTCAACTTTTTGTATAAAGTAAATATAAATAAAATTTATAATGAAATGAAGTGAAACATTCCATTATTGACAGCCTTTATCAAAGGTAAACTCATCGTGTTCTTGTACATGAGCAGCGTTGCTGAGAAATGCAGCTGAACGAAGTGCTGAGATGTCACCTAATGTGCTCCCCTCTGGCGATGTTCTTATTCGGTTATTTATAATTTATTATTATTATTATTATTATTATTATTATTAACATCACGCATATTTACATTCTAAAACATAAATTGATTAGTCAATTTCAAGTATTTAAACAACTGCCCAACATTTAAGTTATGAATAACATTATTCAGCACACACCTGAGGGAAGCATAATTCGATTGATAAGTATGCCTTATCAAAATCTGCTCCCAGTACATGCATACTTCAGATTGGGCCACTTCCGACCCCATTTGCGATGTAATACTACAGGTTGCACTTAGAAAAGCAGTTGGCCAAAGTGAGGATATATTGAAATTGATCAACTTTTTGTAAAAGTCGATACCAATGATTTCCCAGACAGCAGACACCTATCATAACAAAACCAGAATTTTATTCTTTTTAAAGCATATATCTAACATTTAATACTGTCATGTCAGTGTAACATTAAGATACTACTGTACACATTTACTCTAATACACTGTGATGGCTGTGGGGCTACCAGCGGCTGCTGGCATTTATCACATTCCAGGACCTACAAGAAATACATCATTAACATGTCTACAGTTTTTACAACTACATCAAACAGGAAAACAAGTCGCCCACATACCCAGTCGTCCACGTCAATAGTCATGCCATGCCAGTAACATCTGGAGCACACGGCAGAGCGTGTTTACGGACCCCCAAGTGCCCCCCCCAGACGGAGAGGAATGAAACTCCCTGAACAGCATCCTTCCCTGTTCTTCGGTTCTCATGGCTGGTCTGCTTCCAAAGGAGAGCTGTCCTTCTGCCTTGAACATTGAGAGCTACAGTCATTAAAGAGTTCTTACCAAAACACCACAACTGATCGTACTCCAGATACTCACCCTTTAGCGTGAGTTTGGAGGCATACCTCCTAAGATTTAATCTCTGGGACTTATACCCTGGTGGGTAAGCTCCCACAGACAGGAAGGTGAAAAGCTCTTCCCGCTTGTTCTCCATACCTATAGATGGCACACACCATAGTCAGCTAACTTTTCTATTATGCAGCAAAACTAGTATTCACATGCCAAGCGCGTTGTTTCCCCTAAATTCTGCGTTCTCAGCAAACCCAGTGAGCACATGCGAATATTAACACATTTAAAAGTCAAAACGAACATTTGAATGTTTTTCCAGTGTTTTGTCAAACCACACAACCTATGGAGACCTGCTCCAAACCTGTTCTGTGCAGATTTCACCTCATACGTCACCATATTCATCGATCGGTGCAGCCTTAAGAGAAACATGAATGCTGGCTGATAGTGAGTAAACATCATAACATGAAAATCTGAAATGTTCATTTTGACATTTACATGTATTGCATACATGTATTACATACTTGAATGTGCACATTTTTTTACTGCAGAAGTTAGCTGAAATGGTGCGCTTCGTATGTGAAAACGTCCATGTAACGCAAGTTATCTGAAACAGTATGCATAATGGTTTGCAAAAAATGTAATACCATGAAAATCTGAAATGTTCATTTCTACATTTTGACTTTGAAAGGAGTAAATATTCGCTGGTGCACCTTTGTTTTGGTGAATATCTGGAGTACGATCAATTGTGGTGTTTTCGTAAGGTAGCTCTTTAATGCATCTCCTGATGTTCAACACAGAATGACAGATCATCCAGCAAAAAACCCATGAGAACCGAAGGACAGGGAAGGGAGTTTCATTCCTAATAAATGCCAGAAGCCGCTGGTAGCTCCACAGCCATCAGTGTATTAGAGTAAATGTGTACAGTAGCATCTTAATGTTACACTGACATGACAGTATTAAATGTTAGATATATGCTTTAAAAAGAATAAAATTTGGTTTTATTATGATAGGTGTCTGCTGTCTGGGAAATCATTGGTATTGACTTGACAGGAGCTTTTACAAAAACTGTTGGATTCCAGTGCATCCTCACTTCTGCAGATTACTGATAGTGGGTTTAGGTTTTCCCACTAAAACCTGTAACTGCAGCTGAAGTGGGACGTCACGTTTAATCTATTATATATAGACATGGGTGTCCCAAAAGAATCCTCACTAGAGCAGAGAATTCGAGAATGAAGCACGTGCACTTCCACGTGACCATCGTTATGACGACGATCCAGGAATTCTTCACTTTTTTTTTTTTTTTTAAGCGCAAGCACAGGCTGTGATCCTATTGGCTGAGGAGTGTGACAGCTGTGATCCTATTGGCTATTGAGAGGAGTGTGACAGCTGTGATACACAAACCAACGGCCTGGATGGTAAGACAAATAACATAAAGCGGCAAGTTTTATTCAATTTCAGTTTTAATTCAGGGTTTTATTAAAACAGACACAGGCTTGTCTTTCATTCATTTTCTTTTTATATTCCACTGTGGTCTCAGCAAAAGGAACTATACTGCTTTTAACTGTTAATTTTATATTAACATGTTCCGTCTTACTATTTATCCATTGTTAACATTCATTTCATGGTTATTAGCAGCTTTCTACAAACGTCACACGTTCTTAAGCATGTTCTACAATCCTACTCTGATGGTCTTGCCCTGGCTCAGAAGCCCTTGTTCTGACAAGTTAGTGTAGCATTTGTTCTGAGCAGTTTGTTAGAGCAAGAAATTCTGCAGTAGTCCTGAGAGGTTTAAATGTGCAAAGTTGCTTTTCATATTTTAAATTGTAGAGCTCGCACAAACTGGGACGTCTATTTGGACGCCACGTCATTTTCATTAAGATCCACCGTCCACACCACCACAAAGCATTCCCAGTTTCTATTACCGTACCGGTGAGAGACGGCGATCACCCCTCTGAGGTTCCCGTTGACGTGCCCGCGAGTTTGTTTCTGGAGTCGGAGGTATAATAAAGATTTGGCTACAGTAATTTACAGACCTCACCTTGTTTTGCTTAGCGGCTGAATCCATCATTACTTTATCGGGCCATTTATTTAAAATTTGTTTCATTTTAGCTTTCCAACAGAATTCTTCCAGAGCAGAGTACTGATCAGAATATTCTCGGAAGCAAAAAAAAAAAAGACTGAAAACAAAAGGCATCGGGGATGTCTGCAGATCTCGGGAGAAACAGAAGTAAACAAACATTCACTTGATCTATTCTTCTTTTATGTAGTTTAATAATTTAGTTTCTACTTCGTGTCACTTTTAATTACCCAGTCCCTAAAGAGCAGGGCATGGTTTTTGCATGTTGCCTTGCATGACAGTGCAAGTGATTTGTCATTGATCTTGAATTTAAGCCTCCACTGGATCCCTCAGTGAATGTGATGCAGTTATAATACGTTAGTTTGTGTGTTATGAAGGTGTCACCCATCAGAATGTAGCTTTGGACCACAAGCCAGGAACACGTACATACCTGCAGTTTCTAAGTGTCATGCTGTTTTTCTCCTCAGTTAAAATGCTCTGGGCTGCAGAAGACAATGGCCGTGGCAGTGGAAGCATTTGTTGGACCATACAAACTGTATGATTCTTCTTTCCGTACACTGCATGGAGCGGAGTTGTACACTGCATGCGGCGGAGTGACTGGCTGATGATGTAACAGACTACACTGTGTGAAATGCATTGCTGGGTTAATGGGATATTGACGCAAACCTGCATCATGTCATTAAAAGGCAGGTAGTATATCAGTTTTTGTCATCTTTTTTGCACTGTAATTCTCATTTTTATTTGTTTGAAACAGGCACCAGTTCACCACCGTTGCTTGCTGGGCAATTCCAGTGACTCAGAAAGGTTTTTAACACAATTACCAACTATGCGTATCAGTTATAAAAATCAATAATTTTAACGTTCAATGTTGAAGAAATTTGGCGGTGCCCCATAAACGGTGGAGCTCACTGGATTCTAATGGTACTTAATCGCGGACGAAGTTTAGTTGCCTTTTCTTGCTTGTTATAGCGCAGTACCAATTACGGCAGTTACAAAATTTACATACATTTTGTACACAGATGATTCTCTTGACCTCTGACGGGGGCAGCTGTAGTGGTGGCGCTGAGGTTCGAGTTCCATGAATGCTGGACTGGTCCTGCTCTGTTACACCCTTCAGCAAGGCGTCTAACCTGCAACTGCTTCCTGCTGGGTATGACATTAATCTACACCCAGCCCTATGACATTAATGACATTAATGTGACATTAATATGACATTAATCTACACCCAGCCCTATAAGGACGTTCTCCAATTTACTGGGAATAACTTGGTGATGGGATTGGCTCTCCAGCCACTGGGGGAAAAAACTCACAGTATGCCGCTCATGTACAAAAATACAATGAGTTTGATAAAGGTCGTCAATAATGGAATGTTCCACTTGGTTTAGGAAATTTAATTTATATTTACTTTATACAAAAGGTTGAGAAGCGCATGCTCAACTGCAATAATAAAAATTAATAAAATTATACAGCAATCCCTCTTCACTCGAGGCTCAGTTTAAAAGCCATTTCCACGGTGGGATCCGTGTTTCCAGTGGTGGAATTAGTGAAGATCACGGAACCTTAATGTACATTTCAGTTGCCATAGCAAATATAAAGCGATTTAAGCAGATGTTCCAAGTATCAGTCAAATCAGAAGTGTTGTACTCTTCTCTCTCTATTATATCTTGCCTCAAGTTCGAGATTTTATTTTCCCCTTAAAATGAGAAAGTAGGATCCTCTGTTATTAAATATATATTTTCTAAAAACAGCGTGTTGACTCATTATGCATACAAGTATATATAAAACATAGACTGCCTATGACAACTCCAGTGTTTTATTTGTAATGTTAGAGAGCGAGTGCCCACCTGAAAACAGAATATTAGGTGAAGCGCAGCAGTTAACTTGCGGTTAAGAAGCACATTATTATTATTATTATTATTATTATTATTATAGTTATTATTATATATGCAGCACGCCCTGTATATTTTCGTGCTTTCTGTCTACTCTCGTTCAGAGCGAGAGCGCAGCCTTATGGTAGCACTGATCGATGAGGTAGCACTGATCGATAGACGCAACTATCGATTCGCGCTACGGTAGCACGTTTTGACAAGGCAGCACAACTCGTCAGAACACCGGCACCCCAGGCTGCGCTAGTCAGCCAATTTCATTTAACCTGGGACGATTAGCGCCTGAATGTAAAATCCAATAACCAAAAATGGGCGCCCTAGGCGGCCGCCTATGTCGCCAATAGGACCGACGGGCTCTGAAGCATCATTTGCCCATAAATAATTCGCAAGTATCCAACAAAAGAACAGAGTGAACATGCTCTTAACCAGCATACAACTCCCGATGGGGTCATATTGGTCCTTGTATGGAGTCTTTCAGACACAGGGACCCCATGTTTTGATAGGAATTCGCCATTTTGGTTTAAGAACAAACTGAAACCGTTACGAGAAACACGAGAATTTCGCTTTAAAACAACTCTGTTCATAATATGACTATAATATGGTTAGTTGTTGTTTATAACATCTCTTTGCAGATTGTAGAACACAGAAAATTACAGTATGCGTTAATTAAAAAAAATGTTTAAAATATTTACAAGCGGAACGCTCCTATACGAAGACAGAATAGTTAAATTAAGCATAAAGTTTAACAGCACAAGCTTACCTCCATTTCTGCACCCGAAACGAGCGTCTTTGTCGCTATCCGAGCTGCGATCCCAGCTGACTTATAGCACGAATGTTCGCGCATGCGCTGTCTTCGCGCATGCCTACGTTGCACTTTATGGCAATATTCAGCGAGCGATATTCGCAAGGTATCTGCACTGTAATAGTAATAAAACGTAGCTGCTAAATAAATATAATATAATGTGTATTAAACAGAAAAACAAAAATGGTTTGCATTTGACTGCCCACGATCACATGAATATAAAACAAATGTCATCACTAGTTTTATCTCAGGGATACAGGCCAAGATGAACTGCACTTTAACCGCCGATGAACAATAGTGTGTGATGGATGGTTTCCTTGCAGTGACAAACCCAGGACATAATTTTTCTTTTTTTTGCGTGTCTGTGTAAAGATTTACTGTTGTTTAAAACGATACAGAAAGAAACTAATATGCAGTGCACCACCAGAGGGCGCCCAAACACCGTAAACCACTTAAAGTAATTACTTCCATTAAATATATCTAACCAAAGGATAGACTGCGCATATATAACAATATGTGTGTTTTTAAAGCTCTTTTACAAATGCAGTTCCCAGGAAACTTCCACGGTAACAGAAAAAGACGTACGGAAGACTTTTTTGTACGTTTGTATCCATTCCCTGAAAAAAACAGCGACAAAAGGTACTGCTGGCTTTTCTAGTCTTATGCTCTATAAAAAAACTTTTTGTATGATTTATTTGTTGAAATTAGATTTCAGTTTTGCAGTCCATTCAATTTTTTACCTATATAATAGTCTGAAACCGTTGAGGGGCAATTCTGAGGGAAAAAAGGAGCATTGAAGTAAAGAAATAACAACATAAACTTTATAAACTTTAACATAACATGACCACTAACTCATGATTTAATGTATATATTATGGATATTGTTAGCGCCGCCCTTCCCTACACGCAGAACACGCGCTGTGCGTCGGGCCCCACGATCCATAGGGGGCCCCATTTTCTGCAAGGGGGGCGCATTCTCTGCAAAAGCGCAAAGGATGCGCATCGCTGCCGTGAGGCGCGCGCAGGCAACCAAGTCAGCCCAAGGCAGGAGAGGAAAAAAAGAGATGCAACGACTGACAGCACGCAGCATCTTACCAATTAGCGGTCAAATGCGCCGAAAGAGGCTGTTCATTTCATTTGTTCCTACTAATAAAGGTTGTAAACCTAAATGGCATTTCGTGATACAGTCATTTTGTAATGGGGTGGGGGGGGGGGAGGCTCAAAATTGAATTCTGTTTAGGGCCCCAGTTTGGCCAGGGGTGACCTTGGATATTGTCATAATTCCTGATGTCTTTAATGAAAGTCTAATTATTGATCTGAGAGCCGATATATCAGACAGAAAAATACTTCAACACAAGAATTTGTGAGCTGAGACCCCAGGTGAAGTGAGTAAGGAGCATGAACAAATGCTACATTTATATAGTGGTTTTCAAAACACCCAAAGCACTTTACAAGCCCAATGGGGAGCCGCATCAGCCACCACCACTTTGAAATTGTTACATTTACTTGATCAGTAAGTATAAGAGCCTCCTACAGATGGAGCCCATCTGTCTTTCTGTCACAAAGGCGGTGCACAATGGCCCCATGGGGGAATTCTCTTGTTGTCTGCTCCCATCATGCTCTCCTCAGACATGATGTGGCTCAGCTTGAACCGGAGACCTTCCAATCACAGGCACAGAGTCTTAGCCCACTGAGCCACATACTGCCTCTGCTGGGATGACGTGCAGACCCCACCCTGCTGATGTGACACTCTGCACCAGTACTCGCATATAACGGAATTTCTCTTATAACGGACAAACAATGTGGTCCCCAGGGCCGCTCTTAGCTGTAGTTTTGTTTGGCTATAACGGACATGCATGGCGTGCCGGTGATATCCAGCGCGGATATGTAGTCAGGATTATTAATAGTCACGCATCTGCTCAGGTAAAGTTGGATTACTACATGTACAATATAATAATCTATACCAGTGTGTCTACTGGGGTGTGGCATGAGTAAATGGTGTCCTGTAGTTGTGTTCTGGGCATACAGCAACTCTGGATATAAAGGTCCCTTGAAGTTCATTATAAGTGGATTTTACTGTATTTCCCCTGTCAGGTAAGTATCTGGGGAGAGCCGTTGCCATCACTACCTATCTGGTACCTTTTTTTGGTAACGTCCTCTGCTGAATAAACATATTTGCACTACAGATCACAACAAAGTTGTATGTAAAAAGAGAAATCAATGTATAGTCTCAACACCGTGGACCAAATATTGTCTCTTAACAAAAACCTTTGAGTGGTGAACCTGATTATATTGCACAAACACCTTCACTCCAAACATTTCTGTCCCAGTCTACAAGCACTTTATCCTGGGTATGACGTTAGACTGCATCCAGCCCTGCAAGCGGTCCTCCAACTTGCAGGGAAACAATTATTTGGGGAATGGGGGGATTGGCACTCCAGGGTCTGATGTCACTCCTTTCACCGAGCGTATCATGAGACTCAGGCTAAGACCCTCCTTGGCTGATTTGTCTGTTGTCTCAGTGTATGCTCCGACCGCGGTGAGTGATGTCTCGTTGAAGGAAACGTTTTACTCGCAACTTTGCTTGGTGGTTGAAGGGTGCCAACGTGGTGACACTCCTCTGGACATGGGTGACTTCAATGTGACCACTGGCACTAGCATGACCTCATCCAACTTCTCCACACTCCCCTTCAGGAGACAGTGTGGCCGTCTACTCAGACGACATCGCTGTCCATGGCACCACCACCTCAGCTCATGACAAATGCCTCAACAGCGTCTTTGCAGCATTAGTTGAGCATCACCTCACACTAAATGGGGAAAAGTGTGTTTTTGGGGCCATCG
The DNA here is from genome assembly GCF_023856365.1 of Brienomyrus brachyistius. Classification (NCBI taxonomy): domain Eukaryota; kingdom Metazoa; phylum Chordata; class Actinopteri; order Osteoglossiformes; family Mormyridae; genus Brienomyrus; species Brienomyrus brachyistius. Next base: position 1,785,386 of record NC_064537.1, read on the forward strand.
AGTGTGTGGGGCTCCACCTCTCTGCTGAAGGCATACACCCACTTCACTCCAACATGGAAGTCCTCCTTCGGGGTCCAGATCCCAAGTCGCCTGCTGGCATATTACCTCAGATTTTTACCGCAGTATTCTGACACAACAGCACCACTGCGCAAACTGTTGTGAACAAACAAGCCCTGGATCTGGACACCCGCCTGCTGTGATGCAGTGCACCACCTGGATCTGGACACCCGCCTGCTGTGATGCAGTGCACCACCTGGATCTGGACACCCGCCTGCTCTGATGCAGTGCACCACCTGGATTTGGACACCCGCCTGCTCTGATGCAGTGCACCACCTGGATCTGGACACCCGCCTGCTCTGATGCAGTGCACCGCCTGAAGTCACAGCTCACCTCGCCACCGATCCTGGCACACTTTAACCCAACCAGCCCAACCTTCGTCATCTGTGTTGCCTCCGTCTTTGCCATCGGTGCCGTGATGTCCCAGCTCCAGGGGGGAGTGGGAAGACCAATTGATTTTGGTTCCCGAGCACTAAGTCCAACAGAACAGAAGTATTCCGTAGGGGAGCCTCTGGGCCTATGAATGCTGGCACATATACCTCTATGGACGTAAATTTATGTTGAGGACGAACCACCAAGCACTCACCACCCTCCTGGGTGCATAAGGTACCGGCCATAAACCACTCCACCTTCATCGCTGGGCCGACCGCTTACAGCAGTACAGCTATCACCTGCAATTTACACTAGGCCGGGACAACGTAGTGGCTGACCTGCTATCACGTTCACTTCCCAAGCCACCCACAACCCAGGTCTCAGCCCCTGCGCAAGACCAAGAAGAGCATGACCTCATCCAACTTCTCCACACTCCCCTTCAGGAGACAGCGTCACTGAAAGAGCCCCAGGATGCCTCAGCAGCTGACCCTGTCCTTTCCTCTGTTTCACTGTACATCAAACAAGACTGGCCTACAGAGGTGTCGGATGAGCTGTCCCCCTACTTCAGGATCCGTGAGGAGCTGGCATGCTGGAACCCAGTGTGTCACCAGAGGGCTCTGCACTGTGGTCCCGAGTGTTCTTCGTGAGCGTGTCCCCACTATGGCACACGAGGGCTACTTGGGCACAGTCAGGCTCAAACAATGCCGGGACCTTGTGTGGTGGCCAGATCTACGACCTCAAGTGACCAGAGGTGACACCTGTGGGAAAGAGAAAATTATCCAACCATTTAAACGAAGACAACATTGCAGATGTCAAAACGGGATTTTTTTATTTAATATATGCTCATTTTGAATTTAATGCCAGCAACACATGAAGCCAGGACAGTGGCAATAAAAGACTGGAAAAGTGTAATATAAATGTGTCTGTATATCTGTGTGTCTGTATGTACTGCGCTCACTGCATTTATGGTGGGCGTGGAGTTAAGTAATTAAATCTGCCTTCCTCTGCTATGTAGCACAAAGACTCTGCAAGATAGAAGCATGAAAGGGAACGTCCGGAATGTCAACCCTCGTGCAGGTTAGTAGCTGTTTAAGAGCTAAAACTAGGCAGGTTACTCGGCCCTTTATCATGAAATAGAATATGCTCTGGTTGTTACAGTACTGATTATCACAATGCACAACATTAATTAATTTTAAAAGTATATTGTTTTAAGTTATTCTCATTTTGTTATAATGAGAAGGTATTTATACATTCAGTGCAGAATAATAACTGAAAGCTGCTCCTGAATTCTATAATGGAGATTAGCTCCATCGCTGTGAAAGTCTCAGCCTCTCCAGCTGGATGACATGCTGGACCGTTAAGAATACGGGACCGGTCCCCTTATGGAAGAATACGGGACCGGTCCCCTTGTGGAAGAATACTGGACCGGTCCCCTTGTGGAAGAATACTGGACCGGTCCTCCCGTGGAAGAATACGGGACCGGTCCCCTCGTGGAAGAATACGGGACCGGTCCCCTCGTGGAAGACTACGGGACCGGTCCTCACGTGGAAGACTACGGGACCGGTCCTCACGTGGAAGAATACGGGACCGGTCCTCACGTGGAAGAATACGGGACCGGTCCCCTCGTGGAAGAATACGGGACGCTTGATTTTACTAGAATAACGTGCGGAAACATGTTGCCTTAAATTATTTTTAATGCATTTATCTTATTAATTTTGTTTCAAATGTAGAGTTAAGTAAAATGTACTTAATGTCCAAATATAAAAAAATTGACTTTTTAAGTTTAATACATTAAGCCTAATAAATTTATGGGGATGGAGGGCATGGCCGGAAGCGGGAAAGGTAGGGGTCTCACACTTAGTCCTGTTGTTTACGGGGACGGAGGAGGGTGTGGCCGGAAGCGGGAAAGGTAGGGGTCTCACGCTTAGTCCTGTTGTTTATGGGGATGGAGGAGGGCGTGGGTGGAACCGGCAAAGGTAGGGGTCTCACGCTTAGTCCTGTTGTTTATGGGGATGGAGGAGGGCGTGGGTGGAACCGGCAAAGGTAGGGGTCTCACGCTTAGTCCTGTTATTTATGGGGATGGAGGAGGGCGTGGCCGGAAGCGGGAAAGGTAGGGGTCTCACGCTTAGTCCACAGAATACATTTACACCACTCCATCTAAGCTTGGCATTACGCTTCCATGAAGCTCCCGACACAGACCTTGTGGAGGGCGTGGCTGGAAGCCGCAAAGGTAGGGGTCAAACTCTGGTCCTAGTGGTGTGAGGCAACAATGCAACCACTGCACCAGCATGTCGCCCCAAACTGCAGTCATGCTAAACAAATGGATGAGCAGATGGTAAATGGGCCTATCACAGGAAACGATTTTGTGAACATGTATAATCAATATTTAATTAAATTATTGGATCTAACACATATACAAATCACTGGTATGTTTTATGAGAAATGGCATTAAAATCAACATATTGACTGCGCTGCTAATATTTTTGCTAAAAGGAGTTTTTACAGTGAGATACTCAAAGGACAACAGGGGGCCCGGAGCCCAAATTTCCAGTATTACTTCAAGGAAAAAAAGTCACAGGAAACACATGAAGTGCCTGTGTGCTGTTTGACTCGAGGTTACAATGTAGAACAGCGAAGACTGAGGCTTTACTGCTGGCACCCCCCCACCAAGTCCTCTATGACATCATCACATGAAATATGACCAACAACATCAGGGTTGATACTCATTACAGCCAGACTGCTGAGGCGTTCCTGACACATTGTAGACCTTAGGTAGGTTTTGATGAGCTTTGATTTTGAAAAGCACCTTTCTACTGAAGCTACTGTGACTGGTAGAGTTACAACAATCCGGAGAGCAACCCACAGGTTTGGATAAATTTCAGAGAACTGCTTTGCTTGTATGAATTTCAGCAACTCCAAAGCCGTCATGGTCTGTGATGGCAAGTCAGGTAGATTTTTCAACTCCTGAGCAAGCTCCCTGCCATCCAAATCAGACTGTCCTCCACAGCTCAAAGCATGCCCAAGCGCCTCTGCTTGCTCTATCATCTCCTGGTGAGGTAGGCTTTGGAAGTTGGACAGAATACCAAACTTCTTCTCGACATCACCAAGAGTCTGGAATCTCTCCTTCACAGCAAATATGGCAGAATCAACAACCATGTTAAAGAAGTTCGCCTCAAGATTCTTAAGGGCATCAAGTACTGGCTCATCAGGAGACTCGTAGGAAGACAGTCTGTCTGTAGACCTCAGCCCCTTTTGTGTAAGGACTTCCTCCACATTCATTTCTTCACACATGTCCTTGGCTGAGCTTTGTGCTGCCACAAAGCCCGTGGCTCTGTAACTCTGCAGAGCAACTTCAGCTTCCAGCAGACTGACAGCGACATTCACCTGCATTGTTTCAGACTGTAGCACTTTGTTCAAATGTTGTATTTCATTCAAGATGTCATACCAGATAACTGTGCAAAGTAAAAAGCGGAATGAGCCCACCTCCTCCGCCAAGAACTGGGCCTCAACCTTCATGACTGGGTCTTTGGTCTGGCTTCTCACCTCAAGCAGTGCCTCTCTCACACCCGACACTTCATATCGGAGGGGTTTCAAAGCCTCCACTCGGTTCTCCCATCTTGTCTCAGACCACATTTTCAGAGTAATAGTCACATGTGTTGTAAGGATGGCCCATCTATGCCTAGAGCCAGAAAACAGCGAATAGAGCTTCTGCAAGACTCCAAAAAATCCCATGGCATCGTTTGAGCTTTTGGCAGCATCAGCAACAACCAGGCTAAGGGTATGAGCCCCACAGGGAACAAATAATGCTCTTGGATTTTTCTGCAGCAGCGTGGCCTGAACTCCTTGGCGTTTCCCCCTCATGTTGGCGCCATTGTCATAAGACTGTCCTCTGCAGTCATCGAAGGAAATCTGCCAATCCTCCAGCCTCTGCAAAATTAAGGTGGCCAAACTCTGCCCAGTGAATTCATCTGTCTCCAGGAATCCCATGAAGTGCTCTTTAACCTGAGGATCTTCTCCCAGTGTCACAATTCTGATTAACACTGATAGATGTTCTGTATGGTTGACATCTGGGGTGCAACCCAAAATGAGAGAAAAGTACTTTGACTGCTTTATCTCCTGAACCATTGTTGCTACAACCTTTGCGCCAATGCACTCAATGAGCTCATTTTGAATGTGTTTGCCCAAGTAGCTCAGGTGTGAATACTCACTTTTAACCCTGTGGACGTGGTCTTTCATTATAGGATCAAATTGTGCTAGAAGCTCTACCTCTTTCAAAAAGTTTCCATTGGAAGGACAATAGAGTTTTTCCGTGTCTCCTCTAAGTGCCATATTCCTAACTGCTAGTGACTGTACAATGGCAATTAGCCGTGCCAGCACTGCTCTCCACCGCTTCTCCTCCTGAACGATGGCCATCTCGCGTTTGACGACAGTTTCAGCTGCCTTGAGCTGCAATTCAAATTCTTTCCACGATGCCAAGTACTTCAGATGATCAGGACTATGGTCATGAGAATTTAGCAGAGTTGTTGCATTTTTCCAATCTGTCAGGCCATTTATTAAATGAATGCTCTTGGTGGAGAAAAGTTTGCAACAAAAACAAAATAGACTGTTGTTTTTGTTTGAATAGGTTAACCAGTTTCTTTTGATCTTTTCACCATTTTTTAAGGTTCTGAAGAAGTACAGGTGTTGGCAACTTCTCGCACCATCTCTCTTTGGAAACACAAAATCAGGTGGTACCTGATACGGTCCTCTCCGGACTAATTCTGTTCTCACAATGTCTGTCAGAGGTGAAGGCCAGTCAGCAGGATCAGCTGGACACAGTTCATCTGTTTCCATCTCAACAGGGAAGGCAGAGGAGGAAATCTCTGTTGCTTCAGCAGGGCATATAAATATTTAATCAATACTTTTACAAGAGCAAGTCACAGAAAAAGATGTGTTGTTCCTTCAAGTGATTCCACAATATACAAAACATGCAATTCAGCCAATGTATGTTTTATAATATACACTATTTTCATTGATATTAACGTTATTTACCGACTAAAATGTCTCAATGTTGCTCACCTGAACAAACAGGGACACGTGAGGACGATGTGCTTGGCACTTCATCGGTTGTTGAGCTTGACACTAGATATTTTAAAATTGCCTCTGAAATTAAATGAATCACAGTACTATAAAATACACCTAAATGGTTTCCCCAGTTTATTGTAATTTTACTGAGCTGTCATTGGTTACTGCAGAATGATGATGACAGTACACATACTTGATTAAAATATTGTTGCATATATCACTGCACAGAAGACATTCCGTACAATGAAAATTATGAACGTACCGATATCTATACTAGTTTTGGTATCAGATCGGATACTACACCACGGACCCCAATACTAGTATTGGTACTGAGTCCAATACTAAACATCTGAAAGAGCATGACAAAATTGCTACCAGTACCGCTGGTCTGCAACAACCAAATGTGCAGCAAACAATAGCACCAGGGCTCACATAATTGCTAGCTGAACACTCCAGGGCAATCAAGTTTTTTTAGGGGATAGTGTCTGATAGCCCATCGGGTAGGAAGTTATATCGTTTTGGTAACCCGATGGGCCATCAGACACTATCCCCTAAGTAAAATAAAATTCCCTCTGTTATTCGCCTTTTCTTCACTTTTGACTTGTTATTCGGAGGAAAAACTCTGACCACCAGTTTGTGTACGCTTAAAGTTTCGATTTATATGATGGTTATTGCAAAATTGCCACGTGCCACCATCTTGGTGCATTGTTGGTCATGGTAATAAAGCACTTGAGCACGTTAAAGCAAGCCAGTTGTGTATGGCCTTATTAATACAGCAGTCATATTCAGTACACTGCATGTAATGGCGTGAAACAATGTTACATAAAAGTTAATTAAAAGCAGGAGAAATGTGACTGGATGGGACCCATGTGCAGTGAAAGCAAACGGTTGTGCTCCGCCTGCTATTCAATATGAGGATTTTATTAATTACCTTTTTTTAAAAAAACGCTGGGGTCATTTTCAATCTATTTACAAGGTAATAACACCGAAGCAAATGAAAGCGACTAAAAGTCTTGAGTCTTATTTCTGGTTGGGTACAAAATATGTGAATTTTCTGGAAAAATTAAATATTTCGCTGTATTCATGGGTAAGTGCTTATTATTTCCCATTTATTTCCATACATTGCTTATTATATTATTTTCATCATGTAATGGTTGTCACACCCTCACAGGCAGGAACCACCAGGTGTGCGAGGTTAAGGGCAATTAGCGGGAGTAGAAATGCAGCCGAATTACCCCAGAACAGTGCGAAGTATTGAGCTGATGTACACCTGCCTTACTGAGCGTTTTCTTGTCTGTCATCTCCTCCTTCTACCTCGCCTGCTCCGTTTACCTTGTGTTGACTCCTTACCTTCTTCCCTCTCCTCCTCCAGACCCGCTCCCGATCCTCACCCGTCTACCCCACCGAGCCCGGCACGTCCCGTTCCCACTCCCTTGTGTGGTCCCGTCTCCTGCCTGCCTGTAGGACTGACTTCCCGGCTAACGACTCTCACGCCCGTCCACCGACCTCGCCTTTTGCCCATTCCAACCTGTGCTTTTGCCTGGCTAACGCCAATAAACCTCCCGTTGGTTCGCATCTCTGGATCTGTGTCTTCCTGTCCTGGGTTCTCTGACAGGTAACACGAAGCAATTATGTTGCTCTGTGCTGTAATACTAATGTTATATTGTTGTGCCTGTTGCTGCCATTACATATCTGGTTATATCACCCATAAGTGAATGTGTTTTAAAAGCAAACTGCTGATTGATTTATTTTTTCCCTGGATCTGCGGTTGCAGGGAGTGTCTGAGTCATCATTTCTTCTTGCTTTTCTCTATTGATGGTGGTCATGCTCACAGACTGCTCTAACCAAAGCTGCAGACTATCAATTCCTGTGCAGTCCATGCGCACCAAATCCAACAGACTCAAAATCCCTAATGATGAAACTTATGCCACATGCACTATGCAGATAATTGTCCGTGGACAAGTGAAGTGCGAATTATGCTTAATATAATATGGAACTGACTTACCGCGGTGTTTAGTATGCCTCTCCTCTTCCTCCTTTCTCCTTTTACGGTATTGGGCCCCTGATGGCCTCTTGATCTTCACTTCAGAATACTCTGCCTTTACTTGCTGCCACTTGAAACGAAACACAACTTTACTGGCCGTTTGTACGAGTATGAGAACGAGTACACTGGAATGTGCTTTTCTAAATTTCTCGGTTTGCTGTCCTTTTTTAAGACAAACACACATAAGGAGCTGAGAGTGAAGCTTAGGGTCTAACAGCAGGGTCCACATCGATCCAGTGCCCCTGTAGCATTTTGGGCCGCCAGAGATGCGACTATTACACCAAACACTGAATGCAGAGTCTGAATTTCCTGGCAAAAGGGCCTTAAGCGCCAAGCACACGCAGACTAACTTGCGTAAGCAGCTTCTGCTCTGCGCCAATCATACACACACTCGAATGAGAACATTTTGGAGTTCAGTAAAACATAGTCAACAGCCAGTCTTCGCCTTATCACCTGCTCACTTTCCAGTTCTTATGTAATTTATTGGAGAATTTAAATATTCCCAAACTACCAATTATAACTGACTGTTACCAAAATTAGTTATAACCAACTCACAACCACAATTAGTGATGCTTACCTGTTGAATATATACTTGCGAAGTTAGGTTTTACCCATGTGAATAAATGTAATTTGTTTAATTGTGTGTACCTACCTAAAAATGACATAAATGAATGGCACACAATGAAAATATGCATCATAATAGCCCTACTATGGGTGTGGCCTCTCATTACAAGATCTAATTGGCAGAAGCTCAACCTCTTTCAAAAAGTTTCCATTGGAAGGACAATAGAGTTTTTCCGTGTCTCCTCTAAGTGCCATATTCCTAACTGCTAGTGACTGTACAATGGCAATCAGCCGTGCCAGCACTGCTCTCCACCGCTTCTCATCATCAAGGGCGGCCATCTTTCTTTTGAAGACAGTTTCAGCTGCAACTCAAATTCTCAGCATGGTGCCAAGTGTCTGATCATGACTACAGTCATGGGAAATCAGCAAACGTGTCGCATGCCCTCCAATCCATCAGGCCTCCATTTACAACATGAATACTCTTGTGGAGAAACGTTCAGAACAGAAACAAGAGAGGCTGTTGTTTTTGTGTGAGTAGACTGAACATCTCACCATTTACTAAGGTTCTGGAGAAGTAATGGTGGAGAGAACTGCTGGCACGTCTCTCTGGAAACACGAAAGCCGGCGGTACCTGATACGGGCCCCTCCCCACTATGACTGTCCTCACAGTGTCCCCCAGATACGAAGGCCAGTCAGCAGCACCAGCAGCACACGGTCCATCTGTTTTCACCTCGACAGGCAGCACAGGGGAGGACGTCTCTGCGGCGACTGCAGGCGAATAACCGTCTCAGTATTTTCACAAGAGCTTCACACAGAAACGCGTCGCGATACTTTTTATGAAAACCTTACTTGAATCTGACTGAAATATACATGAAACACGTCAGTCTAAGCAGTACTAATTAAAGAGCAATTACAGAAGAGGACAAAGAGTTGTGTGATTGTTTTATTGTGTCCACAGACCCGAGAAAACTGGCAGGGTGGAATCGGTGGTCAGTCTCATGTTCCCATCAGCAGAAAGAGACGCAGCCGATCGATGCGTCATTTCGTCAAGCGGTTCTATCAATGTGCAAAACATGTTCATTCATTGACTGTACTGCACATTATATACAGTATTTTTATTTAATTTTCTATCTAGAATTTCCTAAATGAAATTCTTCTCACCTGAACAAACAGCATCACCTGAGGAAGACGTGCTTGGCACTTCATTGGCTGTTGAGCTTGACTCTAGATATTTTAAAATGGCTTCTGAAATTATATAAAATGACAGAGATATAAAATACACCTAAGTATTTGCTCCCGAAACCTTTTAAGAATCGGGTGGTTTCCCAGACAGAGTATGATTACCGATGATTTCTGTCTGGTACCCAACAATACATCACTCCGCAAATTTTATTGGGGTCTCTGGCAAATTGTATCATAAATTTACTCAAACAGGAAGAAAGATCGTTAATATAATAAAATCTTTTTGATGGCATTTCACTGATAAGCGATTAATAGTGATTACAAAAATTAATCACTTCAAAGCCCTGTCATTTTGAAGTATTGGTCTTCACATAGACTTTGTTTTGTTTTTGGTCACATTGTGCTTGTCTAACAGCATCCTTGACATCATTATCCTCCCCCCACATCACGACAGCATGGCGCCCCCTGTCTGAGACAAACTGGAATTGGTAGGAGGTCAGTGCCCCACATCAGCTGGCTGGAGTGAGATTTTCAATTTGCACACATACGCACACGTATGTTTATTATATATGTGTAACAATTTTATTACCTTGCAAATAGACTGCAAACTACTCCAACGCTTAAGATGTAATTTTAGGTTTATAATATAGATTTGCCATGCAATTTTTTGCGTGGGCATCATGCCAGATGCATGAGAGTTGGCACCCCTGCGCATCTGCTGTGCACTGGCACTGCACAGGGCATGAGAACTTCTAGGGGAGCCAGCTGGCCATTTTCATGTTTTCTTGGGCATCGTGCTCTAATCACAGGCAAGACGGAATAAAACTACATTTGCGAATTGACAGACTGCAGCTACCTCTCCTACGCCTCTCCTCTTCCTCCTTTCTCCTTTTCCGGTACTGAGCCCCCGATGGCCTTTTCCTCTTCGTTTTGGGATACTGTTCTCCTTCTTGTTGACACTCAAAATGAAAAGATTTATTTGTACAAGTATGAGAATCGGTGCAGTGAAACGTGATTTTTCACGCATTCTTTCTTGTTCTCCAGAGAGCATAGCCTGGGTGCTTAGTGCACATCGCCCATCCAGTGCCCTGGCAGCAGGACTTTGCTCGAGGGACCAATTTAAGGTCAAATCAATGGGTCTATTTAGATTTCATTAACAATCAAATGCATGTGCAGTTAAAAACATCCCTTCTTTATCTACAACCCCATTCCAATGTGAAATTACACAAGGCACAGGATCAGTGTGTCTATAGGAAAGAGTTGTGCTGTCTTGACAAAACGTGCTATTGTAGCGCGAATCGATAGTTGCGTCTATCTTTGCTATGGCAACTAAAATGTACATTAAGGTTCCACGATCTTCACTAAGTCCACCATTGGAAATGCGAAACCCACCATGGAAATGGCTTTTAAACAGCCAAGTGAAGAGGGATTGCTGTATAATTTTATTAATTTTTATTATAGCAGTTGACCATACGCTTCAACTTTTTGTATAAAGTAAATATAAATAAAATTTATAATGAAATGAAGTGAAACATTCCATCATTGACGGCCTTTATCAAAGGTAAACTCATCGTGTTCTTGTACATGAGCAGCGTTGTTGAGAAATGCAGCAGAACGAAGTGCTGAGATGTCACCTAATGTGCTCCCCTCTGGCGATGTTCTTATTCGGTTATTTATAATTTATTATTATTATTATTATTATTATTATTATTAACGTCACGCATATTTACATTCTAAAACATAAATTGATTAGTCAATTTCAAGTATTTAAACAACTGCCCAACATTTAAGTCATAAATAACATTATTCAGCACACACCTGAGGGAAGCATAATTCGATTGATAAGTATGCCTTATCAAAATCTGCTCCCAGTACATGCATACTTCAGATTGGGCCACTTCCGACCCCATTTGCGATGTAATACTACAGGTTGCACTTAGAAAAGCAGTTGGCCAAAGTGAGGATATATTGAAATTGATCAACTTTTTGTAAAAGTCGATACCAATGATTTCCCAGACAGCAGACACCTATCATAACATAACAAAATTTTATTCTTTTTAAAGCATATATCTAACATTTAATACTGTCATGTCAGTGTAACATTAAGATGCTACTGTACACATTTACTCTAATACACTGATGGCTGTGGAGCTACCAGCGGCTGCTGGCATTTATCACATTCCAGGACCTACAAGAAATACATCATTAACATGTCTACAGTTTTTACAACTACATCAAACAGGAAAACAAGTCGCCCACATACCCAGTCGTCCACGTCAATAGTCATGCCATGCCAGTAACATCTGGAGCACACGGCAGAGCGTGTTTGCGGACCCCCAAGTGCCCCCCCCAAACGGAGAGGAACGAAACTCCCTGAACAGCATCCTTCCCTGTTCTTACCCGATGGGGTTATATTGGTCCTTGTATGGAGTCTTTCAGCCACAGGGACCCCATGCATTGATAGGAATTCGCCATTTTGGTTTAAGAACAAACTGAAACCGTTACGAGAAACACGAGAATTTCGCTTTAAAACAACTGTGTTCATAATATGACTATAATATGGTTAGTTGTTGTTTATAACATCTCTTTGCAGATTGTAGAAAATTACAGTATGCATTAATTAAAAAAATGTTTAAAATGTTTACAAGCGGAAGGCTCCTATACGAAGACAGAATAGTTAAATTAAGTTCAACAGCACAAGCTTACCTCCATTTCTGCACCCGAAACGAGCGTCTTTGTCGCTATCCGAACTGAGATCCCAGCTGACTTATAGCACGCATGTTCGCGCATGCGCTGTCTTCGCGCATGCCTACGTTGCACTTTATGGCAATATTCAGCGAGCGATATTCGCAAGGTATCTGCACTGTAATAGTAATAAAACGTGGCTGCTAAATAAATATAATGTAATGTGTATTAAACAGAAAAACAAAAATGGTTTGCATTTGACTGCCCACGATCACATGAATATAAAACAAATGTCATCACTAGTTTTATCTCAGGGATACAGGCCAAGATGAACTGCACTTTAACCGCCGATGAACAATAGTGTGTGATGGATGGTTTCCTTGCAGTGACAAACCCAGGACATAATATTTCTTTTTTTTGCTTGTCTGTGAAGTTTTACTGTTGTTTAAAACGATACAGAAAGAAACTAATATGCAGTGCACCACCAGAGGGCGCCCAAACACCGTAAACCACTTAAAGTAATTACTTCTATTAAATATATCTAACCAAAGGATAGAATGCGCATATATAACAATATGTGTGTTTTTAAAGTTCTTTTACAAATGCAGTTCCCAGGAAACTTCCACGGTAACAGAAAAAGCCGTACGGAAGACTTTTTTGTACTTTTGTATCCATTCCCTGAAAAAAACAGCGACAAAAGGTACTGCTGGCTTTTCTAGTCTTATGCCCTATAAAAAAAACTTTTTGTATGATTTATTTGTTGAAATTAGATTTCAGTTTTGCAGTCCATCCAATTTGTTACCTGTATAATGGTCTGAAACCGTTGAGGGGCAATTCTGAGGGAAAAAAGGAGCATTGAAGTAAAGAAATAACAACATAAACTTTATAAACTTTAACATAACATGACCACTAACTCATGATTTAATGTATATATTATGGATATTGTTAGCGCCGCCCTTCCCTACACGCAGAACATGCGCTGTGCTTCGGGCCCCACGATCCATGGGGGGCCCCATTTTCCGCAAGGGGGGCGCATTCTCTGCAAAAGCGCAAAGGATGCGCATCGCTGCCGTGAGGCGCGCGCAGGCACCCAAGTGTTCACGCTGTGACCATCCACTGTAGGTGTGGCAAGGAAAATGGTGGGAATGAAAAGCCTGTGTGATGGATTAATGAGAATTTCACGTATCAATAGTATCGTCTTTGTCGTCTTTTTGTTGCAGGTTATGGGGATGGAGGAGGGTGTGGCCAGAAGCGGCAAAGGTAGGGGTCTCACGGTCAGTCCTGTTATTTATGTGGATGGAGGAGGGCGTGGCCAGAAGCGGCAAAGGTAGGGGTCTCACGGTCAGTCCTGTTATTTATGGGGATGGAGGAGGGCGTGGCCAGAAGTGGCAAAGGTAGGGGTCTCACGCTTAGTCCTGTTATTTATGGGGATGGAGGAGGGCGTGGCTGGAAGCGGCAAAGGTAGGGGTCTCACGGTCAGTCCTGTTATTTATGGGGATGGAGGAGGGTGTGGCCGGAAGCGGCAAAGGTAGGGGTCTCACGGTCAGTCCTGTTATTTATGGGGATGGAGGAGGGCGTGGCCGGAAGCGGCAAAGGTAGGGGTCTCACGGTCAGTCCTGTTATTTATGGGGATTGAGGAGGGCGTGGCCGGAAGCGGCAAAGGTAGGGGTCTCACGGTCAGTCCTGTTATTTATGGGGATGGAGGAGGGCGTGGCCGGAAGCGGCAAAGGTAGGGGTCTCACGGTCAGTCCTGTTATTTATGGGGATGGAGGAGGGCGTGGCCGGAAGCGGCAAAGGTAGGGGTCTCACGGTCAGTCCTGTTATTTATGGGGATTGAGGAGGGCGTGGCCGGAAGCGGGAAAGGTAGGGGTCTCACGGTCAGTCCTGTTATTTATGTGGATGGAGGAGGGCGTGGCCAGAAGCGGCAAAGGTAGGGGTCTCACGCTTAGTCCTGTTATTTATGGGGATGGAGGAGGGTGTGGCCGGAAGCGGCAAAGGTAGGGGTCTCACGCTTAGTCCTGTTATTTATGGGGATGGAGGAGGGTGTGGCCAGAAGCGGCAAAGGTAGGGGTCTCACGGTCAGTCCTGTTATTTATGAGGATGGAGGAGGGTGTGGCCAGAAGCGGCAAAGGTAGGGGTCTCACGCTTAGTCCTGTTATTTATGGGGATGGAGGAGGGTGTGGCCGGAAGCGGGAAAGGTAGGGGTCTCACGGTCAGTCCTGTTATTTATGGGGATTGAGGAGGGCGTGGCCGGAAGCGGGAAAGGTAGGGGTCTCACGGTCAGTCCTGTTATTTATGTGGATGGAGGAGGGCGTGGCCAGAAGCGGCAAAGGTAGGGGTCTCACGCTTAGTCCTGTTATTTATGGGGATGGAGGAGGGTGTGGCCGGAAGCGGCAAAGGTAGGGGTCTCACGCTTAGTCCTGTTATTTATGGGGATGGAGGAGGGCGTGGCCAGAAGCGGCAAAGGTAGGGGTCTCACGGTCAGTCCTGTTATTTATGGGGATGGAGGAGGGTGTGGCCAGAAGCGGCAAAGGTAGGGGTCTCACGCTTAGTCCTGTTATTTATGGGGATGGAGGAGGGCGTGGCCAGAAGCGGCAAAGGTAGGGGTCTCACGCTTAGTCCTGTTATTTATGGGGATGGAGGAGGGCGTGGCCAGAAGCGGCAAAGGTAGGGGTCTCACGCTTAGTCCTGTTATTTATGGGGATGGAGGAGGGTGTGGCCAGAAGCGGCAAAGGTAGGGGTCTCACGCTTAGTCCTGTTATTTATGGGGATGGAGGAGGGTGTGGCCGGAAGCGGCAAAGGTAGGGGTCTCACGGTCAGTCCTGTTATTTATGGGGATTGAGGAGGGCGTGGCCGGAAGCGGGAAAGGTAGGGGTCTCACGGTCAGTCCTGTTATTTATGTGGATGGAGGAGGGCGTGGCCAGAAGCGGCAAAGGTAGGGGTCTCACGCTTAGTCCTGTTATTTATGGGGATGGAGGAGGGTGTGGCCGGAAGCGGCAAAGGTAGGGGTCTCACGCTTAGTCCTGTTATTTATGGGGATGGAGGAGGGCGTGGCCAGAAGTGGCAAAGGTAGGGGTCTCACGCTTAGTCCTGTTATTTATGGGGATGGAGGAGGGTGTGGCCAGAAGCGGCAAAGGTAGGGGTCTCACGCTTAGTCCTGTTATTTATGGGGATGGAGGAGGGTGTGGCCGGAAGCGGCAAAGGTAGGGGTCTCACGGTCAGTCCTGTTATTTATGGGGATGGAGGACGGTGTGGCCGGAAGCGGCAAAGGTAGGGGTCTCACGCTTAGTCCTGTTATTTATGGGGATGGAGGAGGGCGTGGCTGGAAGCGGCAAAGGTAGGGGTCTCACGGTCAGTCCTGTTATTTATGGGGATGGAGGAGGGCGTGGCCAGAAGCGGCAAAGGTAGGGGTCTCACGCTTAGTCCTGTTGTTTATGGGGATGGAGGAGGGCGTGGCCGGAAGCGGCAAAGGTAGGGGTCTCACGCTTAGTCCTGTTATTTATGGGGATGGAGGAGGGCGTGGCCGGAAGCGGCAAAGGTAGGGGTCTCACGCTTAGTCCTGTTATTTATGGGGATGGAGGAGGGTGTGGCCAGAAGCGGCAAAGGTAGGGGTCTCACGCTTAGTCTTGTTATTTATGGGGATGGAGGAGGGTGTGGCTGGAAGCGGCAAAGGTAGGGGTCTCACGGTCAGTCCTGTTATTTATGGGGATTGAGGAGGGCGTGGCCGGAAGCGGCAAAGGTAGGGGTCTCACGGTCAGTCCTGTTATTTATGGGGATGGAGGACGGCGTGGCCGGAAGCGGCAAAGGTAGGGGTCTCACGCTTAGTCCTGTTGTTTATGGGGATGGAGGAGGGCGTGGCCGGAAACGGCAAAGGTAGGGGTCTCACGCTTAGTCCTTTTGTTTATGGGGATGGAGGACGGCGTGGCCGGAAGCGGCAAAGGTAGGGGTCTCACGCTTAGTCCTGTTGTTTATGGGGATGGAGGACGGCGTGGCCGGAAACGGCAAAGGTAGGGGTCTCACGCTTAGTCCTGTTGTTTATGGGGATGGAGGAGGGCGTGGCCGGAAGCGGCAAAGGTAGGGGTCTCACGCTTAGTCCTGTTGTTTATGGGGATGGAGGAGGGCGTGGCCGGAAGCGGCAAAGGTAGGGGTCTCACGCTTAGTCCTGTTGTTTATGGGGATGGAGGAGGGCGTGGCCGGAAGCGGCAAAGGTAGGGGTCTCACGCTTAGTCCTGTTATTTATGGGGATGGAGGAGGGTGTGGCCAGAAGCGGCAAAGGTAGGGGTCTCACGCTTAGTCTTGTTATTTATGGGGATGGAGGAGGGTGTGGCTGGAAGCGGCAAAGGTAGGGGTCTCACGCTTAGTCTTGTTATTTATGGGGATGGAGGAGGGTGTGGCCGGAAGCGGCAAAGGTAGGGGTCTCACGGTCAGTCCTGTTATTTATGGGGATGGAGGACGGCGTGGCCGGAAGCGGCAAAGGTAGGGGTCTCACGCTTAGTCCTGTTGTTTATGGGGATGGAGGAGGGCGTGGCCGGAAACGGCAAAGGTAGGGGTCTCACGCTTAGTCCTGTTGTTTATGGGGATGGAGGACGGCGTGGCCGGAAGCGGCAAAGGTAGGGGTCTCACGCTTAGTCCTGTTGTTTATGGGGATGGAGGACGGCGTGGCCGGAAACGGCAAAGGTAGGGGTCTCACGCTTAGTCCTGTTGTTTATGGGGATGGAGGAGGGTGTGGCCGGAAGCGGCAAAGGTAGGGGTCTCACGCTTAGTCCTGTTGTTTATGGGGATGGAGGACGGCGTGGCCGGAAGCGGCAAAGGTAGGGGTCTCACGCTTAGTCCACAGAATACATTTACACCACTCCATCTAGGCTTGGCATTACGCTTCCATGAAGCTCCCGACACAGACCTTGTGGAGGGCGTGGCTGGAAGCGGCAAAGGTAGGGGTCAAACTCTGGTCCTAGTGGTGTGAGGCAACAATGCGAACCACTGCACCAGCATGTCGCCCCAAACTGCAGTCATGCTAAACAAATGGATGAGCAGATGGTAAATGGGCCTATCACAGGTCTATACATGTATAATCAATATTTAATTAAATTATTGGATCTAACACATATACAAATCACTGGTATGTTTTATGAGAAATAGCATTAAAATCAACATATTGACTGTGCTGCTAATATTTTTGCTAAAAGGAGTTTTTACAGTGAGATACTCAAAGGACAACAGGGGGCCCGGAGCCCAAATTTCCAGTATTACTTCAAGGAAAAAAAGTCACAGGAAACACATGAAGTGCCTGTGTGCTGTTTGACTCGAGGTTACAATGTAGAACAGCGAAGACTGAGGCTTTACTGCTGGCACCCCCCCACCAAGTCCTCTATGACATCATCACATGAAATATGACCAACAACATCAGGGTTGATACTCATTACAGCCAGACTGCTGAGGCGTTCCTGACACATTGTAGACCTTAGGTAGGTTTTGATGAGCTTTGATTTTGAAAAGCTCTCTACTGAAGCTACTGTGACTGGTAGAGTTACAACAATCCAGAGAGCAACCCACAGGTTTGGATAAATTCCAGGGAACTGCTTTGCTTGTATGAATTTCAGCAACTCCAAAGCCGTCATGGTCTGTGATGGCAAGTCAGGTAGATTTTTCAACTCCTGAGCAAGCTCCCTGCCATCCAAATCAGACTGTCCTCCACAGCTCAAAGCATGCCCAAGTGCCTCTGCTTGCTCTATCATCTCCTGGTGAGGTAGGCTTTGGAAGTTGGACAGAATACCAAACTTCTTCTCGACATCACCAAGAGTCTGGAATCTCTCCTTCACAGCAAATATGGCAGAATCAACAACCATGTTAAAGAAGTTCACCTCAAGATTCTTAAGGGCATTATGTACTGGCTCATCAGGAGACTCGTAGGAAGACAGTCTGTCTGTAGACCTCAGCCCCTTTTGTGTAAGGACTTCCTCCACATTCATTTCTTCACACAGGTCCTTGGCTGAGCTTTGTGCAGCCACAAAGCCCGTGGCTCTGTAACTCTGCAGAGCAACTTCAGCATGGCTCAGCAGATTGACCGCTACACTCACCTGCATTGTTTCAGACTGAAGGACTTTGTTCAAATGTTGTATTTCATTCAAGATGTCATACCAGATAACTGTGCAAAGCAAGAAGCGGAATGAGCCCACCTCCTCCGCCAAGAACTGGGCCTCAACCTTCACGACTGGGTCTTTGGTCTGGCTTCTCACCTCAAGCAGTGCCTCTCTCACACCCGACACTTCATATCGGAGGGGTTTCAAAGCCTCCACTCGGTTCTCCCATCTTGTCTCAGACCACATTTTCAGAGTAATAGTCACATGTGTTGTAAGGATGGCCCATCTATGCCTAGAGCCAGAAAACAGCGAATAGAGGACTATGGTCATGAGAATTAAGCAGAGTTGTTGCATTTTTCCAATCTGTCAGGCCATTTACTAAATGAATGCTCTTGGTGGAGAAAAGTTTGCAAGAGAAACAAAACAGACTGTTGTTTTTATATGAGTAGATTAACCAGTTTCTTTTGACCTTTTCGCAATTTTTTAAGGTTCTGAAGAAGTACAGGTGTTGGCAACTTCTCGCACCATCTCTCTTTGGAAACACAAAATCAGGTGGTACCTGATACGGTCCTCACAATGTCTGTCAGAGGTGAAGGCCAGTCAGCAGGATCAGCTGGACACAGTTCATCTGTTTCCATCTCAACAGGGAAGGCAGAGGAGGAAATCTCTGATGCTTCTGCAGGGCATATAAATATTTAATCAATACTTTTACAAGAGCAAGTCACAGAAAAAGATGTGTTGTTCCTTCAAGTGATTCCACAATATACAAAACATGCAATTCAGCCAATGAATGTATGTTTTATAATATACACTATTTTCATTGATATTAACATTATTTACCGACTAAAATGTCTCAATGTTGCTCACCTGAACAAACAGGGACACGTGAGGACGATGTGCTTGGCACTTCATCGGTTGTTGAGCTTGACACTAGATATTTTAAAATTGCCTCTGAAAGTAAATGAATCACAGTACTATAAAATACACGTAAATGGTTTCCCCAGTTTATTGTAATTTTACTGAGCTGTCATTGGTTACTGCAGAATGATGATGACAGTACACATACTTGATTAAAATATCAGTTTTTTTTTTTTAATCGCTGTTTGCTTTTATTTGAGAGGTGCACCTGATTTAAAGCATTCTACAATAGTGAAAAAATGAAATAGTTTTACGATGTCATAATTAAACATGATGTCTTGACACAAGGCCACACAAGCTGGGTTTGCTCTGATAAATTCACGAAAAATTCACTTTACATTACAAATTCTTGGACAGAGTATCATTAGACACCTACTTGCCAAAAGTGAGAATAAATGTGATGGAGTTTCTGCCAGATTCCGCACCTTGAAAATTACTCGGGGTGTGGGGGGGGGGGGGGGGGGCTGCAGCTGATGTTTCGAACTTGCAATGGAAATTAAAAATAAAGTAGCCCTCCATGGCGCGGTGGAAGTTATAAAATAAAGGAAATGAAAAAGGAAAATATAGTACTGAAATAACATTACACTGGGATCTTCAGTATCTCTGTAACAGACTGACTGAGAATATCTTTCACATTTCATCTCATCCAGTATTAGCCTGGGCAGTAATATATTCACTGACTACCTCAGGCACTGTTTACATTCATACCTTTCTGCTGCTGATTTGAATTTGACTTATATGATTCACACTCTGCTGTTATCATTTGCACAACTGCCTTATTTAGTTTAGTTTTATTTGTCATATGCAAGTTAGCACAGGATCAACATTACAATGAAATGTGATTGACAAGAATCAACAAGTCTCTCAGCAATATACTATAAAGAAGTACTGGGGGGGGGAAGACAGCATTATTGCACATGAAATAAAGTGACAAGAGTGAGCAGCAGTACAATTGTCAGCGATTTAAGGTGGCAGTATTGCACAGAGTAAGAGTTTTTTACTATTTTTTAAAATAATAAAAATGAAAATAAAGTGCAAAGTGTACCTGAGTCTGTATTGTATAGTACAGTTTGTATGTGCATCCAGTGAAGTGTGGTGTGTGTGTGTGTGTGTAAATGTTGTAGTTGACGTGTCGAATGGCTTGATGATAAAAACAATTTATTAGTCTTGTAGTCCCAGCAGACAGACTCCTGTATCGTCTGCCAGATGGTAACAAGGAGAACAGCTGTCGTGCAGGATGGCTGTGGTCCTTGATGATGCTGTGTGCTTTACGGAGGCACCGCTGGAGATAAATGTCCTGAATAGCAGGAAGACTCATGCCTGTGATGCCAGTGAACAATTGTGTGTGACATCGTGTGTCAACAATGACTAATCACTTCACTTTAATATTGTGGTTTCTACAAGTCTTCAAATCTTCTGCCAGAGGTTGTACAATGGCTTTTTCAGGCGCTTTAAGCACCCAGAATTCTGTTAAACTTCAGCTACATTCCCAAGAGTCCATATTCATAGTACCAGATATTTATCCTATAAAATCTAAAGGATCTACTTCAAGTATTTTTCTAGATATTGTCGCTTTAAATCAGCCTCTCGATACATGATGCTACAAATGGCCAAAAAAAACACCCCTAAAATTCGGAGAGTAAAGATTTGACGTTTTGTACTTTTCCTATTAGACATTTCTGTACTCAGGACTGCCCCCTGCTGTGATGTACCGAGCAGTGCAGGGCATGGATGATGAACCGGCCAAAAGTTAAACAGAAGAGGAAAAACAAAAATGGATTAGATTTGACTGAGCATGACCACATAGCACATTATAATCACAGCTTACCAATATAAAAGAAATTATAAGTGAATAAGAAGCAAAGCACCTGACCCCTGATAAACAATGCTGTCAGAGCACTTCCCAGGAAACGTTGTTGTGTCTCAAAGTCCAGGTACACAGGCATACGGAAAGCTGACATAACGTGGTATTCCAACATCTCTTATCAGGACAGACGTCTTTTCCTCCTCTGGGATAACAGCCAAGGCCTCGTATTGATTGGTTTATGTGGTGTAAAACACTGAGATGTTTCGCCATTAAGTTGAGAGATACTTTTCTCTACAACTGGAAGATCGGATCGCGAAGGCTTTAACATGCCGAAAATTCCACTTCATTTTCAATTTTATCAAGAATGTTCAGGTCAAGCTTAGTAAAAAGTAATATTGCGTACCTTCGGTTAAGTCCTAAATTAAAGCAAACCTTCACACGATTCGATGACAACGACAAAGTATTTTGTGAAAGATTTATTGATAAAGGAAAAACTCCAGTTCCACCTGACTCCCCAAAATTATGCGAAACATGACGTAATGTCGTGCATTAATGCACATGCGCGCTGCAAACTGATTAGCAGTATTTTTTTTCAACAGCATTAAATCGTCATCGTATTGTTTTTGCCAGCATCTTCTGGCGCTTTGACGCGTCTTGGTAGCCATTGGCTAAAACCTCAGTCTGTCAAATAGTTCACCAAATTCGATTGGCAGGCTCGACACCGCCAAGATTGTACACTGAATTTATTTGACTAATCCGGACTTTGGACTTGCTACCATAGGTCAGTTACTAGGTTAGGATTCTCTCGACCGACTTCCTATTGGTTTTTGTCGACCGATTTTTTTTTATTGGGTACCGAAACCGGAAATGATAAGCGAACAAGCTCCACTGAGCCAGGAGCCCTCCCCCGCCCCTCTGTCGCAGCTTCCTGGTTCCGCCCCGCGCTTCACCTTTCCTGGTTTCCCGCTTCTGCGCAGCAGGGCCCGGCCTACACTGCCTCCCCCTCCCCGCTCTCTCAGCGAGCCCATCATGTCGGAATACAGTTCGGTACCGCCACCCGGGGCCGGAGCGCCTCTTGGCGCAGGCGGTGGCGGCCTCAAGAAGGACGCGTTCGCGGACGCCGTACAGCGCGCCCGCCAGGTGAGAGACCCCGGCTGCAGACGACTACGCGTGGGGAAGGCGGAGCGGCGCCGTTGTAGCATCCGGAGATCAATGGGGACAGCGTGGGTCCCGCCGCCTCCGGGCCGCGGCTATAGCTCAGAGCGGCCAGATTGGCGCGGTTACGCGGGAAAATGAGCACGCCGGCGAACGTGGACCCGTGCTGCCGCACCGACGGGCCTCCACCGCCCAGCGCTGGTCTCTCCGCTACTGGCTCCTTGGCCGAGTGCCTCCCGCGCACTTCGTGCTTACCGAGGTGTTGGTAGTTTTGTTTAAGTGGGACGATCTACTGGCCCTTCGCTCGCTTGCGGGCGGCTGGCAGCGAGCCGCGGCCTGCGCTTGTCCCGGCATGTTCGCAAGGACGACTCATGAGTATGAAGGCTTTTATGAAGGGGAGCCCGTGCGTGGCGCTTTAAAAGCTGCTGAACCGCGTCTCGGTTGCGGGTCCACGCTGGTAGGTCTCGGTGTCACGTGTGTTCGGGCCTGGTATATAATCACGTTTCTCCCAAATATATGGCGCTAGTGCCGCTTTTGACGCATCGGGAGGCCGGGCTGCTCTTCTGCCGGTCCGAGGCACCTGCGCTTCGTTAACCCCACAAGCGCTGTCTATTTATACTGAATGAACCGGTTGCTTAGAATGGTTCTTGATCCCGGGCGGGAGGCTCGGCGGTTCCTGGACCAGCTTCCGAGAGCTCTGTTGCCCCACATCTCGTTGTGACTCTCGCCTTTCCTCCCGTGTTCCCAGATCGCAGCGAAAATCGGCGGGGATACTGCCGGAGCGCCGCTGAACAGCAGCAGTGGAGGCGGCGGCGGCGCCACCGAGAGCTTCCCGTTCGCCCCTCAGAAACGCCAGCTGGAGGATGCAGGTATGCGCGCCATGCCCGCCGCGTTGCGTCTGTCGAGGCAGCAGTAGGGGTTTAAGAGCCCGCAGCCCTGGGGGGGGATGTATCGCAGCACTTTCTAGCAGAGAACCATCTGTCCCGAAGGCGGCTGGACCAAACGCAGACGGCTCTAATTCTCAGATTCTGCCGTAGGTGGTGTGTGTGCTCTGTCCCTTTCCAGTGTGTACCCGCAGTATATCTCTGTGGTCTCATAATGGCCGCCTTTACTAACAGGAACTTATGTCTTTTGTTTCCTTCAGAGCAGCCAGACAGCAAGAAAATGGCTCCCCAGATTGACCGGGACTCCTCCTCCTTGTGTAAATATCTTCTCCATACCCTGTACCCATGTACAGACTTTTTCCTGTGTATCGCCCCATGTCAGTAACTGGACCCGTGTCCCCTCTGTCCCCTTTCAGCTATCGGAGCCCAGTTGGCCGCCATGTCTCAGAGGTAGGATCCCAGCCCTCCTGCTAGTGCTTCATCTTACATCCCTGACTCCCCCGGCCTGCTGTGAGCGTGATTACAGGCCTGCTGTGCCTGATGTCGGAGCCACGCTTCTCATTTGTTTTGCTTCGTCTCTCCTCACAGGCCGGCCACCCTGACAGAGGAGCACAAAGTGCCGGACAGCATGGTCGGCCTGAGTGAGTAAAGCACGAGTACACCATGAGTACAGTACTCGCACTGGCTTGCCATGTCATCCTTTTCTGTCTGACTGCTGGTTGTTTTTGTCTGGTTTCATTAAATCCAAAGTAGATTTTTAGAATTTGCAGTGTAATCACCACCCCCCCCCCTTGCTGGGTGTCCTGTTGTGGCTTTAGCGCCATGAGCTGTGCTTTGTGGCGCCATGAGCTGTGCTTTGTGGCGCCATGAGCTGTGCTTTGTGGCGCCATGAGCTGTGCTTTGTGGCGCCATGAGCTGTGCTTTGTGGCGCCATGAGCTGTGCTTTGTGGCGCCATGAGCTGTGCTTTGTGGCGCCATGAGCTGTGTTAGTTGCCTTGGGAGGGGCTCGTGACATGAACACCCTGTCTTATCTGCCCTTTCCTCAGTCATCGGCCGGGGAGGCGAGCAGATTAACAAGATTCAGCAGGATTCCGGCTGCAAGGTCCAGATCGCCCCAGGTGGGTCCAGTCTGCCCGGCCTCGGGGGTGCGGTGCTTCTAAGTTGGTTCTTTTATGTGATGATGCCTCGCTCTGCTGAGTTGTGAGGGTGTTAGCATGCAGCTAACCTCTCGCCCCTGTTCCCAGAAAGCGGAGGTCTTCCGGAAAGAAGCGTCGCGCTCACGGGGTCACCTGATGCCATAGAGTAAGTACCGTGCTGTGTCCCGTGCCTGCGGCCCCCTTCCGGAGCCTCTGTGCCATTTCCAACGGTCTTGGCCCGACCCGCAGGAAAGCCAAGATGCTCCTGGACGAGATCGTGTCGCGGGGGAGGGGCACACCCCCCTCTGCCTTCTACGAATCGACCAACGGCCAGAGTGGCTCCATGCAGGAGATGATGATCCCGGCCGGCAAGGCGGGGCTGATCATCGGCAAGGGCGGGGAGACCATCAAGCAACTGCAGGTAGGCCTCTGGCCTTCGACGTTAACGGGCTGTCAGTCAGTGAGGGACTCCTTGTAGGTTCCTGCCTCTATTTTCTGGGGTCTGTTGACCTGAATAAGGGAAACCCATTCATTTAATCCACTGTTTCTCAGCCCAGTCCTGTGGAACCCACAGGCTGTCCACGTTTTTCTCGCTCCCCAGTTCCAGCATACCTGGAGCAATCAGTCAGGAATGAATCAGACAATCAAGAACCCAGAAACCTGGTAGAGAGGTGTTGGGTCCTGAGGGGGAACAAAGGTGTGGCGTGTTAGGGTGGGGCTGAGCAATATGACCTCGAATCAGTGTCACTGTTAACCCTCTGGGGTCCACTGCATCGTCGGCGATGCCGCGTATCGTTCTTGTGTATTTCAGTTCATAACTCGCTGAAATCTTATTGTGGAAACATGAAAAACACGCTGACTAAATCCGTAATCTGTCTTTTTAAAACGTCAATTGTCGGAAGTTTTAAAGTTTTTAAAATGAGGTTAAATTGGCAAAAAAGCCAACCATTTCACATGTCATTGTTTTACCTGCATCGGGGGGGATTGGGGGGGTGTAGCACCGCCCTCACCTGAAGATCACTATTCGCATTATAAATGGCTGCATTTCCACGTATTTATATCACATTCGCATGGTAATTAGATGAACAGCGCAGCGGTGAAACGCGATCCAGATACATCCCCATCAGCGCCATAAAAGGGGGGGGGGTGTGGCCAGGTGTGAATGGCTCATTCATACACATGAGAGCTCCTACATATTCAATGGAAGGAGCCAGAAATAGTGACATGAGTTCGGTTTTTCTTATTTATTTATCCAACTGAATGTTGCAACTACACCATTTAGTCATCTTCATGTAGCCAAGACTTTGGTGATCAGATATCTGGGATCAGAACAAACTGCCACCATTGCTTACTATGTACTTTTATAATGTTTCTGCAAGTGTTCCAAAGTGCATTTTGCAATGTCTGTACTTTGATGTCAAATTACAAACTTCACATAAATCTGACATATTTACAAAGTACACTAAGATTAAGATGAGTTTAATACCAAAACAAATATATAAGAAATAATTTGTTTGCCATGAATTAAGTTTATGATATTGAATTATATATGTGCCCATGCCCCAGTCAGTGAAAGTGTGTTCCGTACCCCTAGACCCCAGAGGGTTAATTGAACTTTTTACTTCAGTTACGATTAATGAACAATTATTTTGTTTTTGGGTTTGTTTTTTGCCCTCATAATTCACTGATGAGGATTTTTACAGCACAAACCTTAACGCTTACAGCTGGGATTGTTTTTTCTAATGAGTGCATATCTTTGTGATTTTAAAATGGACCTTCCTCTACTTACGAAGGTTACGTTCCGAACAGCAGTTCGTAACTTGAAATGTTCATAAATTGTTACTCAACATCATTTTAAGGGTACATGCAAGTACGAAGAACTAGGATGCTGGGAGTACGCACGCTACGCTGCTGCGCGGCGGGAGTAGCAGGCAGAAGTCGTACTGGGCGGAATTGGCTTGAGGAGAAAAATTGATTTTACTGACAGGAAACGGGAGCCCAATGAACACAATTTGGGCTTACAGTCCTCTTTGTATGTATGAAAGTTCGTAAGTTGAAAGTTTGTAAGTAGAGGAGCGTTTGTAATTGAAAACACACACAGATTAACTGTGGTTATTTATTGAATTTCAAACAACTGAAATCAAAGCACACATTGCTTGAAATGAAAATGTTTTATGGAAAAGGTTACATTTTAGTTGTAAAATGTGTAGTTTGTATAAAGCAAATTCCCTAAAAAAGTAACCAGCTTGCATTTCTTGCAAACATATATTGCTATTTGAAGAGTAGAAAATAACTTGAATCTCTTGTGAGATGCCAGTAAATCCTTTTCATGTTGTGTAGCATTTGTACGTGCTTGTTATCGACAACTGCCCTGTGGAGGCACTTGTTGCTGGACGATTGTCTTTTTTTTGGACGATTGCACTGTTCATGTTCGGTGACATGATTGTGCTCCGGGTGATGAAACAGACCGGTGTTGCCATTGGCCGCTGAGACTCTTTTCTTGCAGTGTTTAAATTTGACTACTTTTTGTTTAGTGTCGTCTTCACTAAAGTCGCGTGTCCAACAGAACGACACGGCATTTTTCTTTGGTACGAGCAATTCGAGTTGCTCAGTCGGCTCGGTGTCTGAGTTCTCCTCCACTTTGCTTCCGTGCTGCAGATTGGATGGGGCGGAGTCACATGACAGCACATGTGGTTGTATGTTTTTAAGGAGACAGTACATGAACACACACTGGGGAAAGTATTAATAGAATTAAAAAAATATATATATATCGAAGTGACTGATATGGGCAAGATTATGTTGATTAGAGGTTCTGAGTTTTGGAATTTTGTTTTGATTCATTTTCTAATAATTGCAGAGCCCTGAACTGGGGGTCCTGGAGGACTGTGTTGGGAAACACTGTTTTAACCAAACACTGATCAGAGGTTTTCACTCTAAACACCCCTGAGCTTTGGCTTATGGGCTCCAGCCTGGATTCTGATCCCTTCCCGCTTTTCAGGAGCGCGCTGGTGTGAAAATGATTCTCATCCAGGATGGGTCTCAGGGACCCAATGTGGACAAGCCCTTGCGGATCATCGGGGAGCCATACAAGATCCAGGTAATGCAGCTCGGGGCGGGGGGACTGACAGCACTGCGCCCCACCCACCTGCTGCTGGCTCACATAACCCCCTCCCCACATAACACGCTCCTCCCGTGTGCACAGCAAGCCCGGGAGCTGGTCCAAGAGATTCTGCGGGAGAGGGACCACTCTGGCTTTGGGGACAGGAACGAGTACGGCTCACGCATGGGTGGCGGGGGCGGCATGGACGTGAGTGTGCCGCCGTTCTGTGTCTGCGTGTGAGAGTGTGTCAGTGTTACAGCTCGCTGAGGTTAGAGGGGCAGTGAGTGAGTGTTTCCACCATGTGTGGTCAGTAGCCCTCCATCCCCCCACTGGCCAACATGCCCTCTCTCCTCCCTCATTCCTGTACCTTCTCTCCTTCCCTCTTTTTCCCTCCCTACCTTCCTCTCCTCCTCTCCCTCTTTCTTCCCCCTGCTCTCACTCCCTTTCTCCCTCCCTCTCTCTCCCATCCACCCTCCCTCTTCATCCCTCTTTCTGCCTCCCCCTCTCCCTCCCGCTGACCGCACTCCTCACCCCAGCCTTCTGCTCTACCCAGATTCCTGTCCCTCGGCACTCAGTGGGAGTTGTGATCGGCCGCAATGGCGAGATGATCAAGAAGATCCAGAATGATGCCGGAGTCAGGATACAGTTCAAACCAGGTACCTGCTACAGTAGCCCGTATAAAACAGTGATGCTTTGCAGAATGAAGCTGCTTCATAAAGCACTGCAGTCTCTGTATGGCTGGTGATTCAAAACCGAACTGTCAGAATGGACCCTTTCTTCGCGTCTTTAAAGGCGTCGTTAGCCCGCTTCGATCGGCCAGGCCGACGCCTCTCACCCCTCCTATTGCTGTTCCAGACGACGGCCAGGGGCCAGACAAGGTGGCACACATCATGGGCCCCCCGGATCGATGCGAGCACGCCGCCAGTATCATCAACGACCTGGTGCAGAGCATCCGGGTTCGAGAGGAGGGCCAGGGGGTGGGTCTTTGTGGAGGTGGGGCCAACAAGCTGCTCCCCTTTCACTTTTAATCATTCAGCACTTTAGGGACAATTGTTGGGTAAGACGCTATATAGCCAGCATGGCTTAGCAGAGACAGTGGTGTCCCAGAATTCCTTGCTGGGTGTGTTTCCCCCACTGCATTATGGGATAGATGATAGTTAGTATATTAAATGGAGGGAAATTTTTTACATCGGTGTACCTACGCAGCAGTGTTCAGTGCTGCTGATTATGTTGGATCTCATCATGTCCTCCTGTGCTCCACAGGGCCCCCCCGGGCCTCCGGGTGCAGGAATGCCCCCAGGGGGCAGGGGTTGGGGACGTGGCCAAGGCAATTGGGGGCCCCCCGGCGGGGAGGTCACCTTCTCCATCCCCAGCCACAAGTGCGGCCTGGTCATCGGACGGGGGGGGCGAGAATGTGAAGGCCATCAACCAGCAGACGGGGGCCTTCGTGGAGATCTCCCGCCAGCCTCACCCCAACGGCGACCCCGGCTACAAGCTGTTCGTCATCCGCGGCTCCCCACAGCAGATCGACCATGCCAAGCAGCTGATCGAGGAGAAGATCGAGGTCTGTCTGGGTGTGTCTGTGGGTGACGTCCCCCCGCCCTCCCAGCTCTCTGATGTCTCCTCCTGCTCTTTACAGGGTCCTTTGTGTCCAATGGGCCCCGGTCCAGGAGGCCCTGGCCCAGCTGGCCCCATGGGGCCCTACAACCCCAATCCCTACAGCCCGGGCCCCCCAGGAGGCCCCCCACAGTGAGCAGACAGGGCCTGTCTCTAGTAGCCTTTACAGTGTACTGTTCTGTGTGTGTGGCGTGTTCAGTTTGGTAAATCGCTGCTCTCTTCCTCTCATTTTCATCATAGTGGCGGCCCCCCCGGAGGCCATCAGTATCCCCCCCAGGGCTGGGGAAATGCCTACCAACAGTGGCAGCCTCCCGCACCCCACGACCCCAGTGAGTGTCCAAACCAACATGCTTTGGCCTTGAATAGGGGCACCTGCGCACCTCCCCTCACCAGCACCCCCATCCCCTGTTGCAGGCAAGGTGGGTGACCCCA
Source organism: Brienomyrus brachyistius (assembly GCF_023856365.1). Taxonomy (NCBI): domain Eukaryota; kingdom Metazoa; phylum Chordata; class Actinopteri; order Osteoglossiformes; family Mormyridae; genus Brienomyrus; species Brienomyrus brachyistius. The sequence goes on from NC_064537.1 coordinate 1,814,483, forward strand.
ACGCTGCCTGGGCTGCCTACTACGCGCAGTACTACCAACAGCCTGGCGGTGGTGCCATGCCCAGTCCGGCCCCCTCCGCCCCCGCTGGGGCGCCGGCCCCTGCCGACCAATCCCAGGGTGCCGCGGGGCCCGGAGGCCAACCCGACTACACCAAAGCCTGGGAGGAGTACTACAAGAAAATGGGTAAGGGGTGGTGTGCCCTCCCGGGCCACTGAGGGTCTGTCTTGCCGCTCCCCCCAAATCTTACCAGCCTATCTGCCCCCCCCCCCAGCTCAGACCGGAGGTACAGCAGCCTCCCCTGCGCCGGCTGGTGCCCAGCAGGACTACAGTGCAGCCTGGGCTGAGTACTACAGGCAGCAGGCTGCTTATTACGGACAGCCAGGCCAGGGTGCCCCCCAGCCGGCCGCCCCCCAGCAAGGACAGCAGGTATGGAACCCGCAGGCCAGCCCTGGGGAGGGCCGCTGGTGTGTCTTGGCTCTGACTGCCGCTTTCCTTGCAGACGCAGTGACGCCCTCTGAGCCGGCCCTGAAGTCAGAGCCTCGCCCTGCGACCCCAGCGAGCTGATTGGACATTCATTTTTTAAGTTTGTTTTTTTTTTTTTTGTTGGATCCTGACGGACGCCGAGCGGAAAGGCTGCCCCCCCCCCACGCTGCCGTCCTTCCCAATGAACAGTGAGACCAGCGCTCTAAACCACACTCACGGCTTTTTTCCATTTTTATTTTTCCTCCTCCCCCATATCACCTGAAATAAATGGTGTCCCTGCCCACTGGCTGATGTGGACCCGCCCCCGATGGACTCGCGCTCTTGTTTTCGTGAGACCCGGTCTGCGAGGCACTGAGACCCGCCTGGTTTTGTCGCTCATTGAGGGGGGGGGTTGTCTGTTTGCTGTAGACGGTTGTATTTTAAGATGGAACATTCCCAGTACTGACTTAGCACCTGCTCAAGCCATCTTGACATGATTTTCAGTTTGTCCCACCTCCCACATATCTGTGGCTGGTTTTCTTCTGTCCCAGGGTGTGAATGTGTGTGAATGTGTGTGTGTGTGTGTGTGTGTGTGTGTGGTGTGTGTGTGTGCGCGCGTGTGTGTCTCCGGCGCTGCCTCGCCTTGGCCCGGTTGACGTGGGTACGCTGCCTTCTGCTTTGATCGTTGTAATGCCCGTCCTGATTGTTTTGTTTTGGACGCCCTACCCATCCCTGTCTCGGAGTCATGTTATGTTGTACACCTGGTTTTTACTGCTTGTTTTTAAAAACTTCACAATAAAAGATGATACCCAACATCTCACACACTCTCCCCCTTGCCCTAAATGCACCCGTCTCTGTGTGCCTGCTTCCTAAAGTGTCCTTATCCACCTCCAGAGTACAGACAGTGAGCGATGCAGCATGTCCTTTGGGTCACTGAGGGAAATATTCTGAGGCCAAATCAAAAAGTTTCTGGGTCACATTGGGTGTAAATGTGGTTTTGGGAAGCAGTCTTTTCTTGATTCGGGCATGTGCCACTAACGGGGACTAGGAACCAGCGTTAAGTAAGCTGTGTGCGTTGTTTGTAAGGGGGTCGTGGAAGAAATTTAAGAGGGGCAAATGCACGCCGTTCAGGACTGCACCGACTTATTTCCGACAGCGGGTGCAGGATCATTTCTAGTTTCTCGCTTGGTTTATACCAAAAACCTCATCGTTAGGTCTCCATAAGAAGGCGCGCGCATGGGACCGGGAGAGTTCTGCTAAGAAACAGGGGGGGGGGGGGCGGTCCTAGGAAGCGCCCTACACGCGACAGCCAATCATAAACGCGGGTCGCGTTGCATGGGCCACCGTGGATTGCTTTGATCGACGACTGTTCCAGCAAATTGGTGAAATCTAAGTAGCGGCTTCAGCCAATGGGAGAAACCGCTTGGAAGGAAGGGCGGGTCCAACCGAAAGAGTCCTCTGCGGCGGAAAATGGCGCCCAGCTCGAAATCAGAAAAGGACGAAAACAAACAGAAATCACAGAGAAAACACAAAGAACACATCGTCAAACTCCTCAATCGCAGCAAGGTAAACGGCGAGGGAGTCATTTCCTCTATTTTATGAGCTGCCGTGAGTTGCTTACGATAATCTGAAGTTAGGGGCGGTCAGTACGGCTACTTTCTGGTTAGCTAGCCCGCTATGGCTCCGTCTCGCGCTCGGCTAGGTGATGCTAAGCTAACCAGCACGGGACGGCCATTTCCCAAAAAAACACTAATTCTCCGGATTACTGCTTGGTTGCTTTAATGTATCGCAGTAGTGGTGGCGGGTTAGGTGGACGCCACCCAGTTGACGAAGCTCTCAAACCAGTGACAGAGCCACTTAGGCGGTTTGTCCGTTTAGCCGTCAGGTTTAGTGTGTGAAACAGGAGTGAAAATGGTGTGTACGTCAGTCACCTTTATCATTTTCACGTTTCCTTGTCCCGCTATAATACGTCTGATCGGTTACAGCCCGACCCGTGGTGAACCCGTGCCCATTCTCCAGTGAAGCAGCATCTCTGGCTGGTTAGTCGTGGGGGTCAGTTAAGAGTCCCTTCACCACCACCGGCTAAGGGTCACTCTCTGGGCCCGCGTGTTTCATACCCGTGAGCTGCTCCATCCCTCATTCGTATCAGCAGAAACATTTACGCATCCCCTGACTGCAGAGATGCTGGTCCTCTGCTCAGGCCGGCCACCCGCCCCCCACTGTGTTGGGATCTCATGCTGTGTCCTTTTTGGGAAGTAGCTGTCCGGTCAGGTGTCCCAGCGGCTGTTCCGGAAGCTTCCTCCTCGGGTCTGTGTGCCCCTGAAGACCATAGTGAGCGAGGAGTTCCTCAGGGCAGGGTGAGTCTCTTGTAGCTGCCAGCTGTCCCTTATTTCTCTCTGGGGGGCAAACATCCGTCCTCTCTGAGCCCTGCAGAAACGTGTGTGTTTGTCACACAGTCACATCTTCCTGGGCTTCACCAAGTGTGGCCGCTACGTGCTGTCATACACCAGCGACTGCGGGGAGGACGATGACTTCTCCTTCTACATCTACCACCTTTACTGGTGGGAGTTCAACCTGCACAGCCGCCTCAAACAGGTAGGCTGGGCAGCCGTGAACTCCTGGAGGTTGGCTCCGCCTCCGGGCCACTTACGGCCCTGCTAATGTCTGTGTGCCCCCCCCCCTTTCCAAAACAGGTGCGGCACGTCCGGCTGTTCGCGGGAGAGGACATCTACAGCGAGCTCTACCTCACTGTGTGTGAGTGGCCCCATGACCACTCCAAGATAGTCATCTTTGGCTTTAAGTGAGTGACCAGGCCACTGTTCATTCTCATTCCTGGCAGCAGGTGGTGCAGTGACTAAGGAACATGGAACATTGCTGGTCATTTCTTTGCCTTTCAGATAGTTTATGATTAAGCAGCTGGGCTCCTAAAGGTTGCCAAACCCTGTTACGTAGCAAAGATGTACGGAAAAAAGAATTTTGTTGCAAAACTACAGAAATGATTCTTATCCTCAGAGGAAAATTAGGAGATGGAAAATTACAGATGCAAGACAGAATCGGAGCGGGACCTTTTCAGGTGTTTGTTTCTTTCCCTGTCTGCCCCCGTCCGCTTGTCTCTGACTCAGCACACGCAGCTCCAGTTCCGTGCTGATGAACCTCATGATGAGTGATGAGAATAACAGAGACATCTACATCACCGTGGCCTCCATGCCCCCATCCCGACCCTGCACGCAGTGCAGCTCCCCCACCCCTGGCACAGGTACCTTCTCTCTGCCTGGCTCCCGTTGCCCAGCTCCCGTTGCCCACCACCCTCCACCTGGCTTACACCCCCCCCCCCCACCCACTCACAGGAGGCCTGGAGTGCCTGGAACATGGTTACGTGCTGAACTCCCGCTACCAGGTGGTGTACCCCTTCCCCACCTTCCAGCCCGCCTTCCAGCTGAAGAAGGACCAGGTAGTCCTGCTGAACACCAGCTACTCACTGGTGGCCTGCGCCGTGTCCTTCTGCCCAGGTGATGCCACGCATCCGTCCCGGTGCTTTGCCCACGTTCATGCGCTGGCTGTTTGGAGGATAACTCCTCTATTTTCCCTATTGTTTCGCCAGAAGGGGAACCGGATCAGACAGGCCAGATCCTGTACAAAAAGAGAGCTTCCTGCCCTGTGCCCACGGTCCTCACTGCATCCTCCCCGTCTTCCTCCCTGGCTTCTCCTGACAGCCAACCAGGCCCCTCCCCTCCTGCGGCCGACCAATTGCAGGCCGCTGCCCGGGCCAGGGAGTTTGCAGCAGACATTTTTAGGAGGGTGCAAGGGAGAGAGCGGGATGGGCTGGGGGTAGGGTCACGGGGGGGTTCCGAGCTTTGTCCTGGGCACTGTTCCCCCTCCAGGGGGCGCCAGCCGGGGCCCAGCGATACAGTAATGTCTCCGTCGTCAGCATCATCCTCTTCGCCCCGATCCCCGCCCTCCAGCCAGGACCCCTCCTCCTCTGAGCCAGGCTACATTAACTACACTTGTCACAAATACTGCCTGCAGCTGCCGGGCGTCCCGGAGCAGGAGCATGGTGAGTCTGGGTCCTGGCTTGGGTACACAGGGGTCAGCACAGCAGCCTTTTTGTAATTATTACATTGTGGGGAGTAGATTTATCAACTCTGTGCAGAAAGACCTGCAATCAAAAAACTAAAATACCGAAAAGGGCTTGTATTTTGTTTGTAAGTTATAGATGAGTTTAGGGCTGAGTAGGGGCTAAGGTGGCCAGTGCTGGGATTATGATTACACCCATAGACATGAATGGAGAGTCCCCATAAGTGTGTGTGTGTGTGTGTGCGCGCGTGTGTGTGTGTAAGTACATGCTTTCTGTGTTCATGAGGATTTCCGGAGACAAATCTGATGCCGCCTACTGAGTATATCTGGACACATCACAAGCCGCTGTTAAAATCGTAATCTGATCATAAGGAATGCTTTTATTCTGAAAGCAGTGGGGAAGCCACGAGGAGGTATCCTGTGGGTTATGGCATTGTTCATCTCCGTCGATGCCGCTCTGTCTACAGCTCCGTCTGAGTATGAGGATGACAAGGTGCAGCTTCCCTTCACCGTGAGCGACGTGAAGGGCCGAGGTCTGCAGCTGGTGACCGGGCCCCAGAGCGGTCGGGTGCGTACAGCGCCATCACACTCTGCCAGCAGTACGGAGACCAAATACACATGCACTGTTGGGAAGAATAGTCAGCCTGAGGTGTCTGTTCGTGGTGAAGATTGTCCAGTTTAACGTGTCCCTCCCCCACACCCCACAGCCATGTGTGTGTGTAGAGCAGCTGACCCTGGACTTTGAGTATGTCATCAACGAGGTGATCCGCAACGACGCTGCGTGGGCCGCGCAGTTCTGCTCCTTCAGCGACTACGACGTGGTCATCCTGGAGGTGAGGCCGAGTCCCGCCCACCCAGGGCGTCCTGGGTATGTTCCAGTGGTGTGTGGCGTCCTCTGCTGGCAGACTCGTGTACTGCAGTGGTCACGCCCATGCTCTGCGCTTCGTGTGCATTATCATGTTCCCTCTCGCCCCTTTTTTCTGTACAAAACGTCCAGTCGCTAGGGAGGTCCCCTGACTTTTGGCATCTCAGTGCCCCCGAGTTGTCAGCATTATCCCTGTGTGACAGGTGTGTCCGGAGACCAATGTGGTGGTGATGAATATCGGCCTTCTGCTGCTGGCCTTCTCCACCCCCGAGGAGGAGCACTGCAGGTGAGGCACCCCCTGGTGGTACTGTCCATGCTCTGCACAGAGACTAGAAGCATAGATCCAGCTCTAGCTGGAAGCATAGATTCCTCTGCGGTTGAGAGCACTGCTGCCCTCTAGTGAGGGAGAAGCCATGACAGGCTTTCATTCCACCCAACTATGCCGATGCTACTAAGCCCTGGCGTTTATACATTTTTTAACTTCCCATTTTCCTTTCCTGTAAAATATGCAAGTTTTGTTTTGCCTATAGAATTCCAGCCAGGCTCACTGGTGTTACTGCGTGCATGTTTCTCATACTGACGTGTGCAGTGTGCAGTGCGAACGTGGCCTCCCTGTCAGCCTAATGGTCCTGTGCTGTCTGCCGGCAGGCCCAACACCTACCACAGCAGCGTGCAGGTCAGCTGGGACCTGAGCACCGGTGTGTGTCACACGGTGGGCATCGGGGACCTCACCGAGGTCAAGGGTCAGACCAGGTCAGCCCCGTCAGCTTTTTGGTGACAGACCTTCCTCGTTTGAGTCTTCAGAAACACCACTAAATACTGATTTCTGCGTCAAGCCTATACAAGTGGCCCATACCACTGTGAACATTTATACTATCCGTGTCACTCTGCAGTTAAACCCACCGAACGGCCGCTGTAAGTTTCATTAAAATGTTTTTACTGTTACAGGAAACACAACTTTGCCACCTCTGCCGGTTTATCTTCCCTTTCTCATGAGCTTCACATGCCCTTTATCAGTCCATCATAATCTTTTTCATTCTTGCTCTTTTTAAATCATTCAGACAGGTTTGTGGGAAAAAAATAATTTTGAACCTCTTTTGCTGTATAAATAGCAGGATATTTGTCGTAAAACACTCACATCGCGACATTTTCAGAATTTTCTGAAATTTTCAGCACGAATGGCTGCAACTATAGCAGACACAGCAGGCCAAACACGATTTGTTCCGCACTAAAATTCTCCCAGTTGGAAACAACCAAAAGCAAAACGTTGCAATGCTACCAAGCAGACTAATCACAGTTGTAGTGGTCTGCGTCTCCACAACGTGTAGTCACATTTCTGGTCAGGCTACAACATGGAGTATGCAGGTATGCTGTACTCAGAATGTCAGTTCCACACAGAAGTAGATATCAGCCTTTATAAGACAAACTGGCTCGATCCACCGGGCTCTGGGCCATAAGTACAGAATGAGACGTGGGGGTCAGCTTCATGTTACGGGCCCCATGGAGAATCGTGGCTTTACCCCTTTGCTTTATGAACGTCTTTCTCTTACTGTGTGTGTGTGTGTGTGTGTGTGCGTGCATTTATGTCTGCAGCGGCAGCGTTTGGAGCTCCTACAGGAAGTCATGTGTGAACACAGTGATGAAGTGGCTGGTTCCGGAAAGCAGTTCCCGATACATCAACCGCATGACCAACGAGGCCCTGCATAAAGGTGGGAGCAGAGAGTGTTTCTTTGTGTATGTGCGAGTGTGTGTGTGTGTGTGTTTGTCAGTGTATGTGCGAGTGTGTGTGTTTGTCAGTGTATGTGCGAGTGTGTGTGTGTTTGTCAGTGTATGTGCGAGTGTGTGTGTTTGTCAGTGTATGTGCGAGTGTGTATGTACGAGTGTGTGTGTTTGTCTGTGTGTGTTTGTCAGTGTATGGGCGAGTGTGTGTGTTTGTCAGTGTATGGGCGAGTGTGTGTGTGTGTGTGTTTGTCAGTGTGTGTGCGAGTGCGATTGTGTCAGTGTGTGTTTGTCAGTGTATGTGCGAGTGTATGGGCCTTTCCCTCAGCATCCGCCTACTTGCGCCTTTCAGGCTCGTCTCTGCAGGTGCTGGCAGACAGCGATCGCGGGACCTGGATCGTCCTGTGAGGGGCCCAGAGACAGACAGGCCCCCCTCCTCCTGACGATCTGTTTGGCCGACGACGGCAGTCGCCGCTGTTAATGGCCCCATAACTGACATTAAGTGCATTTCTCAGTAGTCATAGCTCTCTGTGTATTGTAGGAAGGACCAGGAATGTACCTATATCAGAGCTGGAATGAACAATGGCTTTGTGCCCCCCTGCCTCAGTGGCAGCATGGGGCTCGTTGGTGGCTGGAAGCCTCCGGTGAGTTGGGCACCATGGCCTTGTCTCTGGCCTCACTTTATGTTCATCTTCCACGAGCCTCCGTGGATCGGGATTTGGCTCTGGGTGACGCCTCCTCTGTTCGTTTGCTTTTGTGCCGTCTGGCTGCTTTGAATACCGTCGGCCCGTGACTGTTGCAGGCCTGGGGGTGTCTCACTTTAAATGTCGTTGGCATTTTTTTATTATTAAAATGATTGACTCATTTTGTCCTCTCCATCAATTCTCTGCCCTCCCCCACTGTTCCAAAACCAGTGTAACTGAGAGTGAGGGGGCTGTTTGCGTCTGCTGCCTCATCAGCATTTCACTTTTGAATTAGTTTGTTTTTTTCAGCTGGTTTAGAGAAATGACAGAAAATAAGGGTTTTCAGGTCATTTAATTCTTTTTTTTTCTAAGAGGAGATGTGATACTTCAAAAAGTGTAAAGTTGAGTTAGAAAACTGTTTTTTTTTCCCGCAAAAAATAAACGACAAGCACTTTCAAAGCCAGCGTTTGTCATTTTTCCATTGTAGCTTGACAGGGCAGACAGGAAGGTCATAGTGCTTGGTGTTGGTGGACAGCAGATTACAAAAACTTTTTAATCCAAACACGGCATTTTTCTACAAATTCTGCAATTCAAAACGACAGTGTATTAAATACCAGAACGAGAGCTAAATACATAGTAAATACATCCGAATTGCTACACTACCATTGTAAATAAGGCCATGACGGTTCAACGTGTACAAAATCAAAGCAACAACAGGCAAGGTTAAATCAATATATGTTCTCTAGTAATTACATTTAAAAAGTGTTTGTACAGAAGTCTTTACAGCTATTTACTAAACTTGTAAAATCTTTAAGGGGGTGTGGCTTGCTGACATGCACAGAAAGGGCTTTCTTAGGCTGTTTGGCTATAGTTGGAGTGCTGGGGGTGGAGTAGAACCGGGCTTTGGTGCTTAGCAGGGAATCTGCCTTATGAGGCCCGGCTGCTACCCATAGTGTGGCGCTTCTGTGGGTCGGTACTGGTCTGGACAAATGGAGCAATTGAAATGAGCAGAGCTGGACCAGACCAAGACAACAACGCTGTTCTGATGTGGCGTCACAGAGCACATGGGTGGCCTCTAGCGACAATGATAACAGACCTGTGATGCAGATGAAGACAGATGATTCCCAGGGTGTCAGTCTCGGGGGTATGGTTGAATTTTATAATATGGTGGAATGGTGCCACCTGGATAGTGGGCAATGGAAGACTGTCTTCTGGGTAACATAGCCTCGTGGGTAATGTAGTACAAAGGGAACTATCTAAGCCCTGCATAATACCAGTGTGGGGATATCTGCCAATAAAATTCATGTCATAAGCAAATGTTTTTCCTGACATTGTGTCATTCCGTATCCATGACCTTCATACCTGCGAGGTGCTGTTTCAGAAATCGACAGAGATGCTGGGAGAAGAGTCAGATTTGAAAAAACAGCGTGATATATGTCTTGTTTTTCTGTAGTGCACATTTGTAGATAGACATAGAGGGCTGTTCGTCCGATGATCTGCCCTGCAGTTTTCCATCCCTTCTCAGGACACTGATTGAAGCTGTTCTTCATGTTAATTATGCAACCTTTTCAGCAAACCCAGTATCAGTATTAGCCCCTACTAAAAAAGTATGACATCTTTGACAATGTGCAATTTGTTAGATCGGATATTTATTAGCCTTTTGCGGTTAATTTGTTAGCTTGCCCAACGGAACCTTCCCAGCTGCAGGTGGGTCAGGTTCAGGGAAGAAGCTTAAATATAATTGGTCAGGAAACATTAGGGAACACCACGAGACCAACACAGGCGGCCGGGACAGTGACCCATTAAACTAGAGACCCTGGGGGCTCAGCTCGCACTTTGCGGCGGCGCTCAGTGTCTATGAACAGGCCGAGGGCATGAAGGAAGTCAAGGAGAGGAAGTGACTCATGCAAGAGACATGGTAATGAGACCAACAGGAAGCGGGTGACGAGGGTGTCTAGTGAAGTGACCGGCTCTGCCCACTCTACACGGTAAAACACCCTCAGCATGTGCACCACCTACACACCCCCTTTATTTTATTACAGTGTAACTTGGGGAGCAGTGGTTTGGCACAGAAAACAAATGAAATGACAATAGGTGAACCAGTCTGCTTTGAGATGTTTGGACAGGATGAGTGAGGTCACTCGGGCCCATGTGAGGCTGCTCAAAGATGGGGGGGCATTGGTTAAAATAAGCAGGCGGGGTCACACATCCTTACAGAGCTACGGACACACCTGCAGACAGGCTGCCATCACCCCCCGGCCCTCGCCAGAAATTTTTTATTGTACATGGATAAAGATTTAAAAAGTAATAGTAGCAGCACCTGGAACATACCATTATTGATACAGCTCCGGGGGGTACGCACACATGCCTTTACATGGACAAGCACAGCACAGATGCTCCAAAACCACCAACAAACACCAGGACAACTCTGAGGAGAGAGGCCCCTTCCATCCCGTGGGCAGAACGGAAATCCCAAACCACCAATAGACAACAGGATGTCTTTGACTGACAGGTGAAGTCCTTCCCACAGGCAGTGCTTCTGTAAGGTTACCCTCTGCCCTACAGCTCACTCCGTGAGGCGTCTTGGGGGAGGGCTCAGGCGCAACACACTAATCTCAGTTCAGGTGTGTGTGTTTGTCTGTGTGTGTGTGTGTGTGTGTGTGTGTGTCTGAGTGCACCTCACTCTCTCGCTCGCTCGCTCTCTCTCCGTGTATCAGTTGTCCACGTGGCTGGTACTGAAGAGCCCCCTCGGGTCGGTTCTGGCCAGCTTGGCGGGCGGCTCCAGCGATTCCTCCCCCAGACCAGAGGAGTCAGCGGGGAGGGTCAGTTCCTGGCACTCATCATCACTATCCTCTTCCTCATCCTCTTCCTCCTCTGAGGGAAGCAGAGTGTGTGTGTGAGGGGGGGGTGACAGTTAGTGGGGGTAGCAAGCGTGCAGGGGAGCAAGCTGTGTGCTAGCAGAGAGGTGACCCATACCTTTATCAGGATCCAGTGTGTTCAGGCTTCTGCCCAGACTGGCAAACTGAGGAGGGGTAACAGCTAGGTTAGAGTCCATGGAGCAGAGCTTTTCCATCATGCCTCTGAAGGTTTGGGCTCCGCCTCCAACCTTCACTAAGCTGGACCAGGAGCTAATCTCGCTGGCTTTTTGAACCCCTTGTGTGTCTTGTGTCTGTCCCCACCCCATGTTCCCACCTGGCGGGAGGCCCTCAGTCACCCACCTCCCCCATAACAGCGATGGGCGTCTCGCCCTTGGCCTGGGCCACCCGCTGCTCTATCAGGTAGTACATGTACTCGTCGTACAGCAGCCGGATCAGGTGGAAGGAGCCGAAGCTGGCGGCACTGCGCAGGGTCAAGTCGCGGATCACCATGGAACTGGGGGTTAAAGGTCATCGCCAGGATGGGGCAGGGCATGGAGAAGTGGGGAGAAGCAGGAATCAGGGCACAGTGGGGGTTACGGGCTTCAACCGTCCCGAAAGCCCCAGCACGATCCATGTGGGACAGCACTGATTCACTTCAGTCAAAATCGGCCAACTGTGTGTCCCTCACCTGTAGAAGGACCACTTGAGCAGGAAGAGTTTAGCTGCCTTGGGAAAGGTGGCGCTGGCCTGGTAGGGCTTTAGGACCTGGGAGACAACCCCATCCAGCCAGGCTGCCCACTGCTCCAGCGAGTTCTGCTGCTGCAGCGTGAGCTTGAAGTCCTGCTCCAGTTGCTGGACCAGCCGGTCCTCACAACGGCACACCCACGAGGCCTGCTCCTGGAGGGGAAAGAGGGAGAGCGGCGAGTTAGCCGGCTTGTCGAGTTAGCCGGCTGCTCGCTGTGCTAACAGAGCTGCCGCTAGCTACACCCGCCCGTCTACACGGACACAGGGAGAGCCCCCTCGGTGCTATCGCTACGGAGAGCCGGGTGCCAGCACACACACGGCTACAACTGACTACGTGACCCACGCACCCCGAAACCTGGTCCAGATAGAGCCAGGGAGAGATGTCTAGAGGGAGAGAGGAAAGAGAGATCAGCATGTACCTCTGGCAGCAGTGGAGCATGGATGGGGGGGTGTTTGGTGGGGGGCTGGGGGCTAACCTGCACATTGGCGAAGTCCACACGGTTCAAGTCACTCAGCATCTGGTTGATCTGTGCCGTGTTCTGCAGGACTGCCCGCGCTGCCTGGGCCAGGTGATTGAGGGATGTATACCGGCGCAGAGTCTGCGCAAATGCACTGGCAGACGTCACCTGCAGGGGGCGCCAATTACTAAGGTGGGGTATCTGTATATTATACTGGCATGCATTAAATGCACTGGCTTGGTGTGCAAATATGGGAAGGTGACCGCTAACCTTGATGCGAACCATCTCCTCAGGGATGTTCATCATGGCGTTGGTCAACCAGCTCTCCAGGCTCTTGGCAAAGTTGCGGATGGCTTGTGTTAAGGCACCTGTGGGACAGTAGACGCTTTGTCAAGCTTGTATTTCTTTCTGCAGATGGGACTGGACACAATGTTAGCATAAGTGGTGGGTGAACTATTACCAGGATAAGCTGAGCATTAGCAACAGGGGCGCTGGCATGTTAGCACTCAGTGTGGATGAGCTGGACACTAAGGGTGAATGAGCTGGACACTAAGGGTGGATGAGCTAGACACTAAGGGTGGATGAGCTGGACACTAAGGGTGGATGAGCTGGACACTCAGTGTGGATGAGCTGGACACTAAGGATGGATGAGCTGGACACTAAGGGTGCATGAGCTGGACACTAAGGATGGATGAGCTGGACACTAAGGATGGATGAGCTGGACACTCAGTGTGGATGAGCTGGACACTAAGGGTGCATGAGCTGGACACTAAGGATGGATGAGCTGGACACTCAGTGTGGATGAGCTGGACACTAAGGGTGCATGAGCTGGACACTAAGGGTGGATGAGCTGGACACTCAGGGTGGATGAGCTGGACACTAAGGGTGGATGAGCTGGACACTAAGGGTGGGCGGCACACCGGTGTCGCAGTCATCACTGGTGTGAATGTGCGCCATGAAAAAGATTTGCACTACACCCCGACAACAGCCTAATTATACAACAGCCAAGCATTTTATTTTCCTTCAAAGCTTCAGTTGTAATCTGAATACTTGTCCTCATAAGGTATAAGTAACCAATTTATCTGCGTTGTGTCAATTTTCTATGACATGTAATGTAACGCCTTGTTACAGATTCAAAACACATATTGACACTTGACATTTTTCTTTTTTGATGGAAGTTAAAATACTCGGGGTTCTAACCCTCAGATCAGACCTAAACGTGGGAAAAAGTAATACTATGATATATTACCATCACCGTCCAAAAAAGTGAAAAATACCATGATGATCATTTTAGGTCATATCGTCCAGCGCTACTGGATGCTAGCATTAACATCAACATTAGCATTAGCAGTGTTGTCATGTTAGCAGAACACTCACTGGGGATGAGCTGGACATTAACATTAGCATTAGCAGTGTTATCATGTTAGCAGGACACTCACTGGGGATGAGCTGGACATTAACATTAGCATTAGCAGTGTTATCATGTTAGCAGAACACTCACTGGGGATGAGCTGGACATTAACATTAGCATTAGCAGTGTTGTCATGTTAGCAGGACACTCACTGGGGATGAGCTGGACATTAACATTAGCATTAGCAGTGTTGTCATGTTAGCAGGACACTCACTGGGGATGAGCTGGACATTAACATTAGCATTAGCAGTGTTGTCATGTTAGCAGGACACTCGCTGGGGATGAGCTGGACATTAACATTAGCATTAGCAGTGTTGTCATGTTAGCAGGACACTCACTGGGGATGGGCCGCAGTACATCAGGGATGAGGATCTCCACCAGACTCTGGTACAGTGTGTTGTCACACTGGTGGCTCCAGCGCACTACCGGCTCGTACTTGCACAACAGCACCAGACACGATTTGGGTAGCCGCTTCTCCGATTCATCGTGTCTGTGGCAGAAGATACGCAGGTCAGCTGAGGGCAGTGCAGCTGTGTGACTGGTACATATCCTGTTGCAGCCTGAGAAAGCTGGAATCCGGGGGTGTCAGACTCACACGCTGAGTGGGTCCACCTCACCAGCCGGATTCTCACTGAACCTCCAGAAGGTCTTCCACAGGGTCTCCACCAGGGTGAACTGTAAGTTGATCATCACATCCAGGATGGCCTGTAGTGGGACAAGATAGGTCACATTACGGCTGGCCACCAGCGCTGCCACGGGGCGCGGAGGCACATGGGCAGGGCGCTACCTCGCAGTGCTCACGATACAGCAGCTGGAAGCTCCTGATGTGCTCCAGCATGATCCCTTCTGGTAGGGCCTTGCCCTGCAGGTCTATCTCTGAGAACTCGGGCAGAGAGCGGGATGCATCTGATCACAGGAAAAGCAGCCATTAAGCTCCCTCTTCAGGCGAATCCCCACCTCCTCCTCTCACATCTCGCACTTACCAAGAAACTGCTGGTACTGCTGCACCTGGGCGCTGATGTCAGAAAGCCCCGCCCCCTGCTGCTGCCCCGCCCCCTGGCCCATTCCATTCGTCATGCCTTCGACTTTCTGCACTGGCTTTAACCTTCAGAAGCCGAAAGGACAACAGACAGTAGATCATCAAAGTAGTCAATCAAAGTGCAGCTGACTGGCTGGTCAGGGACCTGGCACGCTGTTGTACCTTTAGGCAGGAACTTCGTTTCAGGAAACTAAGCCTCAATTAGGGAAATAAATGAGAGGCAGGAGGACAAGCATCTCACCTCTGCTTCTGGGAGAATGGCTGCTGCCTCATGGCCAGGTGCTGCTGGTCCTCCATCAGCCGCAGCAAGGAGGAGCTGCCCTTGATCCTCAGCCCATAGTAGTGGTACTTGGAGTTGCCCCTGGGAGGGACAGAGACACGGTCAGAGCTCGGCGGGATGGCGAGGTGAAGGGCATGTCTAGGCGGGGCGTCCTGACCGAGTGCCCAGCCGCCGCGTGCGCAGCCCCATGAAGACGGAGCGGATGAGCTTGCCGAAGGAGGCGGCGTTCACCGGCTCCTGCTTCTGCTCCTGGCAGTGCAGCAGGTAGTGGCAGTAGAGGGTGGAGCGCGGCAGGCTCACACCCTCTGCCGTCTCGTAGTTATCCAGCAGCCACTGCACCTGAGGGGCACCAGGGGGCGCCATCACACAAACACGAACACACACGTAGCAGATGCATAGGCATGCTCGTAGGGATGCACGCGCTCCACACTCACGCAGAGCGAGCGGTCAGCGCGGTCCTCCGTACTGACCGTGGCGGGCGACGCCCGGATGCTGTGTGAGTAGTTCTGGTTTCCGGCGGCCCCGCTCAGCATGTACCCTCCTTGGATGACGTAGCTGCTTCCGCTGCCACCGTTGCTGCCGCCGCCGGTTCCCCCCGCCCCTGCTGCTGTGGTCCCGCCCCCAGCCCCCGTGGCTGCCGCTGCCCCACCGGGGGTGCTTCCTGCCACCACAGCCACAGTGCCTGCGGTGGCCGTACCCGAGGTGGTGTTGGAGACGAACATGGACACGGCGGCGCCCCCCGCTGTCACGGGTACGGCCTGCGATGTGGCTGGTGCCGCTACTTGAGCCCCCGAGGCGGGTGGAGCCTCGTAGTAAGAGGAGGGACCAGTCTGGGTGTAGAGAGGGGCGTCCGTGTAGGTGTAGCTGCTGGACCGTCTGAACAGGGGGGGCACAGGGTGAGGTGTGAGGGCCCTCAGACTGGTGCACGGTGTTTCTCATATGTGCACGAGAACTCACATGGTGCTGGTGGTGTAGCTGGTCTCCCCGCCATCCACGTACTGAACCTGGCTGGAGTACACATGCTGGACTGGCACTGACTGCAACTGCTGCACCTAAGGCAACACACGCTGGGTCAGCATGGTGCCCCCTGGAGGATGAGGCACGGCATGGCAGTCTATAGAATCCAGCCCAGAAATGCGACGCGGATACACTGAAAAATGCTGCTTGACATACAATCTACCTTATAATTGGGCCAGTAGCTCTCGCAGCTTATTAGAGTAATTCAGGAAGTGGCCCGGAGCTCTCTCACCCTATCTATCTGTACCGGCTTTCCTGCCTGCCCGCTCCTACTCTGAGTTTGGCAGTCAGCTCATGCAGCATCCATGGCTGGAACATGACCACTGGGGGGCAGTGGTGAACATCCACAAAGGGCAACGGGAGGGAGTATGCCTGTGGGAAGGCAAGCTAGACGGGGGGCGTGGCCCACGGTGCAGCAGGGAAGGGGGGCGTGGCCCACGGTGCAGTAAAGAAGGAGGGCGTGGCCCACGGTGCAGCAGAGAAGGGGGGCGTGGCCCACGGTGCAGCAGTGAAGGGGGGCGTGGCCCACGGTGCAGTAGAGAGGGACTCCAGCTGCTCCACCTCGCTGGAGATGCGCCTCCCTGTGACTGATTCTATCACCTGGTCTGCTTCTACCTCCTCCTCCCTCTCCCTGATACAGAGTCTCTGAAGGCGGGGGGAGACACCACAGAACAGTGTGCACCATGAGCACTGGAGCCTCCACTGCACTGGGCAGGACAGAGACGGGGCTCATGTACGGGGGGCGTCACCACAGCCTGACCCTCGGAACCAAGGTTGGTGCAGCTTTTGGCTACAGCAGACAAGGGGAAGCCTACCGCAGAAGCAAAAGGCCACCTAAAAATGGAATTAGACCCTCCCAACCCAGCCCCCCCGGAGGTACCTGCTGCACCACCTGTGTGGGCACGGCCGTCTGCACCGCGGGCGGAGGAGGGCTGGAGTCAGACACCGAGTCGCTGGAGTGCAAGGAGCCCTCTGGGGGAGAGAGAGAGGGAGAGCAAGTGAGGCGGGGGGTGGGGGGGTGGAGGGAAAGACAGGGAAGGAGGATAACGGCCAGGCAGAGATGGGCGCCAGTGTGGAGTAGCACTGGAAGCAGCCGGGCGTGGGGGTGTGGGGTACTCACGGTGCCTGCCGTGGGGACAGTACAGCCATCCTGAGTAGTACATCGCAGGGTGGGGATGGAGCCACAGACCAACAGACTCTCGCAGCCTGCATCTGCCTCCCCTTATATCACTCAAAAGGACGGCAGCCTTGGACAGGTAATCTCCACAAACGGGAGCCAAAATCCCCCCTCAGCATAAACACGAGGATCATGTTGAGGAAGGAGGAGGGGTGGGGGCTCCTCTCCATCTCACTCTCTCCCAAGATGCAGCCCTCTGCACCTCCATGCCGCACGCTGACACTGACGTGTCGTTTCCTGATGGGGCTTTTACTGTGCTGGGGCCGCGTGGCGATAACCGAATCATAGGGGCAGTTTTTCGCTTATCTGACGAGCTCCTGCACACCCACAGACGTGGTCTGGAGAAGACGAGCAGCATGGAGCCATGACACACCAGGCCGCGCCCGGACTCAGGGGGGGGCCGAGCAACAGCAGCCACAGAGCCACCTGCCTCTTTTCCTTCCTGCTGAAACGGGACACCAGTGTTACGTGACACTGACTGGGTCACTCCACTTATAGACAGGCCTGAAATAAACACAGGCTGCATTAGCGGCAGCGCCAGCGTGCGGAAGAGGTCAGCCCAAACAGCCAGACGAGGGCAGCGAGAGAGAGAGAGAGAGAGAGAGAGAAGGAGGTTTCTTATATGCTGCAGGAGTCCCAGGGTAGTGGGTTTGGTGTTAGAGACTGGGTCGCAGACAGGAAGGCCAGCCCGGGTTTTGGAGATGAGGCCGGGGCTGTCCGATTGTATCCCTCTAATGATTTTTTCCTGTGCTAAAATCTCCTCAGGTTAACTCATGATACCTTCCCCCCAGAGGGCATTTACAACCCTGTGAGCCAGCGGCTTTCACATGGGGCCTGCCACTCTCGCTTCTAGCCCTCTGGGGACACACCGCAGTGCCGTAGTAAAGCCCCATGCATGGGAGCAATGCACTTTAACCGTCTTGGGGGTCTCTCTCTGACCATGTGATCTTGGCACTTCACCACCCTGCTGAGGGACTGGTACCCTGTCCAGGGTCTCCCTAGCCCTTTGCCCTGCGATGGACTGGCATCCCACCCAGGGTCTCCCTAGCCCTTTGCCCTGCGATGGACTGGCATCCCACCCAGGGTCTCCCTAGCCCTTTGCCCTGCGATGGACTCGCATCCCACCCAGGGTGTCCCCTGCCTTGCACCCTGTGCCATATTCAGTTTATTATTTTCTCTAAATTTGGAGCAAAATAAGCATGATTCTGTCATGATCAAGTCCGGCGGTCCCTCGTCACATCCCAACTCGTGCTGCCCCCTCACCAGTGACGGTGACCACGATGTACTGCGGCGTGCTTTGCCCGTTGCTGGAGGCAGTGCCGGAGCCCTGGATCTCTGCGGTGACGTACTGCGCTGGTGCGGCCTGCTTCTGCGACGTGGCCTGGGCTGCTGGGGGCGTGGCCTGGCCTGTCTGAGGAGGGGCAGTGGCTGTGACGGGTGGGGGCGTGACTGCCGTCTGCAGTTCAGCCAGGAAGGGGGGCGGGGCTGGAGGAGTGGAGGTGGGAGGGGCCGGCGGCTGGCCAGGAGCCACGCCCAGAGCGCCCCCTGGCTGCTGCGTGGGCTGCTGCAGCTCCTCCACATAGCCCGGAGTAGCCATCACCACGGTGGGCAGTCTGCACTGCAGTGGGAAGGAGGTGTGAAAAGTCACGTTCGCACACAGCTCAGTCACCATGACGTGCGCCAGGTTCCACCCTGCGCTCACACGGCCTTCCTGACACACATCCATCCAGCAGGTCCTCCCCACTTCACCAACGGTTTACCCAGACCCATAAAGCTGAATGCACCCTGCACACGTCCACCACAAATACCAAGAGTCCGATCTATTCAGGACAAAAAAACCCCGCTTCGCCCCTGTCAGTGTGTCATTAGAGGCACCAGCACCCACCAGACCCACAGCACAGCCCACTCATGCGCAACCGCGACGCATATTTAAGTGCGACTTTCAGCCACAGATGCTTGACCTGCATTTCATGCGACGCGTTGCTCCGACTGCGTTATGAACGGCCGAAGGCGTTACTCAGGACTGCCTCTGTCACGGCGTGCCAGCTGTCAGCGGGTAACGGGAAGAGAAACTGAGCAAAGGACAGGGCTGGGGGGGTGGTCTAATGTAACGTGATAGCTGGAATTCATGGCAGGCCCCTTCTGGGGCGTCCACCCCGCAGACAGCCTCGACCACACAGCGCTCCGGTTTCGTGTTTCATCCCAGAGATGTTTTCATCTCCAGGTGCTGAGAGTTTCAAAGGAAACACGCCACAGGCATGCTGAAAACACATCGATTTGAAAGAGAAAACACCAGCCCCGGTTATGGAAAAAAGTAGCGAGACAACAAAGCCTTTGTGCCAAAAACAATCATTTCATCAAAAATTCACTCCCATAGTTACATTTCTCATTTCGTTCCACAAAACAAGCATTCTGTCTGTTCCATTTCACTGGCAGGCCTGAGGGTCAGGCTGCGGGCGCTGATGCTTGCGAAAGGGAGACAGTGACTTGTGTTGCTTGAGTGACCAATTATGTTCTTATACAGAGAAATGTTCCAAAGAGCAGCACGGCACACACACACACACACACACACACACACACACACACACACACACACACACACGTGATGAGAAACAGAAAACAACACTCAGACCGCCTGGGTCAGCACAGCTGAAAGTTGAACTGATAGAGTAACCAGTGCCTCTGCATGAAAATATCTGTCCAAATAAAACTGAAAAAAAAAAGATGGAGCACTGCTGTCCTCTGCCTGATCGCAGTACTGCTGTCCACTGCCTGATCGCAGTACTGCTGTCCTCTGCCTGATCCGCAGTACTGCTGTCCTCTGCTTTACACAGATATGCTACACTGTTACACATGGTACAACTATGCCTAGGAGTAACTACCAATATTTAAGATGTACATGTAATATATGGACAAAAGTATTAGGACACTCATCTTAATCACTGAATTGAGGTGTTTTATTCAGACCTATTGCCACAGGTGTATAAAATCAAGCACACAGCCATGCAGTTAGGATTACAAACCTTTGTGAAACAATGGGTCATTCAGAAGAGCTCGGTGAATTTGAAGGTGGTCCTGTCAGAGGACGCCACCCTTGCAATAAGTCAGTTTGTGAAATTTCTTCTCTGCTAGATATTCCACAATCAGCTGAAAGTGGTATTAATGTGAAGTGGAAGTGGAAGTAGCAGATCATGTAAAATAACAAACAGCACTCAGCACTCAGTGAGTGCTGAGGAGCAGAGTGCATAGTAGTCACTAAACGCTCTGTTTACTCAATAACTGCGGAGTTCCAAACTTCCTCTGGCATTAACCTCAGCACAAAAACTGTACGCTGGGAGCTTAACGTTATGGGCTTCCATGGCCGAGCAGCTGCATGCAAGCCTCACATCACCAAGTGTCTGATGGAGTGGTGTAAAGCACAATGTCACTGGACTCTGGAGCAGTAGAAACGTGTTTTGTGGAGTGATGAACCAAGATTCTCTATCTGGCAGTCTGATGGATGAGTCTGGGTTTGGCGGATGCCAGGAGAATGTTACCTGCCTGACTGCATCGTGCCAACTGTAAAGTCTGGTGGAGGACAGATAATGGTGTGGGGTTAGATAAGGCCTCTTAGTTCCAGTGAAGGGAACTCTTAATGCTTCAGCATAGCAAGACATGTTGGACAATTCTATGCTTCCAACTTTATGGGAACAGTTTGGAGAAGGAAGGTCCTTTATGTACCAGCATGTCGGACTGTTTCCAAGTGTACAAAGCAAGGTCCATAAAAATATGGTTGGGTGAGTTTGCTGTGGAAGAACTCGACTGGCCCAGAGAGCTTTGACCTCAACCCCATCAAACACCTTTGGGATGAACTAGAATGGAGATTACGAGCCAGTCCAACATCAGTGCCCAATTTCATACATGCTCCTCTGGATGAATGGGCAAAAAT
This sequence comes from Brienomyrus brachyistius, assembly GCF_023856365.1. NCBI lineage: Eukaryota > Metazoa > Chordata > Actinopteri > Osteoglossiformes > Mormyridae > Brienomyrus > Brienomyrus brachyistius. The sequence goes on from NC_064537.1 coordinate 1,835,198, forward strand.
CCCCACAGACACTCTCCATAATCCTGTGGAAAGCCTCCACAGAAGAGTGGCAGCTGTTATAGCTGCAAAGGGGGACCAGCTCCATATTATTACCTATAGATTTAGACTGGGATGTCATAAAAGTTCCTGTAGGTCAGGTGTCCCAATAATTTGTCCATTTAGTATATATTATAGTCCCAGTCTCAAGGTGTGTCACAGCAAAACCAACCTGCCGGTTGTAAGCAGGGGCTGGGAAAGGATGCATCTCCACTAATGTCGCATGAGGATGCTTCTCTGCTAATGTCGCATGCCACGTGCCACACAGACAGTCAGTTTCACGCATTTTCCCCAGCCGCCATTGCACCCTCGACAAAGTGCATCCCTTTTGCACGCGAGCCCCTTTCTAACCCGTGTCTGCGCCATCTGTTCAAAGGGTGCGTGTCAGAAAGACGCTAACAGAAAAAACAGAAGCGGATAAGGGCTTTTGTTTTCCCCTGAAAGGTCTCCGAGGAACTTCCTGTATGAGAAAAAAAAATAATCTGTACTGAAATAAAGAAAGGATATACGCAGGAGAGACGCTTCCGGAAGAGCACACTAGCCGCAGCAAAATCATAGGGCCGCAGCTGGGAAGCAACGTTGCCCTGTCCCCAGCAGCGTGAAACCTAAAGCGGGGCCTTCTGACCAGTGTGGAGGGCTCGTCTGATAAGCCAGCCGCCCTCGGCACACGGCCGCCAAGGTCAAACACAGGCTACAGCGCCCTGCCCTCAGACACAACATGCTGATTTAACTCACAACCCTTTCTATAATCTTTATGTCTCTCCTCCTGTTCATTTAAACACAGCTATAACTACTATAGACCGTTTCTTTTGATAAATAAATGAAAAAAAAAATTTTTCTTTACTATATAACAACTGATTTATTATATTTATTATACTTAATATATTTATGTCAAACACTTTGGGGATACTTTGTTGGGAAAGGTGCTGTATTAAAACATTTAACTAAATATACACTATTTTTAAGTAAGACATTTCAATACAACAATATTTTAAAAAATCATGTGGAAAGAGGCTAGTCTCACAAACAGGCAGATGCTGGAAACACAAACATTCTGACGACACCATTTTCACAAATCTGCACACAATATGTCTGCTTAATTTGCGATACACCCATGTTAACCTCGATCAATTTGTGTGGGAGTCTTGTCCTGATTTCCCTGTGTAATTACTTGCAGTATTTTTTTCAAGGAGAATTTGTTCTAGACAGATTTTGCATTTTTTTTCAGACAGGCAAATGATGGTATGCTAACTTCAATTGCGTTCCACTGATCATTTTATTTATCTATGATTACAGCAGGGAATAAACTGTCTTAATGAGTCAAGCACCAACTCGCTCTATTCTGCAGGAGAACACAAATTAGGCAAATCAGGATAAGTATATGTTATTTACTCGCAGCTTATTAGCAACAGAAAACATATGGGGGGGGGGGGGACAGACTGGTCATTGGGGCTACAGGAGGAATTCCCAACAGATCGGCGTATCGTGGGCCAGGACTGAATTTTTTTTAAGTCCATTCCTGTGTAGGGATCAGTAGTCCTATATATTGCCAGTGTTATCATTTAAAATTCAAATAGAACATAGAAACTGGAAAGTCTTTCAGCAGCCCTACAGCCTTTACATACATTTTAGTTTGCACCAGTCCGACAGCTCACCAGCACTGTTAACCTGCTCAAATGTCTAAATAACTCCAGTTAAGCAGCTGAGAGCTAGCCCTGGAGGGCAGGGACTTCAGGATGGGCTGCCCTGAAGTAAGGATACCCTACATGAAAATCATTGAAGCTTTAATTTCCATTGTGGACGAAGCTATTGAGTGCTGTCAATCACTGACTAACTCACTTAACTTTTGTTGCTCTGTAAGCTGACACTGGAATCACTGATAGATCGTGCTTTGCAATCACACCCACCGTAGATGTTGTTTCAAGCAAAATAACAAGCAAAACCTGCAACACTAGGTAAGCAGACTCGCAGTCCTGATAATTAAAGCATCAGAGATCTGATTAAAAATCAAATTTACATTTTAAATTAATGTGTTAATAAAAGGCTGTCAATTATGTCACTGCCATAATTTATAAACTATGTTCATTGGCACATAATGTGGGTCAAATTGTATATATATAGTAGTAGCGATGTCTTCACATCGCTACTACTAATCCCAAATACTTTCCCACCAAGCGTCTAATTCAGCGACGCAAAGATTCAGTGTGTCAGCCTCATTTGATTTATTAATTAAAACTATCCAAAGTAGTTTAAAATGGTGCTCGAATAATTTATTAACATTCATATTTTTGTCATATTATTGATTTGTTTTGTCGAACCACGGACGGAGGTGACGACACGCAGGATTTTGTTCATGTCCGAATTCTTTTAAATAACTGCCAGGGTTGACTAAGAATAATTTCGCCAGGCCTGAGCTTGTCTATAAGGTCCAAACATAGATCTTACAAAAAGCCCCCCGTCAAAAGAAAAAAAACGAAAACTCATGACCACAGATAACTATTCTGTATCGGTCCTGTCACAAGACGAGTCAGTGTTCAGTGATAGACAATCGGCTGACTGCGGAGTGCAGTGCGGAGAGGACACTAGACAGGCTGTCCTCCGCCGACACTAACAGCCCACTCTTGTTATTGCGCCTTTGCCCAGTAACGATACTCGCTTTACCAGCTGCACGATTATTTTCCACCATCGTCATCCTGTCATACCAATCGCACACTTTTCCTATCCGCGTGACACCTGTGAAAGCTTTTCTTTTTAGTAGAGTCGCGCGACTGCGTTCGCTTACGCAGATATAGTTACATACTGTTTATAATACATTTAATCGTTTTACTACTTATAAGTATTTTTTTATTCTGCGCATTGTTTACTGTTTACTACATATTGCCGGTTTATATAGTTCACTTCCTATTTGTGATGGGACATAGGAAGTCACTTACGTAATCTCCTTGTATGTAACACAATGACAGTAAAAACTTTTTAATCCTGGATGGATGATGGTAACAATGATTGTGTGCAGCTATCAAATTAGTTTGTTTGTGTGTAGCTCTCTGATTTTGCAGAGTGATTGTCGCCGAAGGGGCGGTAGCGTTTCCATGTACCGCTTTTCATTCACCATCTTGCAGACGACTACCGCAAACCGGTCGTCTTAGCCGTAATTTGACCTGATAAAATTAAGATAAATTGGTCCGTCCAGTGTGAATTAAAGTCTGTTTTCGTAATTTTTTTAAACACGGCCAAGTGTTACAGGTGTGTCACGTGTTTTAAAAGTTCGTCTTGAGCCACTTGCTCCACGCAGTGTCTTCGCCATACCTAAGCAGCACCTGATGGTCACCGGATGGCAGTTTAGCCTGACTGCACTGCTGGGTCCGTGCCAGCTGTACGCGTGCGCCTCCAGCGCGCGGAGATGCAGAAAAACGCATCAGGAAAGGAAACAAATACAAATACTGAATGCTGAAAATTAGTCTAGCTTACGTGTGATTGCTCTAGGATGGGAAATGAATGACTTTAACGCGAAAAACGACAGAAAGTGCAGAATCTGGAGTTAGAATTTACCCCATTTGAGGAAAAAGAAACGGAATGAATGAAGGAAACCCGCTATATAAAGCGCATAGCCAGCTGGTCTGTAGTTACATGCTGAAGAGGACAGAGATGTGGACGTAAATAGCGGTTACAAGCGAGACCCGACTCCCAACACTCCTCACTGGAGAGAGCGGCGTTGCGCTGGCCCACCACTTTTCATTGGGGTTAATTAACGCCTCGTCATCATTGGCAGGTCGCTGGTTAAGCTCGCCTTCCAATTGGCTGACGCCTAATGTCAATCACGCTTGACCCCCCCCCCCCGGTCGCCGTGCCCTCCCTTTCCCGTCACCCCACCCCTAACAGACTTCCCCGCTTGACACCCCTCCTCTGACAGCCGCGGAAGACGGTCTTGCAAGCATATGGCTTGTCGACTTTCGCTGGCACAGACGAAACTTAGAAAAAGCTGTTTATAAACGCAGATCTTTGCAATATCCGTAAGAGTCCGTGCGAGACTGCGGCAACCATACACCACGACTGTTCAAAGTGAGCAGGAAAACACGTTCTTATAAAACACAAAATTTAAGTAAAACGACACGAACGACACGTACCTCGCCACTTCCCGTTTCCTACTTTGTAATATTAGCCATTTTACCCGTTGCTCTAGTTTCCCGGAGTGCGGCAAAATACTACGTTTCTAAAACAAAACCAAATAAAGTACAGCAACCTCGCACATTACAACACCCGCCATTTTGTGCTCCAATCACGGATTTGACATCGTCATAACAACCGCCCGCAGCTGGAAGGCGGCTAGGCACAGATACGGCACTCGCACTCCCGCCTCGACCCAGCAAGCTCTGTGGGCTACAGAAACAACAAACGAGGAAATAACAGTGGCGTTTCCGATCGTTTTCATTTAAAAATATTTGACGACGAATAAAGTTTTTGTTTTCATCACCTTTGATCTCCAGTGGATTTTCCTCCTGTATTTTTGGCGTTATTTTTTAAAGGTTCGGGTTGTTGTTGTTGATTCTCGTTGCTGGGTTCTTGTCGCCAGGACTACCGTGGCTATGGCGCTTCGTCCTCACCGGGGCAACTGTTGCTACCCACCTAGTTTCATCCCTCCCTCTCCTAGCTATTGATTGGCTACATTGCGAAACGAGCTATTAACTTGTTTTCCTACGATAGGGCCACTCACTTGTCAATAAACTGCCTCTCGTTTTATTCGCAAGAAGACTCTGTCAGTCATATAAAGGACCTGCGCAATTTAAACCTGCTCCAAATTCTTCTGCCATTGGGCCATCCAACTGTCAATCAATCTGGATTATTACTATTAGACTGGAATCTATCGGTGTGTGTGTGTGTGTGTGTGTGTGTGTGTGTGTGTGTGTGTGTGTGTGTGTGTGTGTATGTGTATGTATAATTGACTGAGTGAGTGTGTATGTGTCATTTACAATAAGCTTCTTACCTGTATTTTTGCTTTTTGTTCAGTCATTTTAAGTGTTTTTCATCTAAAAGGAATAATATGTCAATATAGGTGAATCATTAGTTCTAAATGTCAGGTAGTATCGCTCAAACTTAATCAACTAATAAGCAGCACGTTTTACAATAAAAAATTCTAGAAAAAATATGTAATGTGATATAATGTTATGTGAGATCATTCTCAGAGAAATACATCTGTATGTCCCTGTATTCAATACATTTTTATTGCAAAATAATGTATATACAAATAGTGCTTATTACTGTAAATTTCATTTTTCCGGAGAAATATGTAAGCTACACAAATCCATCGAACACGCAAAGGGGAAAAGTTATATCCACATTTAATACAATATCGAAGTTTAAATGCTAATTGTTACAATTTCACATGGTACAAACATGATGTTAACCTCGATGCATAGCATTTAACGCAAAAACTTGCAAACACACTTGTCTGGTTTCAGTCCCATTATAACGGCCTGATTAAAAGGTTTAGCATAAAACAAGACAGGATGTCAAAAAATAAAACAAGTGTGGCTGAATGGTTACAAGATTACCTTATAGGTTCATGCTTTTATTTTTATATTTTTACACAGACTGTTTCTAAAGAGTTTTGTAAATTTACACGTTGAATTATGAAAACAATCACCAGCTCGGAGTATCAGTTCAAAACACTTGGCAGAGTTTGCGATGCGGCGTCAGGGGGCTGCGTCGTGTCGGCTGATTACAGGTAGGAAGTGCGGCTTTGGCAGCGCAAACATAAGAATCCCATTCGCATTTCTTGTTTCATCCTGCTTTCTTATCGCTAAAAAGCAGTCGCTATTGGGTCCATCACAGAGGGAGTTTCGCTTATTCTGCTCCCGGAGCTATACGCGCTTGTCGAAATGTCAAATCTCAGAATTACCCAAAATGTCCAATTACACACCATGATTGTTTATCGCTCCTATTAAGACTATATGAAGCGATTAAGGATGTGTGGTCTGAGTGCTATTTTACTTGCAAAAATCAGAAAATGATGCGGAAAATGTCAACCGCGCAGTCACTATCAGTTGTAGGTCGCCTTGTTACTTCCGAGGTGAGGAACCTTTGGCTCTCAGGCTGTAGATAATGAAATGCAGCCTTAGCCTCTATCTGCTCTTATTATTATGCTCAAACTCCTTATCGGTTGCCGAAAGGTCACACTATTTCTGCATGTCGCAGGGTAACGCTGGGTGTCCTGACACGACCCCACGGGCGTCAGTCTGAGGCGACATGCAGGGGTGGCTTGGACGCAGCAGGGGGCGCGGTTGGTACTCTGAGAAAAAAAAAAAAAGATTAGCTTTGATGTGTTGGAAAAAAACCCCCATTATAAATCATTCAAATTGTTAATGCAAAGGCATAAATGACCACTGAAAACATGAATGAATGGCTTGCTGTCTATTGCACTGCGAAACAATTTCATTTTAATTTTAAGCTTAATAAATCCCCTGAAAATTACTAATTACAAATTAATTGAATCGTGTTTATTAGTGATCGACATTTAATTATATTATATATTAATTCAAATGCAGATTAAAAAGTAAACAAATAATACAAAATTATTATTCCTTTTACTGCATGCGAACTTCTGCTTTTTAAGCCCTTTCTCTGGAGGGCTGATGCATCAGTTGCATTTGGAGCCAACAAGGATTTTGTGCATTTGTATGCATGAAGTTGGAGCTGGCCCTGAGGATGGAGATGCAGGTGGAGGGAGGTGTCATGGGGACAGAAAGGTCATCTGTCATCAGATGAGACATACCCCTTTGGAAAATGCTCAGCTGATTATGGCTCCTCCTGTCCCGGCATTGTCTCCGTAAAGGTCCTAGCCTCTATCTCGTTCGACTATCTGTGGCTCTGCTGCTGCCTATGGGAGTGCGTCGGTTGCGTGTCCCACCCCGATATAAGGGGGGTGTACGGGACCAGGTGGCACACAGCAGTGGCCAAGGCAAAGAGCAACAGCCTGGAGGACAGGAGGACCCCCAAGGAGGACAGGAGGACCCCACAGGAGTATCAGCTTTACCGCACAGCACTGCAAAGCCCCGCCTCGCTTCCCCGGCCGGCCATGTGGAAAGGTGCACTGCTGGCCACGTGCCTTCTGGTGGCCAGAGTCGGAGCCACCGACACTCACCCTGCCTATGGGGTCAAACTGTGTGGGCGTGAGTTCATCCGAGCCGTCATCTTCACCTGTGGGGGTTCCCGCTGGAGGAGGGCTGTGAACACAGCGGGTGAGGCTGGAAGCATGCCCCCCCCCTCTCTCTCTCTCTCTCTCTCTGTCTCTCTCTCTATGATCTCTCTTTGTCTTTTTGTATTACAGTGTGTCTGTCTATCTGTCTCTCTGTCTGTCTCTCTGTCTCTTATTTCTGTTTTTCTATTACTGTCTGTCTGTCCTCTCTGTGTCCTTGTTTTTGTATTACAATCTGTTTGTCTGTCTGTCTCTCTGACTTTGTCTCACTTTCTGTCTTTTTGTATTGTCGTCCATCTGCCTGTCTTTCTGTCTCTGTGTTTTTGTATTACAACCTGTCTGTTGGTCTGTCTCACTGACTTTGTCTATCCCTCTTTTTGTATTGCAGTCTGTCTCTCTGTCTGTCTCTCTGTCTGTCTATCTGTCTGTCTCTCTGTCCGTCTCTCTGTTTCCTTTTGCATTGCAATTTGTCTGTCAGTCTGCTCTTCTCCCTGCTTCTATAAAATATCTGTGAGCATCCATCTGTCCATTTCTTTGTGAAAGAACTTTGTCTCTATTTCCATGGACACTGCCTTTTTTGGCATTCTCTGTAGAATTACATGTGTCCACCTCTGTGTCATCAGCTTCTCAGTTGTGAACCGGTTTAGCTGAAAAGTATCGTTTAATGGTTGGAGAGTTTCTCCACTGGACAACAATGATGCTGATGATGTTACTAGTTGGTGTAACATTTCCCATCCTCCCGCCCAGATGACATTATGGAAGACCATTTTGGACCCCGCAGTGAGGCCTCGGACAGCTGGAGCCCAAATGCCATCCCGGGACTTCCTTACCAGCAGTTCCCTGCAGCAGAGACCCCCCGCTGGAGCTCCCGGAGCCGGCCGGTGCGATCCCTCATCTCGGAAGAGGTGCTGGAGGTGCTGCGCACCTCTGACCGCAAGGGTCGTGACGTGGTGGTCGGTCTCTCCAATGCCTGCTGTAAGTGGGGCTGCAGCAAAAGTGAGATCAGCTCCCTGTGCTGAGCACCGTGTTATTCCAGCAGGGGGCGCCAAAGAACTGCCCAACCTTGGAGGTCACTTCCCTTCAGGGCCTCATGGGGGCAGACTCCAAGTCCTTTGATCTTGTACAGACTTGCCATCCTCACAGTACTGTTGATTCTCATAAGGTTTGGTTGGCCTCATTCTGCTCTGAACGATGTTGTAGTTGTTATATGTAGAGTTTCAGAGTCACTCTATAGATTTTAATAAAGCTCTTATTTAAATCGTTGTGAATCTCTAATTGTAATCACAGTGGAAGCCCATTCTGTGTGACTGACTTAAAAACAGAGCATTAGCACAGCTCAGCCCTGAAAGATGGGGAGCCTGGAGACTGGCAGGCAAACAGGCTCCCCTAACGATTAAGGGCTCTTCAGCCTGATTGAAATGCTTGTATGCTGATTAACAAACCAGCTTAATGCTCCGACATTACTTCAGAGAAACCACAAAAAATAAGACTTGATGTTTCGTTTCTATATAGTTTCTGTATAATTCAGCATTCATTGCCCTTCTCAGTATTTTCAATGAACTGTGAAAAACAGACAGGTTTCACTCTGGCGGAGGGAAAGTCTGTTCCCATATGAATGGTAAATATCGGTATTGAGATATCTAAACCTGCCCGAGAAGAATGCATTGATATTATATTGATGTGTTTTGATGTTCCTTATTTCAAAGCTTTGAACAAAGGAAACATATATTTGTGAGATGTCGTTCAATGTCCTGGAGAAGAGAATGTCTCTTTTCGCCTTTGCTCTCGTTGAGGTGAAGCCACAAATAGTGGTGAAGGCAAGTCTGGAGGTCATGGTGCAGGGACGGGGGTCATGGTGCAGGGATGGGGGTCATGATGCAGGGATGGGGGTCATGGTGCAGGGACAGGTAGTATCAGGTGTCCCTGGAGCCATTGGGGTTAAGGGCCTCGTTCAAGCGCCCAACAGCAGCATCGGCTTGCCAACCCTGGGATTCGAACTAGCGATATTCTGATCAGGCACATAAAGTGCCAACTCACTGAGCCACACGTGTCCCCCAGTGAAGAAGAGCATAGACTCCAGGTGAGGCTTGTACTCACAGGGTCAGCATGGATCCGTCAGACATTGCCATATCAGGACCGCACCCTGACCAATCTCGTCGCAGACCACCTTACACGCCCACAGCCAGAAAACCTATGAGGAGATGGATCGCTGGCAACTGTCTGCATTGCTCCTGTTCGGAAAGTGCAAAGCATGCACACCAAGCCCATTTTCAGCCGACGGGATGTGAGTCGGTGAGAGTTGGTCACTGCCTGCTGAGCCAGTGTCTGTGACACCATTGGACAAGGTTGGTTAATGTTGGTGCTGTTTTGGACAATTTAGCATGTTGGATTGGTGTCGGCTTGGTGTGCGCCTGGCTTAAGATAGGTCATGTCAGCCTTCGGTAAAGCCGTTTCAAAAAACCGCAGTGTGCTTGCTATCTGCCATCCTGAAGGGGGCAGTATGTAATGATGAGCGCTAAGACACATTTTAACTCCATGTGGCCCTGAGGCAAGGATGCTCCACTTCTGACATGTAGAAAATGGCTATGCTTACTTCACTAAAACAGAAACAGCCGCGATACTCAGTGTGCAATACTCATGGGAAATGTGGCTTTGTAGGGATGTGTGCCCAAGGTCACAGTCATCCATCGTCTGTGCCCGTCACCAAAGAGTGGGTCAACATCGCACATGAAAAGTGGCTTAAGGAATAATATTACTCATTTAGTTTAAATCTTCCACATTTCTATATCCCCCTTCACCTTCTTTCATCTTGTCTCCATGATCTAAAATTTCACTTCAATTCCAGAACAGACTGGCCCAGGTATTGTTCCTCTGCCAGGTGTGAGAGCAACAAGGTGGATGACCTCATGACATTTCATAATATTGTAACATAGCACTTTAAATGCGGGGGTCCAAGCGACAGTTATGTGAATGCTGGGATGCGGGGTGTGGGGGGGGGGGGGGGGCACTGTGATATCTAGCCACAGTTCTTGCTTTGCTAAAATGATGACACAATATCTCACCCAAGAGCAGTAATTCAGAATTCCAGACCCTTCTGTCTCTGCGTTTCCCCCTACAGGCAATTTTGGTAGTTGCGCCTTCAAGAAATTGCTGAAAACAGATAGATGGAGCTAATTTTTCAGAGGAATCTAAATTTAAGGCAAAAAAGACAAACAGTAAATGGAAAAAAAATCTCACTTATAACTGAAAGGATTACTTCTCAAAGTGTTTATGAACAGCTAAAATATGTAGATTTGTACAGATCACTCCTAATATAAAACTGCTTATGGCTCACTGATCTATTTATGTTTGGCAAATTCGCAAGGTGAAATGACTCAATATTTATTATTTTAATGGGAGTTAAAGGGTCAGGTCAATGTACCCTTAGGCTAGATTGGCTTAACTGGGCCACTTTCACCATCGAAAAGATAATTTCATCTGCTATAGAAATTATTATCTTGAACTGATGTAAATAACAAATCTGTCATGCGACAGGTGCGTCAGAATGTTTAGTCATTCAGACACACTGGATTCCCAGTGCCAAACTCGTATGCAGGATGAACACGGGCGCGTGCGACAGGTGCGTCAGAATGTTTAGTCATTCAGACACACTGGATTCCCAGCGCCAAACTCGTATGCAGGATGAACACGGGCGCGTGCGACAGGTGCGTCGGAATGTTTAGTCATTCAGACACACTGGATTCCCAGCGCCAAACTCGTATGCAGGATGAACACGGGCGCGTGCGACAGGTGCGTCGGAATGTTTAGTCATTCAGACACACTGGATTCCCAGTGCCAAACTCGTATGCAGGATGAACACGGGCGCGTGCGACAGGTGCGTCGGAATGTTTAGTCATTCAGACACACTGGATTCCCAGTGCCAAACTCGTATGCAGGATGAACACGGGCGCGTGCGACAGGTGCGTCGGAATGTTTAGTCATTCAGACACACTGGATTCCCAGTGCTAAATTTGGATGCAGTTTGTTGCCATGAGAAGCCCGAAGATCCAGACAACTGTAAATACATGACAAAATGCATATATTTGTACAACAGCGCAGACTCTACCTTTCAGTGGTGGGGTTTCCACCTCTACTATGCATGTCAAGGTGATTAGTTGTCATTGTTGACAGCACAGCACAGCACAGCACACAACAAGTGTGTCCTCTGCATGTAACCCATATGTGACATCATTACACAGCAGGGGACAGCTAATTCAGTGCCTGGTCAGCAGTGTTGGGGGCGATACCTTGCTCAGGGTATGACAGTGGCAATTTGCTGGTCAGCGATTTGAACCACCAATCTTTCAATAACAAGTGGGCTTCCCTAACCAGCAGCCCACCACTGCTCTCCCCATGATACACCCAAAGGGGATGGGGTGTGGCTCAGTGGGTGAGGACTGCAATCAAACTGTCCTCAGTTCCTGTGCCTGGCAGAGTGATTTCATCACTGGCCCCATAAGTAAGGCCCTTAACCCCCAGCTGCTCCAAGGACTGGCTCACCCTGCTTTCTGAGGTGTATGTTGCTTTGGACACAAGTGTCTGATAAATAAACATCATACAGTTTTCCTCTCATGGTTGAAATCCAAAAAAATATGCTGTAAATAATCTCTCAAATGCCCAGTATTCATGTGGCCTGAGAGCCCGCCAGTGTTTATGGGATTTCATTAACTCAGTTGTAGTTCTATGAGACTACGAAAACTACAGAACTCGGCCCCAGCGGAAAACGTCAGAGGAAATTGGAACGGAAGACGATATGGCTCAAAAACAACAATCGCGCTCAAACGCGCGCATCCCTGTAAAGTGGACAAGGACTGCAAGCGAAAGTAGAGGGAGAAAGCAGGAGGAGTGGCGGTGGCTGCAAGAAGCAGAGTGTTCATTGCAGATTAAGTATCGCTGCAGTCCTCTGGCGTGTTTGTTGGTAGCTGATACCTTTTGACGAAAGGATTAAGGATTCGTTTGGAGAAGGTAACCGCCGCTAAAGGAAAGCAGAGGGGATGGCGGCTTTAGCTGGTTGCTGCGATGCACTGGGCAACCACCTTCGGGCTTTAGGGAAGGGCTGTTCATTTACGCTGTGGGACTTGTTCTGTGAAGTACGGCCGCCGTTTTTCGGTGATGACTTCAGGGTTGTCTTGCTGAAGCGGGCGAATAGACCGTAAACTAAGCCCAAAGCGGAGCCGATGCGGCCTAGCTACTCGGCGGAGCCGGGGACTGGCGTGAATTCTAAGGCAGCCCCAAGGGATCTCCAGCCAGCTTGTGTGGTTTGATTGTACCGTTAATGAATCACTGTGAGTGTTTAAGGCGTATTGATGCTGTCAACGTAATGGTAGAAAAGTCACAGATCTACGAGTGCTTCCGATGTGGGAGAACGTTAGCGCATAGATGGGTGGGTGGCCGGGAAGACTTCGGCCCCTGGCGGGGGGGTCAGCGAGGATGTGTGACACTCTGTCTCAGAGATGGATCAGAAGCGCAGGTTTCTGTCGGATCTCCTCCCTTGGGTAGACATGCAAAATATACAGATGAGGCCGAGAACGTGTGGACAGCCTGTGCGGTCCCAGAGTCCCGGTCACACGGGCTACGGGCTTCTTTAATATCCGCTCGCAGGTAGCTGTCCCATCGCAGGGCGTGTTCATTGCGTTCGCTGTTCTTTTGATGCCTGTAAACAGTCAGGTGCTTTTTCAAAGCTCGGTGGAGCTGAAGATGGATGAATGGAGGGGTGGATGACACTTCTTTTTCTGTGGTGTTGTGTGTGCTTGACAGTGTCTGAGATGGAGTGGCACCCGGACGAGCAGGGACTCCACCAGGTTCTTCAACTCCTGAAGGATTCGCAGTCTCCGAACACAGCAACGCAGAGGGCTGTGCAGGAAGTATCCTCTCCATTGGAAACAGGAGGCACGCTGCTCCGGATGGTGCGGCTGCTCTGGAGTCTGGGAGATGACCCAGAGGCTCTGATTTTTTTTGTTTTCCACAACAGAGCTCATTGACCCTTTAAGCTTCAGTGAGAGTTTAAGTGCATCAGCTGTGATCCACTTACACGACACTGAAGGGTCTGCTTTGCTGAGCCGTAATGCCAGTAATCTGACCACAGCATTGGTCTCGCTTGCTGCTGATCCAGACTCAGCACATTTTCGCTCCCTTCCCTCCCCAAGGCTGCATCCCGAATGTTGTTCTGTCTTGGAATGAGCTGGTCTTTAAGTGTCAGTCTAATGGAGGCTGGGCTGGGGGCCGGGTGCTGTTTTGTTGTCTGTTTTTCTTTCTCGCCTCCTTTTTTTTGTCCTTAATGATGTTTCCAGAAACTGGAGCAGCTGAACCAGTATCCTGACTTCAATAATTATCTCATATTTGTCTTAACAAGCCTGAAATCTGAAGGTATGGATGAACAACAACATGAAATGATTGTGTTTTTTGCTCTCTCTACACATCAGTTGGCAGTGTTGTTTGTGGGGATGTATTGCACATTTTGGCTTGCATGCGTGCTCTTTGTGAGCTGCCTTTGCACAGGGCACCTGTTACAGCTGAATATCTTTTAAGGGTTAGAGGCTGCCTGCTACAAAGCTGATTGGCTTGTGGCGTGGAACAGGTGACTTGTGATGATGATACTTGCTAAGATAAAGCAATCCTTTCCTTAGTAATAAAATTAAACGCTTAGATGCCTTTATTTCTAAAAATAGTTCAGAAGATGCAAAGGTTCATGAACAAATATGGTGACCATATGTTGTGTATAAGATGGGATTATCTGTACCAAAATGTTTCATTGGTATATTTCACCCATGCTAAATGTGTACAAAATATCTTGGTATTCTTGTTGCTTGGAGAAGAGTTAAGGAGAATTGACATGTTAGTCTAACAGATTGTTGTAGGAAAGCCACAGGAAGCTTTATTTTTTCCATTGACCATTTTGGTGAGCCGTGTTGACCTCATTCCGCACGGCCACTGTCCGCGGTGCTAGAAGGTGTCAGGTTAAAGAGTGCAGGCAGAGCATCAGTGGCTGTTGTACAAGGAGAAAACCAGTAGAATTTTGCGCTGTCCTGTCAGCTTGGAGAGAGAACGCGGCTGAGAAGGATATGGGAACGATGCCCATTAGCTTCGCATGTGCAGAAGCGAAAATACACTCGAGGTGCTAAGATGTCTCCATTAGTAAGTTCCAGCATTTTGATCAGCGCTCCCTGGCTCATTCCAGAGTCTTCCATCTTAATGCTCTGTGTATGTTCCTGAAGTAATGGAAGAGGCAGCCCTGGCCTGTCAATTGCGGTGTCAATGGTCTGGTTTTATTACCTTCCTGTGGCTCCTTGTGGCTTTTGCTCTAACAATGGCCGTCTAAAGTTTCAGCACCCGCTGTGTCTCCGGCATCCTTTCACCCCCTCCCCCCGCCCCCCCCCCCCGCCCCCCCCCGCCCCCCCAGATGAGCCCACTCGCTCTCTCAGCGGCCTGATCCTGAAGAACAACGTAAAAGCCCACTACCAGAACCTTCCGCAGGCCGTGGCTGACTTCATCAAGCAGGAGTGCCTGAACAACATCGGGGACCCTTCGCCCCTCATCCGGGCCACCATCGGTGAGGGCAGGATGGGGGTGCCCGTCGGGGTGCCCGTCTGAGCGACTCCCCCGGCTCTGCCAACTCTCTCGTTTTTGCACACCGGCAAAATCGCCATTTTCTCTGAATTATAAACTGCTTAACGTCGTCCTGCTTGTGGGATGCCCTGTATAGTGGGTGATAAACAGCTTGCGGCGTGGCTCTCTTGTTTGAGCAGTGCCCCCCCCCCAATCCTCGCCTCTCACACCCCCCCTGGCCCCTCGTCTCTGGAGGTGATGTGCTCTGTTCCTGCTGATGGGCATTGATGGTGTTTGTATTTATACTGCCTGATCTAGAGATTCCTCACACTTCCTCTGTTAAGTTCACCTACCTCTGCAGATCTTTCAGAGCCCCCCTCTCTGCTACCTCTGCCCCCCCCCACAGGGATCCTTATCACGACCATCGCCTCCAAGGGGGAGCTTCAGATGTGGCCTGAGCTTCTCCCTCAGCTGTGTAACCTGCTGAACTCTGAGGACTACAATACGTGTGAGGTCAGTCTCTCTTTGCTCGGCTGATCCGTAATGCTGGATGAATTAGTACTGTCTGATCCAGAGCTCGTTATGGACATTTCTGCCATTGATTCCCTTTGTCTGACCCCTCCCAGGGCTCATTCGGTGCCCTGCAGAAAATCTGTGAGGACTCCTCAGAGCTGCTGGACAGTGAAGCCCTGGATCGGCCCTTAAACATCATGATCCCCAAGTTCCTGCAGTTCTTCAAACATTGTAGCCCCAAGATCAGGTGAGCCTGTCACCCCCCCCCCCCCCACCTTCCAGGGGGTGACATTTCTACAAGCCGTGTGCACAGAATTTCAGTTTTCACCAAAGCAAGATGCAAGTTATTAATCTGATAAAGCAAAGTACAGTACAGACTCGTGTCATTAGAAAGGGTGTGATGTTTGTCATTAGCGTTTCAAAGGGATTCTTGTGTTACTGCATTTCGCAAATGTGTAAACTCCGCGTGCCCAGGTCCCACGCCATCGCCTGCGTGAACCAGTTCATCATCAGCCGCGCTCAGGCACTGATGGACAACATCGACACTTTTATTGAGGTGGGACACCCCCTACCCCGCCGCCCCGGATTGAGTTGACCCAGCCCTGCCCATGTGACCCTGCTCCCCACCTTGCCCCGCAGAGCCTGTTTGCCCTGGCAGCAGACGAGGACTGCGAGGTGAGGAAGAACGTGTGCCGAGCCCTGGTGATGCTGCTGGAGGTCCGCATCGACAGACTTATCCCCCACATGCACAGCATCATACAGGTGGGGCTCCGCCATAGGCCCGTCCTGCTGTCAGTCAGAGCCCCTAGCCAATCCCGTGCAGCCCATCCATTAACCCTCCCCCCTCCCCCCAGTACATGCTGCAGCGCACGCAGGACCCTGATGAGAACGTGGCCCTGGAAGCCTGCGAGTTCTGGCTCACCCTGGCGGAGCAGCCCATCTGCAAGGAGGTGCTGTCCAGCCACCTCCTCCAGTGAGTCCGCGCCCTTTAAGGTTAGCAGCCTTTGGCTATGT
This sequence comes from Brienomyrus brachyistius, assembly GCF_023856365.1. NCBI lineage: Eukaryota > Metazoa > Chordata > Actinopteri > Osteoglossiformes > Mormyridae > Brienomyrus > Brienomyrus brachyistius. The sequence continues at coordinate 1,851,537 of NC_064537.1, forward strand.
ACCCCCATCCCCACTGATCACCCCCCCTTGCCTGTGCAGGCTGACCCCCATCCTGGTGAACGGGATGAAGTACTCGGAGATCGACATCATCCTCTTAAAGGTGAGCCCGCACCCCCCACAATTCCATTTTCTGTCCTCTACCAGTTTGCTCTCCCTCTCGCTCCGTTTCCCCTCTCTCCCTCACTCACCCCCCACCATCCCACTCTCTCTCTCTCCTTTACTCCCCTCTCTTTTGCCATCTCTCTCTCTCTCTTTCTTCATCCCTCCTTCAACGCCAATCAAACCTCTTTCCTGGTGTGAAATGTCAGCCATTTATCACTTGCATCTCAGGAAATTAGATTAATTCAAGAGTTAAACGGGCAGTTTTCTGTGTTTTATGATGCTGGTGAACAGAAATACAGGCTTTTTTATGGGCAAAGGGTGGCTTTCGGTCTGTCTCTGCATCGCCGTTCTTTCTTAGTATCTCTCATGCACCGTAACGTCAGCGAAAGTGGGACAGGCTGCCACGTCCAAACCTTCCGTAAACCCGGAAAATCCAATCCATAATCGATATAGTCGATCTAATAACGGTGGTGCTGGCAGTGAAACTACTTGCCAGCATATTAGCGGAATAAGGTTACAGCGTTTTTTTTTATTCTGTGAAAAACGAAAGATTATTTAATAAAGTATAAATATGTCGCAGATCAAATAAAGACAATATTGTGGTGTCCGAATGTCAAAGACATGAGGTGGATTGCAGAGTTAAAGTTCTGGTGAAGTGTTTTGTTGTGCGATCCTGGAAAGGACACTGGTACAGTAGTGTGTGAGAGAATTTACTCACATAGACGGGGGAGAAATATGGCCTTTTAAGGAGACAAAAGTGTATATAGGCAATAGAGAGCAGCAAGCCTTTCTCTGAAAACCATTCTTTTCTGGTTCAGCATCCTAGAAAAATGTATAATCTGGAGATCGAAATAGATACAAACAAACGGAATACATTTGTGCCTTTCCTTTATTCTCGCTTCCACCTATGTAACATAACAATTCCAGTCTTTTTGGAAAGTGGTGGAAACGCGGGCAGGTTCTCAAAAGGCACCAAGTGAGGGCCAGCCTGGTACCGGCTCCGGCTCTGTGCTGGTGGGAACAAGGTGCCTGTCTCTCTGCCAGCCTCCCTCTGTCTCTTCTGCGCCCCCAGGCGCCTCTCCCTATTCTCCACGCCCCAGTCTCTAAAAGCGCATGTTCCTTTTCCAGGGAGACGTGGAGGAGGATGACACGGTGCCCGACAGCGAACAGGACATCAAGCCGCGCTTCCACAAGTCGCGCACTGTCACACTGCAGCACGAGGGCGGGGGTGGGGGTGGCGGTGGCGGCGGCGAGGAGGGTGAGGATATTGACGAGGACGAGGACGATGACGATGACACGCTGTCCGACTGGAACCTCAGTGAGTGTCCCTGAGCGGGCGGGCGGGCGTTTTAGAGGAGGGGGTGCTGATGCGGAGGTCGTCACGGAGAGACGGTTATCCTAACCTGGGGTGTCAAGGGGACCTGCTTATCAGTGGAAGATGGAGGAGCACTGGCAGGAGCTCCCTCTCTGAGGTGGTCCCCGAAAACCTCACCTAGGTCAGCAGTGTTCCCCTGCCCCCCCCCCAGGGAAGTGCTCAGCGGCCGCCCTGGACGTCCTGGCCAATGTGTTTCGGGAGGAGCTGCTGCCTCACCTGCTGCCCCTGCTGAAGGGGCTCCTCTTCCACCCCGACTGGGTCATCAAGGAGTCCGGTATCCTGGTGCTGGGGGCCATCGCAGAAGGTCAGGCTTGGCCCCGTCGTCTGTCTCTGTCACATCACATGTTGCTCAGAATGGATCGCCACGTAGAATAGCTTTTTTAGGGTATGTGATCATGTTGGGCCCTGCTGTTGTACCATTTAGCTGGACCCTCACCCAGTATTGCTGAGCAGCTGATAAGGGTGATGGTGATGATGATGACTATCCCCCCCCAGGCTGCATGGAGGGCATGGTGCCCTTCCTGCCTGTAGGGTCACCCCACACTCTGCTCCTCTTTGCCAGGCTGCATGCAGGGCATGGTGCCCTACCTGCCCGAGCTCATCCCCCACCTCATCCAGTGCCTATGTGATAAGAAGGCCCTGGTTCGCTCCATCGCCTGCTGGACCCTCAGCCGCTACGCCCACTGGGTGGTCAGCCAGCCGCCCGACTCCTACCTCAAGCCGCTCATGACGGAGCTGCTCAAGAGGATCCTGGATGGGAACAAGAGGGTGCAGGAGGCAGCCTGCAGGTCTGTGAACATTCACCAGAGGCCCTCAGCACCTCCCTCTGTGAAACACCCTCCTAGATCTAACCAGCAGACCTCATTTTATGCTGCCTAATGTTACCCATTTGTGAATGTATGGTGTGTCAGTTAGCTCATGGTGTGCCACCTTCTACCCCCCCCAGCGCGTTCGCCACCCTGGAGGAGGAGGCCTGCACAGAGCTGGTCCCCTACCTCAGCTTTATCCTGGACACGCTGGTTTTTGCCTTTGGGAAATACCAGCACAAGAACCTGCTCATCCTGTACGACGCCATCGGCACGCTGGCCGACTCCGTGGGCCACCACCTGAACCAGGCGGTGAGTCCCCCGCTGGGCTGCTGGGCATACTGGGCATACTGGGAAGGTGCCCTGCCTGTCCGCAGCCGGAGTCTGAAATCTTATTGGTGTGGGTGTTTGTTTAGCTAACCCTTTCACTTGTAATTATTGGTCTTAGCTGGGCTATTGAAATGTTATGTTTTCTTGAAATCCCAGTCACTCCCATCCCCAGCTGGTTGTATCAGATTTACTTTAAAACTGATGTCACGTTTTTCCCGTGTTTTAAAAAAACTCCCAGTTCCTCCCACGTCATGTAGCATTGCATGTCATGTAACGTCGTGGAGCATTACTCGTCAAGTAGTCTTACTCATGGTGTTATGTAGCATTGCTCATCAGGTAGTATTGCATGTCATGTAACGTCATGGAGAATTACTCGTCAAGTAGTCTTACTCATGGTGTTATGTAGCATTGCTCATCAGGTAGTATTGCATGTCATGTAACGTCATGGAGCATTACTCGTCAAGTAGTCTTACTCATGGTGTTATGCAGCGTTGCTCATCAGGTAGCATTGCATGTCATGTAACGTCGTGGAGCATTACTCGTCAAGTAGTCTTACTCATGGTGTTATGTAGCATTGCTCATCAGGTAGTATTACTTGTCATGTGGCGTTACACACTATATAGGATTACTCGGTGTATTGTTGCTTGTCATGTAGTGTTGGGTTACTCATGTAATATCACGTAGCATTGATCATCATGTAGTATTACTTCTCGAGTTGGGTTACTCATGTAATATCACGTAGCATTGATCATCATGTAGCATTACTCGGAGTAGCGTTATGTAGCGTTGCTTGTCATGTAGCATTACTTCTCGGGTTGGGTTACTCATGTAATATCACGTAGCATTGATCATGTAGCATTACTTCTCGGGTTGGGTTACTCATGTAGCATCATGTAGCATTGGTCATCATGTAGTATTACTTCTCGAGTTGGGTTACTCATGTAATATCACGTAGCATTGATCATCATGTAGCATTACTCGGAGTAGCGTTATGTAGCGTTGCTTGTCATGTAACATTACTTCTCGGGTTGGGTTACTCATGTAGCATCATGTAGCATCACGTAGCATTACAGCCTTATTTATCTTCCTAAGGCCATAGCTAGGTATCAGTGTCATGTAACCCCCCCCCCCCGCCTTCCCCAGGAGTACATCCAGAAGCTGATGCCCCCTTTAATCCAGAAATGGAATGAGCTGAAAGATGAAGACAAGGACCTGTTTCCCTTGCTGGAGGTGAGCCCCCGGTGGCTTGTCCCTGGGCAGTGACTGCGCCTCAGGCTGTACTGTCCTTCACTGCTGTCTGTCTCTCCCTAGTGTCTGTCCTCCGTGGCTACAGCCTTGCAGAGCGGCTTCCTACCCTACTGCGAACCGGTGTACCAGCGCTGCGTCACCCTGGTGCAGAAGACTCTTGCTCAGGCCATGGTGTGGGACGATCTTGGTCGCTCGCTCTTTGCTACAGCCCTGTTTGTGAGGGCCTGGCGTGACGTGCATGCGTGTCTCATCACAGATGTACATCCAGCACCCAGACCAGTATGAGGCCCCCGACAAAGACTTCATGATCGTGGCTCTGGACCTGCTGAGTGGGCTGGCTGAGGGCCTGGGGGGGCACGTGGAACAGCTGGTGGCCCGGAGCAACATCATGACCCTGCTCTTCCAGTGCATGCAGGTGGGACTGGCAGGGGGTGCAAGGCGTAAGGAGAGCTGCCTCATCTGTCGGGGTCATCAGAGTCACCCCTGTCATTACAGGGATACCTATGCATTGCCGATGGTGTCAAATGTTCTGGAATATTCTGTTATCAGATGGATGCCTCTTTATTGCCGATGGTCTCAGGTTTTCCAGAATATTCTGTCATCACAGTGATGCCTCTCTCCTTTAGATGGTGTTAGATGTTCTGCATTATTCTTCCGTAATGGCGCGGCCCATTCTATTGCAGATAGTCTCAGGACTTCTGCATCATTCCATCACCACGGTGATGCCTTTCTACTGGGGCAGCGTTCCATTCACATATTTGTAGATGTTGGGGAGATGCTGCGTGGTTTGTGGTGGGTTCAGTACCAGGACCCTAAATGCACCCCCCTGCTCCCAGGACACCATGCCGGAGGTGAGACAGAGCTCCTTTGCGCTGCTTGGCGACCTAACCAAGGCCTGCTTCCCTCACGTCAAGCCCTGCATTGGTGAGTCTCTCACGAGGCCCCTTCTAAGCCCACCCCGCCCCCCTCGCATTAAGCCTCCATCCTCCTTGCTCTCTGTCCCTCTAGCGGAGTTCATGCCGATCCTTGGAACCAACCTGAACCCAGAGTTCATCTCCGTGTGCAATAACGCCACCTGGGCCATTGGTGAGATCTGCATGCAGATGGGTGAGTATTTCTGCCAGTGTCCCCATGGTGCGGAGACCTCGGTGTCCCTTCATCTCTCATGGTCCCTCTGTTGAAGGTGCTGAGATGCAACCCTATGTGGGTCTGGTCCTCAACAACCTGGTGGAGATCATCAATAGACCCAACACGCCCAAGACTCTCTTGGAAAACACAGGTATGACCCTGAGGATTCTCAGCCAGGCTGCATCTAGGATCAGGGCCCAGATTTCCTGCTCCCCGCTCTGGGGTATTTATTGCGACGTGAAAAACCAGTTTCAGTTCAGTGCCTCATTGAGCTCTGCTCGCTCCAAAGACTGGCCGCTCTTATGATGACATTTGAAATCTGACCCGACCTTTCAGGATATCTGAGCCTTTAAATGTGTCCTGGTGGCTCTGTGTGGCAGGAACTAGCTCTGACTGGTTGCCATTTTTGTCCCTCTTCCTCGTGGCATCGCTGCAGCCATCACAATTGGTCGGTTGGGGTACGTGTGTCCACAGGAGGTGGCCCCCATGTTGCAGCAGTTCATCCGACCTTGGTGAGCATCTCTCTCTGGCCCTGGTGTCTTTGTGCCTTTGTGTGGTGGATTGCATTTGAACTTTGACCCTAAGCCATTCTCTTATATTTACGGTTGGCCTCCATACAAGTGTGCGAGATGGCTTGTGGGGTTTGCTTGTGTCAGTCGGTGTAAAAACTTTATCTACATCTCCCCCCAAGGTGCACGTCCTTACGGAACATCCGAGACAACGAGGAGAAAGACTCCGCCTTCCGGGGGATCTGTGTGATGATTGGCGTGAACCCCGGGGGCGTCATCCAGGTGGCGGCCCGTCTGTCCCTCTCTGTCGGTACCAGGGGGGCTCACTGCCACCACCTCCCCCCCAATGTCTGTTTCTGTCTCTTCTTTCATGCAGGACTTCATCTTTTTCTGTGACGCCGTGGCATCCTGGGTGAGCCCCAAGGAGGACCTGAGAGAGATGTTCTACAAGGTAAACCCATGCGGACACCGACCAGCTCGGGCAACCGGTCTCCATCCCGCTCGCGACTCGCCCCATGCCAGTGATGACCTACATTCAGACATTCGAATCCGAGTCCAGCATGAGGACTCCTGTGCTCTGTCGGTGTGGGAGGATTGTATGAGCTGAGCGGGTGTTCAAAGGGCTGTTTGCCCCTCCGACGCTAACAGGGCGCCCCCTTCAGGCCTGAGCCTGTTCCCGGTGATGTGGAAGTGCGCCTTTTATGCACTATGCAGGGTTACCGTCTGCTTTGGGTTGATTGTTACCAAGACATATGTCTGGTCTGGGTGAATCTGGAGATGCAACCGGACCGGATGGAGGGGGGCACCCTGTTGGCAGGCGCTGTGGTGTAAGTACAAAAACACACCTGACGCTAGTCTGTCTCTGCCTGCCCCCCCCACCTTGCAGATCCTCCACGGCTTCAAGGACCAAGTGGGCGAGGACAACTGGCACCAGTTCTCGGAGCAGTTCCCCCCCCTGCTGAAGGAGCGGCTGTCCGCCTGCTACGGCGTGTAGCCCCCCCAGGGCACGTCAGGTACCCGTGTTGCACAGGCCGGGGGAGGGGCTCAGTCCAGGCAGGGCCCGCTGTCATTGGCGATCTGCAGGGAAGGGTTGGGGGTGGAGCTACCTGCATGTTGGTCACGTGGGAAGCTGGCCAATCAGCATCCTTCAGAAGGGGGGGAATCACGTGACTTTGGGCCTGAGGCTGCACACAGATCACTTTGTGTAAGTAGTTAAGCTCCATTCACAACAGGGAGCCAAGTTTCACAGGAAAACAAGACCCATCAAATGATTAGTTCGCCTGCCGCGCCTGTCGCCGTCTTTCATGTTGTGCTAACATGAAGCACTTTGTAATTGCTTGGTGCTCTCCAGACGGAATCGAAATGCAGCTGCCGTGCTTCTGAAGGGCAGAGCAGACTCGCTATTACGGCACTGATGAGGCACTCTGCTTCTCACTCCAGTGTGTCACTGCAACAGCTGTCAGCATGTTATGCCATATTGTTTACTGCATTGTAAAATGCTTAATCGATCAGACGAACATCATCTATTACATTCATTGATTTTGCAGCGACGGCACTCGTTTTGAGAAAGCAGGGTCTGCCGGTCCTTCGAACAATTGGGGGTTAGGGGCCTCAGGGGCCTCAGGGGCTCAGGGCCCAACGCTGACATCACTCTGCCTGCGCGGGTGTTTCAACCGGCGACTTTCTGATTACAAGCACAGTTGTAACTCACAGAGCCACACAGCGGCCATTACTGAGAATCGCAGTCACACGTCATGCATGTTCATAGTTTTATCTGCTGGAGGGGGTGTCCAGCGAATCTGAAGAGCGGGGGCCTCTGATCCGTCCCCTCTGCCCCCTCCTCCCACAGGTGTCCTGAAGGGAGGGTTGCTGGGAAGTCGTTCGTCTCCGTGTATTGCACTGCCCCGGTCGTGGGGGAGCGGGACCCCTGCAGCCGGCTCCACCAGACGGAGCCCACCCCCATGTGTCTGTGATGAAGGGGGGGAGGGAGGGTGGGGGGATGTGGGGGGGGGGGGGTGACCTCTGGATCAAACCTGAAGTAAAAAACACAGCGATACGTATATATCCGGCACGGTTAATGTGAGAGTGACGGGTGACGATGGAGGTGAGCTTGTTCACTGCCACAGCGCTCCTCCGCACCACCTCCCTCTTTTCGGCTTTCGTTTGCTATCAAGTGGTAGGTGTGGAGGGCAGGGGTCTGTGTCCTGGGGGTTGGGGGGGGGGGGGGGGTGAGGTCAACCAGGGAAGCAGGAGCAAACAAGCCCCCCACACCTTTGTCACTGTGCACCTGCAATGGGTGGGACCTCAAAAAATACTGATTTCACCCCGTACCCCCCAGAAAGGGAGGTCGGCGACTGGCCCCTTTAACTGTGTAAGGATTCATAGTTGGGGAGGGTTCAGTGGTCCTGCGATCCTCCTCCCACAATATCGACGCCTTTCTTTGGGATCTCAGGAATCATTCTGGCGTGATTCTTTAATGGGGGGGGGGGGTGTTCCTGCAGGGAGCTGAGACCGTGGGGGGTCGCGTGTGGTGCCTGTTGCGTGCATGTAGCTGTTTGCGGTGTGCGGATCGAGCGCCTCGCCGGCCCTTGCTAGCGGTGGTGGAGGGGCTCTTGCCGAAGGCAGTGTCTCCTTTTATTTCCATGTCTGCCCTGGGTGAGGGCTGCCGCCCCTTTGGGGCGCGAGGTCGCGCTCAGAGACACACGGCTCGTACTGTTGACAACCCATTAGCTGCTGCTGCTGCTATATTTGATAAGTTTGATGCAATAAGGATCCCAAATAGAGATGGAGCTTGGGGCACATGCGCGTCTCGGATTGGACCTGGACCCTCTCACCCGTCTGCCTTTAAAATGTCGCTGGGAAGCATTGCAGAGGGGATCTGTACGGCCTGCTCTCTTTTCAGGCCTGCAGGGAATCTTGCCCGGTCCCGGTGTTTCCTACTTAAAAGGCAGTGTGGCACCGCACCCCCCCCCCTCCAGAAGCTACCCCTGCTTTCATATCATAGATTTGTGTGCCTGTTTAATTCGCCCCAGACTGTTAGAATAGCCCACCTGACCCCTGTTTTAGAGGATTGGTCAGTCTGGCCGGCAGGTTGCCCCCCCTAACCACCTACATAATCGCCTCGCTTTGTGTGTTTGTTGGCATCGCCCATGAATCCCCAGGGGGGCAGGGGGGTCAGAGACCCTCCCCCCCACCGTAATCTTTCTGCTCCCCATCTGCGATTCGGTGCCTCAGTCAGGTCCCGACCGCCAGCTTCCTGGTGTTGGTGTGGACCCGGGAAATGTCTCCGTCTCTGCAGGGAAGCCGCCCGTCTCCCGGCTGCTCTGAGGGAGTCAGGTGGATGGTGGACGCAGAGGAAGCCGCGTCCTATTGGTCGTCTGCCTATTGGCTGTCTGCCTATTGGCCGCTGGAATGGTGGCTTATCAATTCTAGTTAAAGTGCACAGAAATGGAACATCTTGCCTTGATTTGCTGTCCAATCACATTTGTAAAAGCCCCCTTTGGGGTTTTTGAAGACAATTGTTCACGCCTGTAATGAGTAATTAGGGTGCCGTATCTTGATGAGTTGTTTATGCGCAAAAGCTGCCTGCTGATTGGCTGCTGGCTGTCTGAGTTTGCACATGTCATTGGTCCTCGACCTCTGCGCGGCGTTCCGTAAGACTGTGATCTTAGTAGTGATTAAATCTGTCTCCAAGTATGGGCAATCTCTGTTCTTCAGTGTTACTCTCTTCTCATCATCTTTTTTTTTTTACCTGTTTGAGATGTTTATTTTTGTTTAATTTCTTTTTAATTTATTTTTGTCTTCGTTTTACATAGTTCTTTTTCAGTTTTATTTTTGCACGGATGTGTGCAAATTTCTTTCCAGACTTTAAAAGTTTTTTTTTTTATGATTATTTTTCTTTTCGTTTTAAAGAATTTTTCCATTTCGTTATTTTATAGCGGACCATTAAATCCAGTCACCTTAACATTAACGGGATGTATGTGTGTGTGTCTTTACGATGGAAATTGACCAGTGTGGGGAGCGACACGCAAGCGACTCGCGGTTTTGGTTTTCAAGCTCGTCTTTGCAGAATGAACTTGATACTTTCTTTCCTGAACTGTGGCACAGGTGAGACATTGTGCATCAAACTAACCACTTTCTATTTTTCTTTTGTGAATGGAAATAAAAAGGTTTTCTACCAAGCTGGGAACAGAAGTGTATTTCTTCATGGAATCATCCACTGTATGTGACCTTCTGTGCTTTGCTGGTAATATTCAGACAGGCAGTCACACGTACAGTCACACACACACACACGGTCCATGTATTGATATCTTTGTCGGGACTCTCATTTCTGTATGAAAAACTAATACCTTAATACCCCAAAAGTCTCACTTTTAGTTTTTTGGTTGCAGTCATAGATTTTTATAAAATTCAGGTTATCCTTGTAGAGACTGAAAAAATGTCCCCACAAAATAGAGACCCACGCGTGCACACAGACAGTCCAAGCATCCGGCCCGTGAGTCCACTTGGTGTTTGGCTCTCATGGCAGTGAGCGTATCTGCCGGGGTAAACAGCTCGTGTCTGTGTGTAAAGGCGCATATGATCTGTGACATACTGTTAGAACACAAATTACAAATAAACTTGCTGAGACAAACTTTTTTTGATGCTTTTGACTTTTTCTGTTGGAATAATACAGGAAACTAGCAGGTTGATTTAAAAGGGTTAGTATTGGGATCCTTGTAGCAGAGACGCATGGCCAGAGTTCTCCGTCCACTTGGATGATCTCGATCGATAAACACCTTGCAGCTTCCTGTTAGGTTCAGGACAGACCTCAGAGTTCTCCTACTTACATATTAAGCACTTAGGGTCTAGCACTTGCCTACCTAACAGAATTATTTCTAGTTTACAAGCCACATCGTCCACTTAGATCACAGAACACTGGTTTCCTTGTCGTTCCACCTATAAAGTGACAGTTGGCAGTAGAGCTGTTCTGCTTTTTTTCCTTCCCCACCAATCAGGAGTCAGGAGCCGCTTGTGTAGATCTTCAGATTCAGTCTTTATTGCAAAGTTACAACCAAGGCCGGACACTTAAAGTGTGTCGAATACTGTTTTACACCAATTTTTATACATTTTCTTATTGTGTAACAATATCTCATCATTTAAGCATCATTCCCTCAACCATTCACCATCGTTGTTTTCTCCCTTGATCCACACCCCTAGCTGATAAGTTTGTCAATCTCTTTTATTGTTTGGTCCCTCGGCCGAACATAATGGTGGTGTCACCATCTCTACTCGGTTTTTTTTAAATACCCAGCCGTGAACTTTTGGTGAACTCAGGCGAATCCCTTCCTTCTGTAGCAAACCTTAGCAGCATCTGCTTGTTGCCTGTTGTCTGGCTAGAGGGTTAATAATATATTTGTCCTTCAACATAGAGATAAGCTGCAGCACTAATAAAGTACATATTCATACATCAAAAGGTAACAAAATAGCTAACAGATACATAAACTTCTAAGCCGACACAAGGTGCTAATTCATACTTGTTTTTCGTCACATTGTGCACAGCAATAATTGGTCTGCATTCTCTGAAGGTTACAAGGTCACTCCACACAGTTTACATCAGCTTCTTAATAGAGTCCTGAGAGAATGGAATGATTACATTCTCTATGCTTTATAAAGTGCTAAATAATATTCCATAAAGCATTCTGCTACAGGGCCCCTATATTGAGGAATGGTTTGCCAGTCCATGTTCAGGATGTCGAGACCGTCTGAGTCGTTAAATCTCGACAGAAGATCTATTACTTCAGTTTAACTTACCCGCGAAATAACACGTAAAACACTGTAACTATGGCTGCTGGTGTACATGCAGTTTTTTTAAAAATCTACTATGCGTGTCCATTAATGTGTCAAATATGCATGTAAAAATATATTTAACAGAATAAATTGATTACCAATAACACCGTAAATCGTTGCTGGGACTGGCGATTAATTAATGATTATGTCCACCAGAGGGCGCTTCTGCACCGTTTATACCTTTACAGAGTATGCATTAATTATTGCTGGATTTTTCCTTGTGAATTGTTCTTCATGTTCTGCGTTTAATATCATGTATTATTAATTCACAGGTTTCAAAGGCTCTCCAAGTTGTAAATATAATTATGAAAGCAAAGCATGGAGTTAATAACAGTACTTTTAAAAAACTCCCGTAACTGTTACTCAGGTAAGAGCAACAACAGAAACAAATGCAGCGGACTGGAGTTTATTAATGCGAAGTCTGTTACCTTATAATAAGGCAAAATGAAATCCGTCTAGTATTGTCTGCACATTACAATATAATGCATGAGGTCAAGTTAATCAGAATTGTTGCCGAATTTCCGTGTACAAACTTAGATGATACCTTACGATGTCCGGCAGAGTTGAATGGTTTCTGTAATGAGAAACTCACCTCGCTTGCATAAATAAACATAAGGCCATACTTCTCCAGCGTTACAAGTGCGGCTGTAAATCTAATCACTAGCGTCTTGTACTGATTTCGTCCGACTGCGGAAGTACGTGTCGCTTTAGAAGTGCGGTGCCGCTCAGTTTAAGTAGAAACTACAAATCGTGGATCCCGCGCCCAGGCTTCTGTTCACGTCTGGGCCCCGTAGATCATGCTGAGGGGGGATTAACCTTACAGCAAATTACCTGACGGACTTAGTCATGTTGTGTATTTCACATCAGCATGACGGTACTGAGGTTACTTTATTCTCTTTTTTTCTTCGTTTATCTTCTCTATAGTAGCCATATGCCAGGCATTGCGTAAACCAGCGATTCTCAACCCATATTTGGGTTGCGGCAACTTCTGGAAGGGTCGCGAGGCAGAGTTGGAAATGTAAGCATGCTCCTTTGCTGATCCACGATCAGATTTCACAGGCCCGATCCTAGAATTAACCTATAAAGGGGTCGTGCGTCTGCAAATACTTAGATCAAAATTAATGAAGGCTCAACCAATTCAATAAGCCTAACCAGAGCTGCTTAATTTAAAATGAACTTGCACATCCAATCAGATTTGTGCGATAGGCATTGATTGGCATTGAATGTCACTGTGTGCTTGATCAAAGCCTTAATTTAAACCTACAGGGTCGCGACTGAGTTGGCATGGTAAAAATTGGGTCGTGGTGCAAAAAGGGCTGAGATCCCATCCATCCATCCATCCATTATCTACCGCTGAATCCGGGGTCGGGTCGCGGGGGCAGCAGTCTCAGCAGGGAGGCCCAGACTTCCCTCTCCCCGGCCACTTCATCCAGCTCCTCTGGGGGGACCCCGAGGCGTTCCCAGGCCAGCCGAGAGACATAGTCTCTCCAGCATGTCCTGGGTCTTCCAAGGGGCCTCCTCCCAGTGGGACATGCCCGGAACACCTCACCAGGGAGGTGTCCAGGAGGCATCCTGATCAGATGCCTGAGCCACCTCATCTGGCTCCTCTCGATGCAGAGGAGCAGCGGCTCTACTCTGAGTCCCTCCCGAATGACTGAGCTCCTCACCCTATCTCTAAGGGAGAGCCCAGCCACCCTGCGGAGGAAACTCATTTCGGCCGCTTGTACCCGCGATCTTGTTCATGGGCTCACCACCCATGGGGGGGGCCATAGGGGTCGGGTGCGATGCAAGCTGGGCGGCAGCCAAAGGCAGGGACCTTGGCGGTCTGATCCTCAGCTGCAGAAGCTTAGCTCTAGGGCTGAGAACCATTAGTGTAAAATACTGCCCTTCCTTTCTTCGTTAAAAAATGATGCTTTACTTCCAGTCAGTACAGTTTCCTACCAGTAGGTGGCGGCAGAGAGGCATCCCGCAGCATGAGAAAGGCAGGAAACGTTTCCAATTGGCTCAGTTAACGGCAGTTCCGCCTCGGGAGGAGGAGGCTCTCGCGCGATCCCCATTCTGTAAACCAGGGCTGCAGGTGGATCAGTGATGACGGAAATGATATTCAGAAGAAAGGGTTCAAGGTTTCACGTTAAAGTCCCGAAAGGGAACGGCTGTTGCACCCCAGGGAATAGTAGTCAGACTTCCGCAGTAAAAAACAAAAATTTGATCATACAGGATTATGACAGCCGTTGAACAAATATACAGCTAATTATGGAACTGTAAAGTGGATGGTGTGTAGGTTGGTGTCAAGGCCTCCCTTGGCACTCAGAGTGAGCGGACTGGTTCTGAACAGCCGGTGTTTGGTCTGCCGTGGCGCCTGTCTGGCCTGCATGTGCGTCTCCATCCTTTCGTCTGTGAAAGCTGTGAAAGGTGACTCTCAGTCAAGGCCGACTGGCTTGCTGATGTCTCTGCCCCCTGTGAGTTGTGGTGGGGGGACGTTGGTTCTCACCCTACCTTCTGCAGCAAATGCTGGGTTCGAGTCCCAAGAGGGGCTCTACTTTCACACAATGGCTTTAAATAATAACTGTGAAATATAAAACTATAAGCCAGGCACCCCCCCACCACAGTTGGTGTCCCTTGGGGTCCCTCAGCTTTGTGTCACTGCATCCTGCCTGACGCCCCCCTTCAGACCCCTGTGACAGCCAGCTGCTAGTGTCAGTTTGGTGTCCGTAAAGAGGGGCAGGTGACCTAGGGTGGCCCACTATCAGGCAGCATGGGGCAGTATCTCAGAGCCCCCAGAGGGGAGGCATGGCTGTGCAGTGGAGGGGCCACGTGGCCCCATTGGAGGGAAAAGGAGAGGAGGGATCGGCACATGGGCAGAAGAGCACAGCGCATGCAGATGAGGCATTTCCTGCGTTTGTGACGTTAAACACGCCGCCTAAGCCAACCAGTGAGAGCCAGTGACGTTCGTGACGCCCTTATCTTCACCGCTGTTTACCTGTTATGCTGCCATGGCAACCGTCACGTGGCTGCTCAGAGGTGGCAGGTGTACGAGCGGCCGTGTTCGCAGTGACGAGAAGCACCCTGACTTCTGGGTGCTTGCGGTGACGTGGCTGTCGCCATGGCAGCAGCAACAGCGGTGTGGAAAACACCTAGACTGTCAGCCACTTAGCTGTTGTTAAGGGCAACGCCAGAACCAGAAGGATCCAGGACTATAGGCCCAGTTCGGCAAGAGGAGAGGATATTCTCTTCCCATCACTGCCCTCCCAGCGTCTCCAGTACAGCTTGTAAAATGGCATTAGTCACTGATTGGGTGGATTTTTCTTCCCCTCGCGGCCGCAAATCGACATGTGATGACTCGCTCTGGTCCTGCTTTGATGATTCAGCTACCATGACGCAAAGGCACCAAACCCGCCTTTCACGGGGACACCAGTTTGCGTCAGGGAATGAGGACACGCTTTGGGTCAGTCCAGCAAATCCCAGCGGTTATAGACATCAGTCAGTCTTGTGGCTGATACTTTCAACCAGTTTCCACTGATAAATATGAAATGCTGCTTATCTGGCTGACTATGGCAACAAGGAAAAGTTTATTCCCAAAGTCTCTCGGTCACAAGTGAAAATGAGGTGTCTGAAAATCACTCAGAGTCTACACCCCAGCCTGCCCCCAGCGCAGATCCTGAACCCCCGTTAATATGCAGGAAGTGCTTAGAGCAGAGGGTTTATGTTCTCTCTGGGAAAAGGAGTATGCGTGTACGTCTGTGCACGTGTGTGTTGATTTAGTTCTGCTATTCAGCCCTAACTGGTCTCCTGAGTTGAATCAGGTCAGTGTTCATGGAAACGGCAAGAAGGTACAGCCGGTATAGGTGTGGACACAAAGCGGCGTTCAGTGATATTCTGATCCTGAAAAACGTGAATGTTGCATTTATTGTGCTTACTGCGTGATTATGAAGAGCGGTTGGAGTGATAAGCCTTGGCAAACATGCCCTATGGGCTGCCGGGCTCCTGGTGCACGTGGGCTTCTCTGCCCGCCACACTGGAAGCACCGCAGCAGGTCTGCTGCGCACACAGGCTAAAAACCACCCTGGAAATGTTCGAGGATATCAGACGGCCCAAACAGGTCGATTGTCATTCATTTAAATGTTGTCAGAAAGATTCTAAACTGGTGTTACTTTCTTTCAACAGGTAGACCTTCACTTACACAACGAGTTTTGGTTTAGTGGAGTTAGGGTTAGTGGTTTTAGTCAGTTTTAGTCAGAGTTGTGTTAGTCAGTATTGACCTTGGACCTTTGGCTTGTTCCCACCTCAGAACACCAAAGTTCCCTTTTTTCTGAATGCTGCTGATGTGTGTCATATTGGACCAAGCCACTCATTCTCGATTATGACCACAGTGATAAGTATGAATGAACATGTGCTTTAAATATCAAAGCGTGGAACCAGTGGCCTGGTTCCTGTGTCTACGTGACATTTTTTGGTGGTTAAATGACATTCAGAAGTCGGGGGTTGAGAAGAAACACTTTTATTGAAATTGTTTTTTATCAGAGGGATGGATGATTCACATGGGGAGTGGCTTGTGATGGACGTGAAGCGAGGTGGTCATGGCCCCCCTCGGATGGCCGAGCCTCCAGGAATGGGTGTTGCAGATTCGCATTTGACTTTAAAAGACCCAACCTTGAAGAGCCAGGGAAGGTGCCGTTTTCTGCCCTGGACTCCAAGCCAAGGATTCGCTGGGTGCGGTCCTCTCTTCCCTGGCCGGTGCCTGCTCCGCCTTTACGCGCCGTGGGTAGACCAAGCCCCTGTTCCTGCTGAACTGAGCCAGCTAAAGGGAGACACTGATTATCAGCACAGCAGGCACAGGAGCCCTGCCCTGGAGAGCTGGAGAGGAGCCCCAGGAGAAGACAGCAATGGAGAGCACTGGAAGGCCAAAAGAAGTCCATTTCGATGTCACGCAACCCCTGTAGAAGACCGTTTGGATATGGATCATAGGAAGTGAGGCTAGGAGAACATCAGAGACACATTTATACGCAGACGGTTCCACTGTAAAGAGGAGGAAGCCCTGAGGAGCTGACGGAACGCTGAAGGGGGTGGAGGATCTGAGCATGGCCTGGGGGGCAAAGACGTGTTTACTGTGGGAGGTGGGAGGTCTGGTGAAAGGCAAACAGACGGTGACCTAAGGGGGTTAGCGTCAAGGTCATCAGGTCCTACGAACAGTGAGCCCTGCTGATGGCCCAGTGCCTCATGGTATTGAACCAGTCGTGTGGGACATGGCCTCGAGTGGTAGAACTTAACCACTGTGAACATGGAGACAGCGTACACTGTTCACATGTGAGTTAAGTCCTGCATCTACGGGACCGGGGAGGCAGAACACGCGGTCAATGCTTGAGTGCACGTCGGCCATTGGAAATCCCTGGCAATGTGATTCTTTCTATCATGCCAAAAATCGCACTGCCAGGAATCCCAATGGCCGGCAGCAGCAGCCCGTGTCGACCATCAGCGGAGGGTGGAGTCCAGTTACGATGTTTACTATCATTACTCATTCACACTCATTCATCCTACGGGTACCTGTAACCACGGGAGACAGACCTGAACATGCAAGCCAACCCTGGGCTTGTGGCCAAGGGATCCTCCACCCTGACTTGGAGCCTCTTCCTCATTGGTCACTTAGAAGACAAACAAATACAGTACTGCTCTCGATTGGAAGAAAAGTGAACATTTTGACGGTTGCGAGTTGCCGCTCCGCTTCTCGAGCTGGGGCTTGAACCTCGGCGGATCACAGTCGGTGTTTTTGATCTCTACTTCTGATGTGAGATGGTTCTACTTGTTTTCACCTGGAACTGACGCTGATTGTTCCCAGCAGCGCTAGATTTTCAGCAAGGTGGGGCACACAAGCAGCCCATGTACTGCTGCAGTTCTGCATTTGATAAACCCATTAGGTTAATGAAGCAGAACAAGTCTGTTTAGTGTGTTGTATTTTCCTACAGGAAAGCATAGCTCACTCAACACCCTGACAAAGCTGGACAGTTGGTGTCCAGGAGATCTGCTCAAACCACTCATAATAGTTTCTTGCTCTGCCTCTTCTTTCTCAACTCATCCCTTTCTGTATTCCTTTGTTCCTCTTTCCCCTGTGCCGCAGTGACCTCGGTCGGGTCAACCACACCATGCCTGTTCTTCCCTGCCTGCTCGGTGAAGCCGGGGTTGGACCACGCTCACGTGCATGGTGTACAATTTGCTGAGTGTGCTGGGGGCCTTGGAACCTGCCAGAAGCCTGAAAAGGTTCTTATGATTTAGTCCAATCAGCAGCTTCCAGTTCAGCATGACTTCCTTTAAGTCGGACTCAGAAACCAGCACAGACGTCCTTTTTGAAGACACATTGGGTCTGTGGGTTCCTGTCTTTTTCCTCGAACCCCCCTCCCCCCACCTCGGCTCCAACTTTGGTCTCAGACACAATCACACACGACTTTGATGGCCCCCCTAGAGCTTTGCGGAGCTGAGTCACAGTGAAACAAACACAATGGCACGCCTCCCTCCTAACCTAACCTCCCGCCTACAGCCCGGCCTTCGCTCTCACTTCCGTGTCTCACAAACGACCTACGACGTGCTGAGCATCATCTTCGAGGCTGTCTGGAGACTGGAATCTACAGAGGGAACCTTCTGGGCTGCTCTCTCCTGGCTTACCTTCCTCTGTCCTCCAGTCTTCCCCTACGCTTGCCTGCGGAATGGCGGGAGGTGGCAGAAGGCCGCTGACACTGGCTGGCATCTGAGGGTGGGGTTTTGTTTCGGGGATTCGTCCGCAAGTTAGCACACTTCTCCTGCACCTCCCATTGAAATCTGTCCTGGGTTAAGCCTGTTACTCCTGCTAAGGAGAGGCCTTCGCACCCAGGTGATGAAGAGGAAGCCAAGGAGGTGATATATGCCACCAGTCACCACAGGGTTTTATTTTTCCATTTATTTCAGAAACTGCAGATTTTTAAATTCTTGTTAAGCATTGGAAAGTTGAGTGAACATCTATAAATGAAAATATAACTCAAATAAAACAAGTTTCCTGTATAACTTGGAAAGAGAACGTAACAGTGCATGTCTGACGTCCTGTTAACTGGCTGTGTGGTGATGTCACATTCCAAGCTGTCCTACTTTAATTGCACTAGTTAACTGTTTCATCCCATGACACGGAGCAGCATTTAATGTCCCTTTAGAAAGAATGTCACGAATTTTCTCTGCTGTTAACTGCTAGAGGAGGTTACCTTCATTAATCAGACACGACATTTTCTTGCTAATTAAGGTACTGAAATGGTGAGCATACTGTACATTTAATTGTTAGCGAAGAATACTGAGTTTGTTTTTAGTAAATGTTAAGTGAGTAACATTATAATATAGAAAATTTCAGTATGTGCAAAAACTAATGACTGGTAGTGTAAGGTCACGGGAATCACGACACAGAGCTGCAGGATATACGGCAGTACAGCAATTAAAAAAATATTACCATATATTACAAAATTACCAAAGCATCGGTCTAAAGACGGAATGCAAAATTAAAATAAATGTCATAATAGTAATAATGTTGATGATGATAGTGACGAAGGTGGTGTTTTGCGGCTTGAGTCACGTAAATATGCGGACGAAAGTACAGCTCGCGCTCACCGCGGCGGACTGACGTTAAAAGGCGACTTACAGGCTGCTGCTGGCGCCTCCGTGACTGTCAATTTACCGGCCACCCGAACCCTCCATCGACCCGGTGCCTTCTGCTGCCGTGCGCCCCGGGAAAGGCGGAGTCCTTGTCTCATTATTTAACACCGCTCAGCCGGCAGACATCATGCATAAGAGCCATCAAATAGCAAAAAAAAAAAAGAAAAAATAGCGAAAGCGGAGAGACTGTACGCGTGTATTCAGACCTGGTACCGAATGTAAACGTGCATGCAAGACCAGCCTGCCATTCGTATATAAAGGCCTCTTCCACTACGACCAGTATCGTCTGCCTCTGCTTCGTAGGCCTATATTAATTCTCAAATACAATAGAAGCAGTTCTTAGTAATAATATTAAACGGAACAAGGATTCCTCATTGCACAGCTTTACTGGTCTCCTGGAGGATAATACCGAGCCAGTTTCACGTAGTGTAGTATGCTTCTGCAAACCATTACTGCAACATGCCAGCTAACTGGGATCGTTCCTAGAACCCCAGCCATCGTCACGCGAAGTTATTCTCAAAGTCCTCATCGTAACGTTAATGCAGCGTCATTTCCATGTTCTACATTCACGATAAAATTATTATTTGAACATCTTTATAACATGATGTTGGAAAATATTGTTTTATAGTAAAATATTATTTTATAAAAGTGCATGGTATGTGGGTATATTTCATTGAACCTGACATCCAGCCTTCAACCCATTATCTTTGATGTGTAAAGCGATGGTGATACCCGCTGTTTCACTTTGTATTATTAATCTTAGCAGAAGCAGCAGCAGCGGGATGACATTCTGGGAACATCAGGAAAACGGGGCACTGAACGTTTCCGTGCTTTAACCGTAACAGTCGGTAAATGTTCCTAGAACGAAAAAATATTAGCGGGGAAGGGATCTGCATAATTAATGTATTTAACAATTAATCCATGTATCTTCAGTATTTCATACACCGCAGTGATTTAACAACAATTCTGAAATATATTTTATAGACTATGCTTGTAGCGAGACGAGCGCCTTTCAGATGATTCCGGGAGCGTGCGCCGCACGGGGTCAAAGGCGCGCGCCGGTGAGGTGGGTCCTGCGCGCGGCACCGCCGGCAGCCCGTCTCAGCAGTCGATTGGGCTAAAATTCGATCGTGTTAACTTCGCCGCTACGATTAACACACAGTTTTATACTTGTAAATTAACGGAATCATACAACATAACATAAATATAACTCCCATTCTTTAAACGTGTTGATGTGAGACAAATGTCACGTCTGTACCCTCTAAACCTTTGACCCTTGCCACTGACCGCACGTTAAGCATGACAGCGTCATAATGTGTGAGATCGGGGCCCGCGCACCAAAGAGCTCCATTAAGGGTGATCGGCTCAAACCGAAACGGCGTCCTGAGGCCCAGCCTGTAGCCCCGTCCTAATATTGACTCTGTTGCCATGGAAACCACTATACGCCAATACTGTAAACAGCGCATACGCCGCCAGCCTGAGACCGCATGATTTTCATTGACTCAAATGTTCGCCGAGGAAGACCACACGAAAAAGCCCCACTTTGAACTTTATGCTTGAACATGCACGCTATACAGCGTGACGACTTTGCATTGCATTTTAACACATTTTAGATAACCTGCCAACCCTGTAAATAAGGTGCATATCAATGAATAAATAAATGGATTAACTTAACCATATATTACATAAAATAGAAAATATCCAATAAACTGAATTACTCCGTTTTTTTTTTTTTTTTTAGTAATTAAAGCTCCGGTGTTTCGGGATCGTTATTTTTCACGGTTCATACGCCCGCTGTATTAATACTATGTATTGGTGGATTTGTAATAGATGCTGGAACTGTTTTCCCCATGCAGTCAGCCCAGTGCGTGATTCCAGTTCCGAATGACCGGCAACACGGAAACCTGTAAAGAGTAGCTGTTCCAGTTTAGCTGTTCGTTATTTCACAAAAACCAGCATGACACTTTTCGCGATGCACGCAAGCGGGCTGTAAATGATTTTGGCAAAGCGTGACTCCTGCTAACTATTCTGAAAGCAGCACTCATGATTAGGGAGCCGCGGACATGCTGTTATAATGACGAATTGTGGTTCCCTTGTGTTATTATGTTTGAGAAATATGGCATCATTATGAAGTGCAGGTAAATTACACAGAATAACTCTTATTCCTTCCTTCCTTCCTTTTGTTTTTCGTGTATGTGTTTTTAAAGCACTTTTGTCTATAAGTAATATATATGATCAAATAGCGTAGGTGTCGGCATATTATTTGTATATGAGCGTCTCACCTGGCCGTCTGGGGGCCATGGCAGGATTTCAGCTATCAGCACCTTCAGCCGAGTCCGGGTCCACTAGCGGGACCACGGGCCGTGTGTGGAGACGCACGCTGGTGTGCCAGCGACCTGTGGCATGGGGCTGACTTCAGGGCGGTGGCACCGCGTTTCAGAGGGCAGAGGCCATGGTGAAACTTGATCGAAAATGATGGGAAAAGGGAAGGCAATATGGCTGTCCGTAACCTCACCTCTGCAGCTTCCCTCTCTGCGTACACAGCCGTACGTTTGGAAACGAGTGTGTTTGGAAAACTGCGGATGGAAATCCCCCGCCATAAGTGCAGCTCTCCGCGTAAATCCGCTTCTTTGTCTGGTGCTTCTGGGTCATGCACCAGGATGACGGTACATGTGTGTGACAGTCCCGACGCCTGGAAACGCGTCTGAATCACTGCACCATTTATATTAAATACTGAAATATTAAAAAAATATTTTAAAAGCTGCATTTTAAAAGCTAAAACATCCAGTGTTTTAGTAAACGGGGCGAAAATGTAACCTGCCCAGCTGCTGTACACTGGTGCCTCCCCTGCTCCCGAGGACCAGCCAAAGGGAGGCACTGGCACTGCATGTGGACAAGGCCGGGACGTGTAGTTTACTGCTCGCCGCTTCCGATGGGTCATGTACCCCCCCCCCACCCTCATCGTTGCTGCCCCCCTTTACCAGGCGACACTGTGCCCCCACCCCCCATCCGCAGGAACCCACACCCTGGTCCTGCTTGGCAAAAGGCGCAGATCCTGGGACGGCTAATGGTGGCCCTTTTGAGGAAAAGGACCGAAAAACGCCACGGGCTCACAAAAGGCCATGTCCGAGGATTGTGGGATACCGCCCAGCCTTCCATTTACCCGGAAGGTGCCTCACAGTAGCTGTTCTGGGATCAGTCAAGTCCGTGTTCGGTTATATTATACCACACCTCGCTCTGGCGGTTCTAAGTGGAATCTGTGGCCCGTCTCCTGCGGAACCTGTGGCTGGCTCGCGGAACACTCGCTAACAGTTTTGCTTTTTTAGAGATTTGCTTGAGAAGCAAGACAGACTCCCAAAACCCTCGCTGTGTTTAATTGGCCTTCCTTCCTTGCTCCTGACACGCACGCACACACACAGCCACGAGCGCCTAGACTGAGCTGAGCAACTTTTAACGGAAGAGAGAAGAAAAGAAGGTAGTGATGATAAGCCTGACCTGGGATGCCATCGTCCCAGTCCGAGGCGCTCAGCTTACCTCAGCGAGTCCACATCTGGCTACATCCTACCGGCGAAGCTCAAACGTCTGCTGGCTGTTCCCTCGGTGCCCCCTTTCCCCTGAGACCATGGAGAAGCACTGTTTATGTGTGTTACGTGTGTGCGCGCATCAGCGTGCTTGAGCTGAAAGTGAGCTCACCAGCGGGAAAGGGGATTCCTTTTTGTAAACGTCAGAGGCCGGGCCCTCCCTCTGCCCCCCTTACCGCCACCCCCGCCTTCCAGCCTCAGCTTGACGGTACAGGAATGGGCGTGGCCTCCTGCTTGCCACGCCGCTTCAAATAGAAGGGCAAGTGGCTAATGTGTGGCTGGCGATGTGGTAGCAGGGCTTGTTTGCATGTCTCAGCCGAGCGTCTCTACGACTACGGCAGGTCGGGGTTTTGGGTGCTGTACTGTGGGTTGGTTTCTGTATGCATCCTTGTCAGGGTGTGACTCACTGTAATCATCAGGCCTTAACCTGAACTGCGACCAGGTGCGACTCCCCTTGTCGTAACGAGCCCAAATTGTGGAGATCTCCCCCCCTCACCTTCCCCTCCAGGCCCGCTGTCTTGCTGTGGAGCAGTCTGTGCTATTAGGTGGTTTACGGCTGCTTCAGCCCAGCCCCTCCCATCCTGTCATAACCTTGCCAGTAGGGGGAGGGGTGCGGGAGAAGGTCCTGCCGCGGGCGGCCACTCCCCTACGAGCACATGGCGCACGTCACACATTCCTCACACAACCACACACCGCTGTCTCCTAGCAACAGTCAGGCACATACACAGAGCTGGCAGGCGGGACACGAGTTGGTGCGGGGTCACACGCAGCCGGGGCTCCCTCCAGGCCTGGGGTCCAGGGAACACAGAGGAAACTTTGGTCTGTCTGTGCCTCTGTACGGGCGGCGGCTCTTTGGTCCGTCCGTGCCTCTGTACGGGCGGCGGCTCTTTGGTCCGTCCGTGCCTCTGTACGGGCGGCAGCACTTTGGTCCGTCTGTGCCTCTGTACGGGCGGCGGCACTTTGGTCCGTCCGTGCCTCTGTACGGGCGGCAGCACTTTGGTCCGTCTGTGCCTCTGTACGGGCGGCGGCACTTTGGTCCGTCCGTGCCTCTGTACGGGCGGGCAGCACTTTGGTCCGTCTGTGCCTCTGTATGGGCGGCGGCACTTTGGTCCGTCTGTGCCTCTGTACGGGCGGCGGCTCTTTGGTCCCTCTGTACGGGCGGCGGCTCTTTGGTCCCTCTGTGCCTCTGTACGGGCGGCGGCTCTTTGGTCCGTCCGTGCCTCTGTACGGGCGGCGGCTCTTTGGTCCGTCCGTGCCTCTGTACGGGCGGCGGCACTTTGGTCTGTCTGTGCCTCTGTACGGGCGGCGGCTCCTTGGTCCGTCCGTGCCTCTGTACGGGCGGCGGCTCCTTGATCCGTTCGTGCCTCTGTACGGGCGGCGGCACTTTCGTCCGTCTGTGCCTCTGTATGGGTGGCGGCTCTTTGGTCCGTCTGTGCCTCTGTACGGGCGGCGGCACTTTGGTCCGTCTGTGCCTCTGTACGGGCGGCGGCTCCTTGGTCCGTCCGTTCCTCTGTATGGGCGGCGGCACTTTGGTCCGTCTGTGCTTCTGTATGGGCGGCGGCACTTTGGTCCCTCTGTGCCTCTGTACGGGCGGCGGCTCTTTGGTCCGTCTGTGCCTCTGTATGGGCGGCGGCTCTTTGGTCCCTCTGTGCCTCTGTATGGGCGGCGGCACTTTGGTCGCTCTGTGCCTCTGTACGGGCGGCGGCTCTTTGGTCCGTCTGTGCCTCTGTATGGGCGGCGGCTCTTTGGTCCCTCTGTGCCTCTGTACGGGCGGCGGCACTTTGGTCGCTCTGTGCCTCTGTATGGGCGGCGGCACTTTGGTCCCTCTGTGCCTCTGTACGGGCGGCGGCTCTTTGGTCGCTCTGTGCCTCTGTATGGGCGGCGGCTCTTTGGTCCCTCTGTGCCTCTGTCAGGGCGGCGGCACTTTGGTCGCTCTGTGCCTCTGTATGGGCGGCGGCACTTTGGTCCCTCTGTGCCTCTGTACGGGCGGCGGCTCTTTGGTCGCTCTGTTGCCTCTGTACGGGCGGCGGCTCCTTGGTCCGTCTGTGGCTCTGTATGGGCGGCGGCACTTTGGTCGCTCTGTGCCTCTGTACGGGCGGCGGCACTTTGGTCGCTCTGTGCCTCTGTATGGGCGGCGGCACTTTGGTCCCTCTGTGCCTCTGTACGGGCGGCGGCTCTTTGGTCCCTCTGTGCCTCTGTACGGGCGGCGGCTCTTTGGTCCGTCTGTGCCTCTGTACGGGGCGGCGGCTCTTTGTCCGTCTGTGGCTCTGTGATGGGCGGCGGCACTTTGGTCGCTCTGTGCCTCTGTACGGGCGGCGGCTCCTTGGTCCGTCTGTGGCTCTGTATGGGCGGCGGCACTTTGGTCGCTCTGTGCCTCTGTACGGGCGGCGGCTCCTTGGTCCGTCTGTGGCTCTGTATGGGCGGCGGGCACTTTGGTCGCTCTGTGCCTCTGTTACGGGCGGCGGCTCTTTGGTCCCTCTGTGCCTCTGTACGGGCGGCGGCTCTTTGGTCCGTCTGTGCCTCTGTACGGGGCGGCGGCTCTTTGGTCCCCTCTGTGCCTCTGTACGGGTGGCGGCTCCTTGGTCCGTCCGTGCCTCTGTACGGGCGGCGGCTCTTTGGTCCGTCTGTGCCTCTGTATGGGCGGCGGCACTTTGGTCCCTCTGTGCCTCTGTTATGGGCGGCGGCACTTTGGTCCCTCTGTGCCTCTGTATGGGCGGCGGCTCTTTGGTCGCTTTGTGCCTCTGTACGGGCGGCGGCTCCTTGGTCCGTCTGTGCCTCTGTACGGGCGGCGGCTCCTTGTCCGTCTGTTGCCTCTGTACGGGCGGCGGCTCTTTGGTCCCTCTGTGCCTCTGTACGGGTGGCGGCTCCTTGGTCCGTCCGTGCCTCTGTACGGGCGGCGGCTCTTTGGTCCGTCTGTGCCTCTGTACGGGCGGCGGCTCTTTGGTCCGTCTGTGCCTCTGTATGGGCGGCGGCTCTTTGGTCGCTTTGTGCCTCTGTACGGGCGGCGGCTCCTTGGTCCGTCCGTGCCTCTGTACGGGCGGCGGCTCTTTGGTCCGTCTGTGCCTCTGTACGGGCGGCGGCTCTTTGGTCCGTCTGTGCCTCTGTATGGGCGGCGGCTCTTTGGTCGCTTTGTGCCTCTGTACGGGCGGCGGCTCCTTGGTCCGTCCGTGCCTCTGTACGGGCGGCGGCTCTTTGGTCCCTCTGTGCCTCTGTACGGGCGGCGGCACTTTGGTCGCTCTGTGCCTCTGTATGGGCGGCGGCACTTTGGTCCCTCTGTGCCTCTGTACGGGCGGCGGGCTCTTTGGTCGCTCTGTGCCTCTGTACGGGCGGCGGGCTCCTTGGTCCGTCTGTGGCTCTGTATGGGCGGCGGCCTCTTTGGTCGCTCTGTGCCTCTGTACGGGCGGCGGCTCCTTGATCCGTTCGTAGCCTCTGTACGGGCGGCGGCTCTTTGGTCCCTCTGTGCCTCTGTGTACGGGCGGCGGCTCTTTGGTCCGTCTGTGCCTCTGTATGGGCGGCGGCACTTTGGTCCCTCTGTGCCTCTGTATGGGCGGCGGCACTTTGGTCCCTCTGTGCCCTCTGTATGGGCGGCGGCTCTTTGGTCGCTCTGTGCCTCTGTACGGGCGGCGGCTCCTTGGTCCGTCTGTGCCTCTGTACGGGCGGCGGCTCCTTGGGTCCGTCTGTGCCTCTGTACGGGCGGCGGCTCTTTGGTCCCTCTGTGCCTCTGTACGGGTGGCGGCTCCTTGGTCCGTCCGTGCCTCTGTACGGGCGGCGGCTCTTTGGTCCGTCTGTGCCTCTGTACGGCGGCGGCTCTTTGGTCCGTCTGTGCCTCTGTATGGGCGGCGGCTCTTTGGTCGCTTTGTGCCTCTGTACGGGCGGCGGCTCCTTGGGTCCGTCCGTGCCTCTGTACGGGCGGCGGCTCTTTGGTCCGTCTGTGCCTCTGTACGGGCGGCGGCTCTTTGGTCCGTCTGTGCCTCTGTATGGGCGGCGGCTCTTTGGTCGCTTTGTGCCTCTGTACGGGCGGCGGCTCCTTGGTCCGTCTGTGCCTCTGTATGGGCGGCGGGCTCTTTGGTCGCTTTGTGCCTCTGTACGGGCGGCGGCTCCTTGGTCCGTCCATGCCTCTGTACGGGCGGCGGCACTTTGGTCCGTCTGTGCCTCTGTACGGGGCGGCGGAACTTTGGTCCGTCTGTGCCTCTGTACGGGGCGGCGTGTATAGGGGTACAGTGAGTAGAGTGGTACCAATCAGTAGGGCCCAGTCAGTCCTGGGCACACACATGACTTTGAGCACACGCTCATATTTGTGCATATGTGTGTGTGTGTGTCTTTGCCACCCTGCATATATATGTGTGTGTGTGTGTGTGTGTGTGTGTGTGTGCCTGCCGCCTTGCTGGCCTCCTTGTGTCCCCGACGGTGACTCAGAGGACTATTAACTGACTCTGATCTCAGACTCCCCCCCCCCCCCCCCCCCCCCCCCCACACAGTGAGGGAGTGCAAAAAAAAGTCTGTTGTCATGACAATGGAGATATAATTATAGAAGCATTCCAAACAGGAAGTAATTCTTTCTCCGGGCTGGGCTGCTCCTTTTCCAAACCCCCCCCCCCCCCACTGCTCCTATGTCACTCTCGCTCCACCTTCCAGTGGTTCGGCGATGGCACCTCCTCCACTCTCCCGTTTGTTTATTTTTGTTATTAGTTCTTGTCCGATTACAGCTCCCCACCAGCCCCACCTGTCCGACGTGAATCCTGGGCCTCCCCGAGCTCCCAGGCCCCGGGGGCTCCTCATGTTCACAGGCCGGTAATGCCTCCCTTCTCAGTTCTTCTCTGCACCCTCCCTTCCTCACTCCTTCCCTTCCTTTGTTGTTACTGTGTTGGCTGTCTCCATATCTCTCTCAACAACAACAACGGAGGAGGAGGAAAAAGAGAGAGATATCTCTCTCAACAACAACAACGGAGGAGGAGGAAAAGAGAGAGATCTCTCTCGCTCGCTCTCTCTCTCTCTCGCTCGCTCTCTCTCTCTCGCGCTCTCTCTCTCTCGCGCTCTCTCTCGCTCTCTCTCGCGCTCTCTCTCTCTCTCTCTCTCTCTCTCGCTCGCTCTCTCTCTCTCTCGCGCTCTCTCTCTCGCTCGCTCTCTCTCTCTCGCGCTCTCTCTCTCTCTCTCGCTCTCTCGCTCGCTCTCTCTCTCTCGCTCTCTCCCAGCCCCCCACCCACTATGGTACATCCCAGATGCTGACATTTACTAACCATCTGTAGCAGACGTATGACAAAAGAATGTGACTCACAGGTGAAGGCCAGTGTCACCTGCGTCGGTGTGTGTCTGTGCTTTAACTTGTGTGTCTGTGCTTTAGTTTGTGTGTCTGTGCTTTAACTTGTGTGTCTGTGCATTAACTTGTGTGTCTGTGCTTTAATTTGTGTGTCTGTGCTTTAACTTGTGTGTCTGTGCTTTAACTTGTGTGTCTGTGCTTTAACTTGTGTGTCTTGCTGTTTCTGTCTGCATGTCTGTCTGAGTGTGTGTCTGTCAGTCTGCTTGTTTGTGTGTCTCTCTGCCGTGTGTGTGTGTGTCTGTATATCTGTGTATATCACTGTTTTTATTTTCTGTAAACTGTAGACACTGCATGCGCTGTGCTGTATGCCTTCAGCTGTGGGGCGGATGGCCGGTTTGTGTTCATGAGCAGATGTATCTAATAAAGTGGCCACTGAGTGTTCCTTAAATATTTGTTTGACGCCCCCCCTCATGACCCTCTGGCTCCTCCTCTTTTTTGACCTCTCCAGCCTCCAAAACCACAGCCAAGTCCAGTAATTGTGCATGGCTTTCGTGTTCTGCTTTAGTTGCACACGAACTCGAATGGCTTTGTCCTGTGACCTGCAGGGGGAGTCAGGGAGCAATTAGCGTCTATGCAGTGCTTGATAAGTGACAGCACCGGTCATTCCAGTGCTGAAAAAAATGAGGAAGTCACTGGTTATCGCCGTAACTGTTGTGTGTTGCTGGCGTGTGAGTCTGTGAATGGGGTTTGCCGGGGCAGGAGGCAGAGTCTAGCCGTGCAGGACTTTTCCGTTGCTTTCCATGAAGCTGCGGTGGCCGGTGATGAAGCCTCCTGCCAGCCTCCCCCTGGAGCCCCATGGAAAATAGCGGCTGTCACGCCGCCTTCCCAAGCGGGCTGCGCCGCTTACGTTTGTGTTGGACTCGGAACAGCAGGCTGCTGGACCTGGATTTGGAAACCAAGGCAGAGGAACAGTGGGTGCTGCCTCCAGGAATGGCCTTAGAGAAGCCCTCAAACCTGCAACCTCACAGTCACTGCCGCGGGAGTCATATCATAATGAAGCGTGCTGTGAAAATATATATCGACGGTATATCTCACCCTTACCTTTGTAGGGATGCATCTTAAATAGCAGCTGTTCTCATCCTTCCTTCTTCAGCAAATCCTGTGGGAGAGTCCTGAGCTCCACCCAGCACAGCCTAGCCCAGACCAGCCCAGACCAGCCCAGACCGGCTCTGCCCAGTTCAGCCCGGCCAATCTCAACCCAGCCCAAATCAGCTCCGCCCCACCCAGCCCAGCTCCGCCCCACCCAGCCGAGCCCAGCCCGGCTGAGCCGAGCCCAGATCAGCTCCACCCCACTCAGCCCAGCTCAGCCGAGCCCAGATCAACCCAGCCCTGACACTGTGCAGGCAACACATCTGACCATTGACCTCTGAGTTGGGAGTAGAATGCGCCCTGAAGGACTGTCGTCCCGACCCCGGCCTCTGCGTGCCGCACTGCTACACTGCTGCACTGCACCCGCACAGTGCCCAGGAAAGCTCAGATGGATTGGGGCCAAAGGAATCCTGCCTGCCACTGCTCTGAGCTGGGGAGGCGGTTTGGATGCAAATGCTGCCGCTGTAAGTGGATTCCATTCGACACCAGAACCGGTTCACGTTTCTGGCCTTGACAGGCACCACAGCGCAGCCGTGGGACACGGGTCTCATGGCGGACCTCCCCTGTAACCAGGCGAAAGGTGGCACGTCGCCACAGTTATGTTTGACGGCTGTTACCACGGAAATGATAAGATAGTGTGAAACCTCACACTGTATCTCAGCTAGCGCGATAGCCTGATGGCGCTAAGATTTCGGTCGACAATGAGTCATGCGTCTTTATTAATCATTAAGCACCTTTGAATGCCTGCTCTGTGAAGTGGAAAACCAGCGACCGGTATGTCTGCACTACTGGGTGTGAAAGAGCTCATTTCCCTTGTTTGACTAGGCACCATGGTTGATTTTAAAGATATTACTCAGTAGCTCACAGCGAGCGCTGGTGAACACAATTGATTTTCCCAGTGTCTAATGTGCAAACGCTGCAGGGGCCACAGTAAACATGGAAGTGGTGGTTAAAGATGTTATGAGTGAGAGGAAGAGGTAAGGAGCATGCACTGATTACAGCGCATCACTGCAAACTACCACTGGCTGGAGAACCTGAGTGCATTGGGTGATACCTCAGCACCAAACTAGTCCAAATGGACCAGTGTGAGTTTTTTTTCCAGTGGCTGGAGTGACAATCCTGCCACCAACCCCCAAGTTATTCGCTGTAAGTTGGAGGACCTCCTTATAGGGCTGGATGTAGATGAATATCATACCCAGTATGAAGCAGTTAGGGTTAGGGGTCTTGCTCAACTGCCCAACAGAGTAGGATCTCTCCCAGCATTCAAACCAGCAACCTTCCGATTGCTGGCACAGATCCCTCACCTCATGGCCACCACTCTACCCACCCCAAGGGAGTGAGAACCTTCAGGATAATGTCCCCATGATGGTGCCTGTGACTGGGGCAGTGCGTGTGAGATGCCATTCAGAATAGTTTCAGCAAGTAACCAACTGCGTGCAGAGGACAGGAATGTAAGCGGAGACTACTCGGATTACTAGGTGTTACCACCAAAGACGGGAATCGTACCCAGGTCATGCTGCCGTGTTCCCAGAAAGACTGGCATTATGTCAGAGGCCAAAACTGCAGTGACTCTCAGGCTGCAGCCTGAGGAATCCCAGGATCCCATGATCCGATTTCTCCCATCGCAGTGCTCTTTTATCTGCTTTGTATTCAGATCCCTTTCTGCCACGTCCCACGGCTCTTTGCGAGTGTACTTTGTAACAGAAGAGCATGATACCAGACCCACACAGGTATTCCGGATGTTAGGCATCGAACAGCTGCTGGGAACAGCAGAATAATACAAACTCCGCAGGTGTTTTTAGATGAGGGGGGGGGGGGGGGGGGGGGGGGCTGTTTTGAATACCCAAAAAATGGAATTTGCTTGCTTGTTTCTTGCTGATAAAAGTCAGTGTTAGTTTAAGCCAGGTGGGAGGGGTCTGGAGTGACCCTTTCGTCTTTGTGTGGTCTTTGCCTTTCTAGAATATTTACATTCCTTTAGAATGCAGCATAAATCCGGACCAGTGCATGCGATGGGCGGGTCTAAACACGACAGGGTGCGAGGTCGTGGCCTGTAAGCGCCATCTTGGTGTGGGAACTACATGTTTATTTGCCGGGAAACAAACTTCTCCCTGACTCAGGGTGGTGTTTGCCTTGCAGTGCGTTTTCGGCTGCCGGGACAGGCCATCAGCTTGTGCCATGTTTCCCTTGTAACGGTAATGGCCGCATTCCTGCCCCCGGCTGTCCGCCACTCCCCAGCACCCCCCCCCCCCCCCCACAATTATCCTCATCTGACACCCTCGGCTTGTACACTCCACCATGCATGTGAGTGCCTGTGGGTTCCCCCCCCCCCCATCAGATTCTGAGTCATTGCTTCTCTGACTCACTTGTGCTACAAACACCGGGTTGCCTTGGAAACAGACCCCCCCCCACCCCCTAACTCCACCTTCATTAATTGGAAATGGCTCCAGTGACTGGGGTGTGAGGTTTGCTCTAGGACAGCAGAGTGTTCTGCTAATGTTTACATATGAGTACATACACATACACACACACTCACATACACACACACACACACACACACACACATACGCACACACACACTCACACACAGACACACACACACAGACACACACTCACACAAACACACTCAGATGCACTCACACATACACACTCACTTTCAGACACACACTCACACCCACATACACTCAGACACACAGACTCACACAAACACACTCAGACACACTCACACATACACACACATACACACTCAGACACACACACGCACTGAGATACACAGATAGAGACACACACACACAGCTGCTCTTGCACCGGGGCATTGGAGGGAGGGCTTACTGTAATGCTTACAGATGTGCACACATGTCTCTGAGCAGGAGTTCAGCTCTCCGGAGCTGCAGCATGACTGAACAGAGCACGACTTCAATCATGTTTAACTGTATGTATCTTTCTGTTTTTTGATTTGCCATTGAATAATACAACTGAATGATTTGAATAAGTTTACAAATGTCACGTATTTGTATTCATGCAGATATGTTCGCTGAGCACATATATAGCAATATATGTAGCTTTGCATTTGGGTATTTTATTGTTCAGAATAATCAATTCTTAGCATAATTCTTTTAAACACCCATTACGCCATCTAGTGTCTGAGAAGCTTATGACGCTTATGACAAGTTGCAGGCACTAGCGATCTTACCTACACATTGCCGGACTAAAATGAGAATGTGAGCTAGGGTTGCTCCTCTCCTGGTACCCTGACTTACAGAGGAATAAGACGTGTGTATGGTGTCTGAGGGGGTCCTGTGTTGTATCTCCTGTCTTGCAGGCTGTTTGGTTGTTAACAGTGGTGCGGAAACACATCCCTCAAAAGACTAAAATGAAGTACTTTAGAGTACAGACTGTACAACGTTGTTATTAAGTTATGAGTCTGAATTAGAAAATATTTTCCACTCTGTTCTGTCTAAAGAACCTGCACTCTTTCTAGTCCACATCTAAATAGACACTGAGCAAAGGGAGTGAAGTGGCAAGAAGACATTTACTGGAAGTGAAGTGTGTATGTTGTGTTTTTCATGCATTCTAGAATGCAAGGTCAATCTCCCAAGGGCTCCCTGGTCCCTCACATACCACTAGAGGGCAGCATTTTACAGGGGCAACATCTGTGTGCAAGCTGACCAGACCATACATTCCCTGAGCATCGTGTAACTGCTCTGTTTTTACTTGCCTGAGAAGGGCCACAGGTGGGACACTACAGAGCTACAAACAGAGCTTCAGCCTGAGGTTAGCGCCAATTTTTCCTGTGTGAGACTAGACACGATCAACGTGGGCGTCCCTGGGCGGAGTCGAGGACAGGCTGACGATTAGGAGGCTGAAGGCCACTCTGAGACCAAAGAGGTCACTGACAAGGTGTTTATCGCTCATGTGGACATGAACTGTGTTCCTGGGATACATATACACATTGACCAGAGGTGAGGAGCAGGACACAAAAGGGAATTCTGACACAAAGAAAATGAGGTAGGTGAAGGTGGGGGTTTGCAGTGTGTAGCAAGAGCCCCGTCTTCTGCTGTTCAGAACCAGCCGGCCCTGTTGGGCCTCTCCCTGGACCAAGTACAGCCAGCGAAATATTTTTATTTGCATTCCACTGTTTCCAAGTTTTTAGTGCAGGCGTTATGCAACACAATGAGTGTTCGAACTCCGCCACCTGTTCCTACATTCCCGTTCACAGCTATTTAAGCATTCAGCTTGTGTGAAATTTCCTTAAAACATTGCAAAGGTGATTAAGGAAATGCATTTATTGCCTGTTTTACACGCATGTCGTAATATAATCATTAATATTGGCATGATCGTGGCATGTGCCTTCCGAGCATGGGATTGTGGGATTGCTCAGTCCTCCTGGAGGTTCTTGCTCGCCTGCGATGTTACATGTAAACCTGTGGAAAAACCCAGAGAGCCGCTGGTGTGTCACAGCTGTGGTCACTCTTAGAGTTATAAGATCCTGTTTACCAAGAGTAACTTTGAGTATATCATATTTTTGCTACCGGCGATTAGCTCATTTGAAGCCGGTACAGTATTGGCTGTTCTGATAGCAATTCCCAGGAGTCAGTTTAATCTCAGTTCGATTCACAGTCAAATAAAGTGCTTACTACCTCTTTGAGTGGTGTTCTGCAATGTACCGTTCTTTCACTGCTATAATTGATGTATAATATGTAGCTGTAACGATTTCACACCACTTGCTCCTGAATCTTGAATCGAAAATGCAGACTGTAAATGTTCTGTATCTGTGTGGGTTTCTATCCTACTCATGGCCTTCTCTGTGGCAGGCTGGGGTCCGGTCCAAAGTGAGCCCTCAGTTCTGATTACCTGCGTATGAGGTGAGCTGGGGCAGCATGGTGGCACGTTGGTTACTGCTGCTGCCTCTGACTTCTGGGACCAGGGTTCGAGTCTCCGCTATGGCTCTGTGTGGAGTTCACATGCTCTCTCTTTGTTGTTGCGGGGGTCTCTGCCTGGTGCTCCTATTTCCAACCCCTCCCCCAAACACACTGAGGTTAACTGAAGTTACCATACCGTCTATTGGTGTGAATGGTGTGGGAGTTTGCCTTGTGATCTGGTGCCCCCCCCCCCCCCCATCCTGGGCTGTTCCCTGCCTTGTGCCCATAGGCTCTAGACTCCACATGACCCTGAATCGGACAAGTGGTCACAGAAAATGGATGTATGGATAAAATGACGCCCTGTGGTGTGTTGGCGACTGCCCAGGGTTGGTTCCCGCCTCTGCCCATTGTTCCTGGGATAGACCCCAGATCCCCCGAGACCCCAGTTGGGATTAAGTGGTTATGGTGATGGCTGTATGGATAAAATGACCCTAGTAGGAGTGTCTCCTGGGCATCATGAACAAAGAGGCCATCGAGAGCATGTTCCAGTTCTTTTCAAGTGCTATGACACACCCAGTACATGAAAAGTCACACTTTATTGGGAACCAGTGCACCCTGCGATGCCTGGTGCACATTGGTTCAGTACACAGCTCAGCTCCATGCATGAGCAGGGCTATCTGAAGCCATAGGCCCTCAAGCAGGAATCCTGTCAGCAGTGCGTGAAGGACAGCTGAAGCACACCAAAAGGCACAAGTGCACAAAGTAATAGTACAGCCGTTTTGGCCAAAAGTCCAGCAGTGACATAAAATGGCCAGCAGGAGGCAGAGTGAACTCTAAACCCCAGGTCTGAAGCGCTTTCTCTCGATACATCATGGCACAAGGGCCATTTGCCAAAATCCCATGCATGTTTTCATTGAAGACCTATTCGCTAAGTAACAAATAGTAAAACCATTCACAGCATCTGGTTGGGTGACTGGGTCGCACAGTCGACACGTGGCTCAGGAAGGCTGGGTCTGTCTGAGGTCCGCTTCTCGGCGGACCTCCTCCAGGACAGGGACGCAGCAGTTTGGCGGTCCCTCTTCGCTTCCTTTTCTCTCCCAATTCTCTCTTCCTTGTCTCAGTTCCATCCATCTTCCTGCCAGTCCACTCTTCCTTACCCTTTTCCTGTCTTCTCCGTTGTTACCTCCTGCTCTCCCGTTTCTCCTCCTCTTTCTTTGCCCCCCCGACCTCATATTCTCCTCTCCCTCTGCTCAGTTTTGTGACTCAAATATGGGAGGAGGTCTGGAGAACAGCAGGAAAGCCTCACCCTTCTCTCCTTGGGCTGAAACGTCCCCAAAAATGTGCCCAGACTCCCCACCCCCAGCATCATGCCCCATAACCACTATTTTGGGTGCAGCACTGCCATTGTATATGGTGGAGCCTCCATGGAGGATCAGCAGTATATGTAATGTAAACAGCGCAGAGAAAATGTGTCTCTGAAAAGGCAGAGAGAATCGAGACAAATAGGAGCGTCCAGCGACACGAGTAAATGCAGAAATGGCGGAGAGGAGGGGGACAAAGGGGAGTGTCCAGCGACAAGAGTAAATGCAGAAATGGCGGAGAGGAGGGGGACAAAGGGGAGTGTCCAGCGACAAGAGTAAATGCAGAAATGGCGGAGAGGAGGGGGACAAAGGGGAGTGTCCAGCGACACGAGTAAATGCAGAAAAGGTGGAGAGGAGGGGGACAAAGGGGAGTGTCCAGCGACACGAGTAAATGCAGAAAAGGTGGAGAGGAGGGGGACAAAGGGGAGTGTCCAGCGACACGAGTAAATGCAGAAAAGGTGGAGAGGAGGGGGACAAAGGGGAGTGTCCAGCGACAAGAGTAAATGCAGAAATGGCGGAGAGGAGGGGGACAAAGGGGAGTGTCCAGCGACAAGAGTAAATGCAGAAATGGCGGAGAGGAGGGGGACAAAGGGGAGTGTCCAGCGACACGAGTAAATGCAGAAATGGCGGAGAGGAGGGGGACAAAGGGGAGTGTCCAGCGACACGAGTAAATGCAGAAAAGGTGGAGAGGAGGGGGACAAAGGGGAGTGTCCAGCGACACGAGTAAATGCAGAAAAGGTGGAGAGGAGGGGGACAAAGGGGAGTGTCCAGCGACACGAGTAAATGCAGAAATGGCGGAGAGGGGGGGACAAAGGGGAGTGTCCAGCGACACGAGTAAATGCAGAAATGGCGGAGAGGGGGGGACAAAGGGGAGTGTCCAGCGACACGAGTAAATGCAGAAATGGCGGAGGGGGGGGGACAAAGGGGAGTGTCCAGCGACAGGAGTAAATGCAGAAATGGCGGAGAGGGGGGGACAAAGGGGAGTGTCCAGCGACAGGAGTTATTCTGTTGACTTTGAAGGCAAAGGTTCTGCCTTGACACAGCTGACAAATCGGTTAAGAAACTTCTCCCCTGTAAACGAGGTTATGCAGCTATACAAACATTTACAACATGTTTCTGTGGCATAGAAATATATGTGTATGTTTGGATATATATTTATATCATAACTCAGTGTTTCTCAAACCTGTCCTGGAGGCACAGTGGACAGACCCACATTTTTGTTTTATTCCAGTTTCCAGAACAAGACCAAAGCAATCAGGAACTCTAAATACCTCACACGTGTGCTGGGAACTGGCATAAAACAAATATATTGATCCGTCCAGTGTGCCCTGCTGACCGCTTTAGGAAACACTGTCGTAACTGGATGATTGACTGTGCAGCTGATCATCTGGAGATTAGGTTCTCTGCATCCCATAGCATTATTTTGCATATTTTGCCACATGCAAAAACGTCTCCCCCTTTTTAAATGGTCTGAGGTTTAACTACAAGTACGTATATTATTTTGGTCAGGCAGTGGGCGGGGCAGTAAATGTGAGGCCGTCAGAAGTTGCTGAAGATCTCGTATTTTTTGTTCCAGTCCATCTGTGGTGCCCTCTTGTGGCCACGCTTGGCCTGGGCCTTTCGCTTGGCCTCCGCAGCTGTGGGGCTGAGGCGGAGGCCACTCTCCACAAAGGGGTCAAGCAGGCACCTCTTGTCATCCTCTGGGACCTGGGTGGGGCACAAAAGAGACCGTGTGTAGGGTTATTACTAATTTGTTCAGATAGCGGTTATGATATATCCCCAGGGGGAAAGGTTTGCTGTCCAGCCACATTTAAAAAATAAATGACTCCCACTTTTACTCCGGGAGGTAACAATGTACAACTACACTTAATGAAAATGGCATGAAACAGACACAAACAAACAGGTATGCGGGCAAAACATCAGTCATCAGAGACCCACAGAGGCCCACCTGTGTGCTGGCATCCGGGTTGCTCAGCTCAGAGCTGGTGGACTGGGAGGACTGGGATGTGGAGCTGTCACTGGGCCAAGACTTACGGGAGCCATTAGTGATGGATGTAGTCAAGCGGCCTGCACACGAGAGGAGTGAGGTGGACATGGACACCCTCAGTGTGTTGGGTTATGCCATGAAGGTGGTCCCCTCCCCCCCAAAAAAAGCGTTGTACAGCCACCCCCCACTGGCTCCAACTGCGAGTGATGCCCCCACCTTCAACATGGCTTTCCAGGGGAATAACACCCTGCTTCTTGAAGTGCTCGTCTGTGTCCGGATCCACCACCAGCAGCCTGGCCTCACTGCCCCCCCGCTTGATAAGCGCCACCACATCTGCATGGCGGAGATTCTCTATATTGACGCCGTTCACCTGTGGAGAGTGAGTCACACTACCATGAGCCACCAGCAGATGGTGAAAGGGAGCCTTCTGAAAGGTTCTCAGCAGTCAAACCAAGTGTCTCTGTGAAACCACCACTTCAACTTAAACGCAATAAAACCTTTTTCCTTTTCCTCCTTCTCTTGGACCTTGGCCTGACTATTTAAAGCAGGTCATGTCTTCAGGGGACACAGGGATCAAATAAATGGTGCTAGTGCCTCTTGCAGAGATCAAGAAGCATTTCAAAAACTTTTCCGTTGACCCCCAAGTTCTCACCAAGTCACAGCGCTGTTTCTCCCTCTCTAAGCACTGTGGACATATAACTTTGGGTTCAAGGCAACTATTTCCTTGTGTTGTCCAAAGAAGTAGGCAATTGGCGGGTGGTGGAGTTTGTGGGGAGCCTCCCTAACCCTAGGATGTCCATGTTAATACACTTAACTCTGGCCTCTGTTCTTCTTTTACCGAGATCTATGTGGGTTCTGCTCTCCTGCCGTCACACTGGGACATGTGCAAGGACTGTGTGCAGCCTGTCTGATGGGGCAACGCTGCCTCTGCCTGCTAAATGGTACCTGGCACTCAGGTAGGACCCAGTGCCTTCAAACCCATGAGAGGCCATAAGCTGCTATCTGTAAACTCCCAAAGTGAGCCTAAGCTGCTGCCCTCAAACCCCCGAATGTCACTGGGGTAGTGCCAGCAAACCCCTGAGTGACCCTGTGCTGGTGCCGGCAAACCCCTGAGTGACCCTGTGCTGGTGCCGGCAAACCCCTGAGTGACCCTGTGCTGGTGCCGGCAAACCCCTGAGTGACCCAGTGTTGGTGCCGGCAAACCCCTGAGTGACCCTGTGCTGGTGCCGGCAAACCCCTGAGTGACCCTGTGCTGGTGCCGGCAAACCCCTGAGTGACCCTGTGTTGGTGCCGGCAAACCCCTGAGTGACCCTGTGCTGGTGCCGGCAAACCCCTGAGTGACCGTGTGCTGGTGCCGGCAAACCCCTGAGTGACCCTGTGTTGGTGCCGGCAAACCCCTGCGTGACCCTGTGCTGGTGCCGGCAAACCCCTGAGTGACCCTGTGCTGGTGCCGGCAAACCCCTGAGTGACCCAGTGTTGGTGCCGGCAAACCCCTGAGTGACCCTGTGC
The DNA here is from genome assembly GCF_023856365.1 of Brienomyrus brachyistius. NCBI lineage: Eukaryota > Metazoa > Chordata > Actinopteri > Osteoglossiformes > Mormyridae > Brienomyrus > Brienomyrus brachyistius. The sequence goes on from NC_064537.1 coordinate 1,890,229, forward strand.
TGGTGCCGGCAAACCCCTGAGTGACCGTGTGCTGGTGCCGGCAAACCCCTGAGTGACCCTGTGCTGGTGCCGGCAAACCCCTGAGTGACCCTGTGCTGGTGCCGGCAAACCCCTGAGTGACCGTGTGCTGGTGCCGGTAAACCCCTGAGTGACCCTGTGCTGGTGCCGGCAAACCCCTGAGTGACCCTGTGTTGGTGCCGGCAAACCCCTGAGTGACCCTGTGCTGGTGCCGGCAAACCCCTGAGTGACCGTGTGCTGGTGCCGGCAAACCCCTGAGTGACCCTGTGCTGGTGCCGGCAAACCCCTGAGTGACCCTGTGTTGGTGCCGGCAAACCCCTGAGTGACCCTGTGCTGGTGCCGGCAAACCCCTGAGTGACCCTGTGCTGGTGCCGGCAAACCCCTGAGTGACCCTGTGCTGGTGCCGGCAAACCCCTGAGTGACCCTGTGCTGGTGCCGGCAAACCCCTGAGTGACCCTGTGCTGGTGCCGGCAAACCCCTGAGTGACCCTGTGTTGGTGCCCGCAAACCCCTGAGTGACCCTGTGTTGGTGCCGGCAAACCCCTGAGTGACCCTGTGCTGGTGCCGGCAAACCCCTGAGTGACCCTGTGTTGGAGCCGGCAAACCCCTGAGTGACCCTGTGTTGGAGCCGGCAAACCCCTGAGTGACCGTGTGCTGGTGCCGGCAAACCCCTGAGTGACCGTGTGCTGGTGCCGGCAAACCCCTGAGTGACCCTGTGTTGGTGCCGGCAAACCCCTGAGTGACCCTGTGTTGGTGCCGGCAAACCCCTGAGTGACCCTGTGCTGGTGCCGGCAAACCCCTGAGTGACCCTGTGTTGGTGCCGGCAAACCCCTGAGTGACCCTGTGTTGGTGCCGGGAAACCCCTGAGTGACCCTGTGCTGGTGCCGGCAAACCCCTGAGTGACCCTGTGCTGGTGCCGGCAAACCCCTGAGTGACCCTGTGCTGGTGCCGGCAAACCCCTGAGTGACCCTGTGCTGGTGCCGGCAAACCCCTGAGTGACCCTGTGCTGGTGCCGGAAAACCCCTGAGTGACCCTGTGTTGGTGCCGGAAAACCCCTGAGTGACCCTGTGCTGGTGCCGGCAAACCCCTGAGTGACCCTGTGTTGGTGCCGGAAAACCCCTGAGTGACCCTGTGTTGGTGCCGGAAAACCCCTGAGTGACCCTGTGTTGGTGCCGGCAAACCCCTGAGTGACCCTGTGTTGGTGCCGGCAAACCCCTGAGTGACCCTGTGTTGGTGCTTGGAAAACCCCTGATGTTCATGTGATGAGCAGGAAGACACAGATTTTGAGACACTGAGACACGTGAGGCTGTTGTTACATCATGTATTTCTGTGGTATCTTCCTATGAATGATATAATATGTTGAACTGGTCAACAACAAACTCCTGTTGTTTTTCTCATTGCGGTGTAATCACACTGTATTCCTCTTAAGTCATGAGTGCACTGTGTTTCCAGGTGGTAGCAATTTTGATATTTGACACATTCACATCCTGCAAATGAACCAGTGAGTGACGAACGGAGGAAGGGGAAAAATAACAGAAGAAAGGATGAGTAACTAGCCTTTCACTGAGGTAATTACCCATCGCTGCCTTCTGGTGAGGGAGCGGCCCGTTGTTTAACATGGGAGGGAGCTCGCAGGGCAGCATGGGAATCCTCACTGCAGCTACATTCTCACTGCTACCACACCTTTGTCCCCGATCTCTTCAAAGGAGACCAAGAAAACAGGAGCACTGCCCGTGTAACCCAGGAGCCCCATGGGATCAAGGCCAGGGAGCAACGTCCCAGGAGGTTGCTGATGTTTTCCCTTTGAGGGTGACGAACTAGGTCGGTAATTAAACACGGAAACAGGGTTAAACTCGACAAAGCATATAAAGGAGGGGACATGCAGACCCCACATGTGTGCTGAGGGGGGTGTGCTGAGGGGGTTGTCTTCCTGTTACACTGACAGTCCTATTTCGGTCATAGATTCGGCACCTTCCTTAGCGTGTCAACTTTACCATGTCCTCACGTTCTCCCGATGATGACATCACTTACATTTCGAATGGAAGAGAGTTTAAGAGCAGACTGCCCCCCCCCTCCTTTCACAGAATTGCCGATGCCTTATATTATCGTTTAACTGCTTATCCTGGTCATACTTGGGAAGGGCAAAGGGGGATAGGAGCCTCTTGCAGGCAGGCTGGACCCACAAGGCTGGACTTCACCCTAGATGCCAGTCTATCACAGGGCACAATGACACGCGCATTCATGCACTTTGGGAAATACAGACACCAGACGGCCTAACGGCATGTCTCAGGGCTGCCAGAGGAACCCATGTGGCAGGAGCAACGTGCAAACTCCGCACACACAGAGCAACAGCAAAATCTGAACCGCTAACCCTGGAGGCATCTGCCAGCAATGCTGTCCACTGAGTCCTTAGGTCATGTTCAGCTATATTTGTTATAATTCCGATATTTGATGATATATAAAGCTCTGAGGAAAAGAGTGTTTTTTTTTATCTCAACAGGACAGAAATCTGACAAAAATAAATAAATAAATGACACCCTGGAAGAGTCAGGCATGGAAGTCAGCCATGCTCTCACACCCAGGACCCTTGTTAAAGCATCCTGTGATGGTCCTCTCCTTCAGTCAATCATCTCCACTGCACCTCCACCCCTCCTCACCTCGACGAGCCTGTCCTTGGGCTGGAGCCCCGCCTTCTCGGCCGGTGAGCCCGGATCCACGGAGCGGATGAACTGCCCGGGTCGGGTCTTGTCGCTGTGTAGGTTGAAGCCGTATCCCTGCTCGCTCTTCGCCAAGCGGCACAGCCGCGGTTGCTGCTTTATGACTGGGGGGTCTGTCTCCTACAGCAGCCAGCAGAGTCCGGTCAGACGAGGGGTCAGGGGTCAGGGTGAGGGAGAGAAATGAGCAAAGGAAGAACAATTCATGCTTAATATTTATTCCCCGGAGTCCATATTAGTCCGCCACTGGTTTCCAGTAAACACAACATACCATAACATGCTCAGCCTGTATGCTCTACATGCATTGCTGGTATAGTGCTTAGCATAGCATTTGCAAATAACATTTGATTTCTGGTCAACGGAGCTTATTTTCCAAAGCAGGGAGAGTGAGAAAAGCTTCTACCCTCAGGCTTTCGTGCATCAAACAAGGAATCCAGCAAACCCCTTACGACATCCCACCCTTTCATCACACATCTCTTTACTACTACCGACGTCCTTGATATCTATTTTCATTTTTGTCTGTATTGTTGTCACTTCATTTTTAGCATTTCAAGCTTATCTTTTTATACTTGATATTTTCTTTGAATTATGCATTTCATTACAAGCAGGAAGCAGCTGGAAAACCAAATTCACTCCGCAGATGTTCAGCATATATTTATGACTGTGACAAATAAAATTCGAAACAAATGTTAAACGGGTTGAATTTCATTTAATATTAGAGAACTATTATGTATCCGCTGGAAGGATGATAAATCCTCTGCATACCAATTAGCCGTGACACACAATCATCAGCCTTCATGCGAATGTTTTTTGCATTTTTACGGTATCCTGCAGACCTTCAGGTGCACATCTCAGATACATCGCAGGAGAGTGAGCCAGCAGGGTGCCAGGGGTACCACGGACGCCCACGCATTTAGCAAAGATCTGGCGGCGCTCACTGCTGCCGCGCCAGCTGCCACTGGGAAGGCAGGATATAGCGGGCTGGCGGAAAGAAGTGGAGGAGGGGTCAGCCCCTGGGCTGCAGTTAGTGCACACCAGTGCTGGCAAAGACTACGGGCAATATCATGGCCAACTGCTAGTGCAGCTCACAGTCATCAAAGATAGCAGGTATCACAGGGTACTGTTTGCATGGGCTACAGTTAGTGTAGCTCACAGCCATCAAAGATAACAGGTATCACAGGGTACTGTTTGCATGGGCTACAGTTAGTGTAGCTCACAGCCATCAAAGATAACAGGTATCACATGGTACTGTTTGCATGGGCTACAGTTAGTGTAGCTCACAGCCATCAAAGATAACAGGTATCACAGGGTACTGTTTGCATGGGCTACAGTTAGTGTAGCTCACAGCCATCAAAGATAACAGGTATCACAGGGTACTGTTTGCATGGGCTACAGTTAGTGTAGCTCACAGCCATCAAAGATAACAGGTATCACATGGTACTGTTTGCATGGGCTACAGTTAGTGTAGCTCACAGCCATCAAAGATAACAGGTATCACAGGGTACTGTTTGCATGGGCTACAGTTAGTGTAGCTCACAGCCATCAAAGATAACAGGTATCACAGGGTACTGTTTGCATGGGCTACAGTTAGTGTAGCTCACAGCCATCAAAGATAACAGGTATCACAGGGTACTGTTTGCATGGGCTACAGTTAGTGTAGCTCACAGTCAAAAAAATTGCAGGTATCACAGGGTACTGTTTGCATGGGCTACAGTTAGTGCAGCTCACAGTCAAAAAAATTGCAGGTATCACAGGGTACTGTTTGCATGGGCTACAGCTAGTGTAGCTCACAGTCATCAAAGATAGCAGGTATCACAGGCTACTGTTTGCACGGGCTACAGCTAGTGCAGTTGCTGTCAAATGCACAGCACAATACAGTTTATCTGTCATCAGCTGCACCTGTCTGGATGCTTTGAGTATCACACTCCTGCAAGCCCAGCAAACTCCTCCTACCAAACTCACTCTGAGGTCCTTCAAAAACGAAGAGCAATAAAGGAGGAATAGAAGGGGAATGTTTGAAACTTAGGAGTGCTGGGGCTCTCCGTCACAGCTGAGAGTGCTAGTGAGAGGGCCGGCGCACAAGTGGCCGACGGCTGAAAAGCGGGAGCTCAAAGAAAATGGGAAACACCTGCAAGACAAACAACGTGAGGCGTGGGAACAGGCAGCAGCCCGTCTCCTTAAACAATCCCGCCTTTACATGGACAGAGTCGCCCTCCCCACCCAAAATGTGAACCCTCAACCCCGGGGCTCATGCGGCCCTCAAGCTTCCCCCCTCAGCAAGCAGGAAGGGGCGTGGCCTCACAAGTCCTGCCCTGGAGCACCGGGCTGTGCTGCCTGTAAGTGGGAGGCATTGTGTTGCCGTGATACGTCCGTTGCAGAACAATGCAACCCACAGCCGCTGTTATCGCCATTCCGGTGAGACTGGGCCTTGCCACAGATAAATATAGCCTGGCCACGCTAAGCCAAAGGGTGGGGCGGATGGGCTGGTTTGTCGGTGGGGACACCCGGGGGCCAGATGCTTTATTGCCTGAAGATCTCCGTGTCCCCCCCAAGTGGGCCCCATGCTTCCTCTTCCTGACCGCTGACATTTTGTCTATTCACTTGGCACAGGATTCTGCCTCACGCTTTCGCACGGCGTGTTGGAAACTCTCCAGCTCAACGTTAGTGCCGCTAAGAGCCATTAATCTAAAGACTCCTCCTGAGTTCTTTAACATCGTATTGTTTTGGTCGCGGGTCCCTTCCTCCCCCTCAGCATCTCAGCGACTGAAACATGACCCGTCATCTGGGCTTGTTATAGATTCCGGAACTTTCCCATGTGGACGAGTCCCATTTCATATGCATGGAACTGTTTTTTTTGTTTTTTTTTTTTTGGGGGGGGGGAGCAGGCGCTGGCTCCAGTGCTCACACTTAGCAGTGCTTAACTTCCTGTCTCCCCCCGGCTGAATGTGGGGCAAAGGTCCACGTAAAAGCAAGGCAATAAAATAATCCTGGGATGTGGTGATATCTGGAGTTCCAGCTACAAATAATTATCATTCTTATAATTACTACTATTATTCATATTTCATTCTATAAAAATACAACTTTGGTTTAATATACTCATTATTAAGGAGCCCTTTATATCACCAGATGGGACCTTGTGTGCCCTGAGCCACAGCAGTGAGTAAGTTGATGAGTTATGTGTTGGGAGAAGCCTTTCTGCACACTGCTGCTGTACTGAGCTGTTATTTCTGCCCGAGTGGCCTTCCTGGTGCTTTAACAGCTCTAACCATTCTCCTCTGACCTCTCAATAATAAGGTTTCCAGCCACAGAACTCTCTGGGGACTGGATGTTTTTTGTTCATTACACCATTCTCCGTAAATTGATGACGCTGGAGTGCGGGAGATTCCCCGGAGTGTGTTTCTGAGACGCTGGAACTGCCGCGTCTGTCATCAATAATCATTTCATGTTTAAAACCACTTAGATTAAGGGCCGTAGCTATTTGGATGTGAGATGCTTGAACTGTAAACAGGAAGTGGGGGTGACCAAAGCCAATGTCCGTGTGACGTTTGTGCCTTTGTGGAAAGCTCCAGAAATTCCAGGGCAGACACACCCTGAAGGAATTATTATGCACATTGCAGGGAGATGGAACGTTTTCTGGATGTGGCAAAGGATCCCCAGCCCAAGAGCACCACAGTGCATGATGATGGGAGCCTGGCTTGGCCCGTTTGGTTTCCCCAGGGAGCTCACAGGCCTTTTTAACTGTGACTGAGCCACGTTAAGGCTTGGCATGCCAGAAGACTAATACAACTTTTCCATTAGCATGCGGGAACCAAGCCGTGCCCAAGCCGTGCCCAAGCCATACAAGAGGCGAGTTATAGCACGGTTCCGGCTCACTTCAGTTTTCCACTGCAGAAGGGTCGGCTCGGTACCGTGTTACCGGGTTTGGAGAGAGACAGCGACACAGAAGCAAAGAGATGCTTATTTGCTGATCACACAGTATGCATCATAGTTTACTATGTAATCATTTCAGTGAGAAATTCTGTGAGAATTGCCACCTTATGTTAGCATCAAACTTCAAGCGAAATTAGCATTCACTTGCGCAAATTGGCATAACAAATCCATTCCATTCAGCTGTTCAATAGTGCTTTTTTAAGTAGGAGGTTGTAAATGTTCAAGTTCCAAGTTATCTGGAATGCGATGTGTGATACTATTAATAAGGAACATACAGAATATACACTTTTTCCTTAGATAAACCACGTGCAGAACACTGATATCTCTGTGCAAGTCATATGGTGATGACACTGCCAGCTGGGTTTAGTCACGCTTTCAGCCCTGCTAGTGAGCACGGCATGTCAGTCGTGGCCATTTCCAGTGGGTCTTCCTGATTTTACTGGGCAGCTCCACTGGATCAGTTACATCTCTGCATGTGGTTCATAGCTGGTCACCCATGTGAACGGTGTCTGGCTCAAACATGTCTCAAATGAGAGCCAAACAAGAGGCCTTATTTCATAGAACCATCTGAGCGACACACTATCACAGAACCATCCGAGTGACACACTATCACAGAACCATCCGAGCGACACACTGTCACAGAACTATCCGAGCGACACACTGTCACAGAACCATCCGAGCGACACACTGTCACAGAACCATCCGAGCGACACACTGTCACAGAACCATCCGAGCGACACACTGTCACAGAACCATCCGAGCGACACACTATCACAGAACCATCCGAGCGACACACTATCACAGAACCATCCGAGCGACACACTATCACAGAACCATCCGAGCGACACACTATCACAGAACCATCCGAGCGACACACTGTCACAGAACCATCCGAGCGACACACTGTCACAGAACCATCCGAGCGACACACTGTCACAGAACCATTCGAGCGACACACTATCACAGAACCATCCGAGCGACACACTGTCACAGAACCATCCGAGCGACACACTATCACAGAACCATTCGAGCGACACACTGTCACAGAACCATCCGAGCGACACACTGTCACAGAACCATCCGAGCGACACACTGTCACAGAACCATCCGAGCGACACACTATCACAGAACCAAGCGTCCTGAGTCATGTCCAGGAGTCATGGGATCACTTTGCTTCATCTTCCTTGTTCTGCATACTCACGCTGCATGAACTCCGAACCCACTGCACAGAGCGTGGAGTTTCTTTGTCGCGCAGTAGACACACTGACCACACCTGTGTGTGACAGTCCCTGTCACGCACCTGCTCCACCGGACCATCTGGCTGATTAGCTTTTAGAGCTCCTGGAGGGGCAGGTAACTGTATTTGAGGTAGGCTGAACTTTTCATGGCTGTATGGTTTGAGAGATGCCTGCTGGGTTTGCTCTGCTCTGAGGAAAAGTCAATATTTGTTATTGCATAATTCTATCCCCTTGACACCGAGTTCTCGCTGTTATATGGCAACAAGAGCATAAAATATAAAACAAGATTAACGGAAAACTATTTTGTAAATCAGAGAAAAAAATGAGGTAAAGGGACATTCAAAAGGAATTCTGAATTTAGCACTTGATGAAACACTTTAGCATGTTTTTCTGTGCTGCTGCACCCTCAGGAATACTTTTGCACTCTAATGCAGCCTGTAAAATAAAGCAGATTTTGGTCCTCCCCCCTCCACCCCTCAGCCTCAATGTCAGCCCAAAAGTCACCCTTTGGCATCATGCTAAAACCAAGCACCTGTGTGTGTGTCAGCTTGCATGGGTCTGCACAGCATTTGCTGGTCAGGGTGTGGAAGCCAAACTAATGACATCAGTGCTCTTGAATTTTCTTGCCTTAAACAACTGGGCCCAAAGGCCTCACATTGCAGAGGCTTCACTGTAGAGTTTATTCTGCCTAGAGCTGTAATAGACAAGGACGGGGAATTCCAGAATGCAGAGTGAAGCAAAAAGCAGGACTTCCTAGAATGTACATTCTACATTCCTGGACATGATATATCAAGCAATCCATTGCCACATGACAGCCATTTTTGTAAAAAATGAAAAAAGTGGTTTGTATTCTTGGAAATGTATGAGAGCTGGTAAGTGTCTGGATTGCAGATAATGCCAAATCAAACCCCAGAGAAGCGATGCTGGAGGCACTGGTTTCCAAAGGCTCACTGACTGGTTTCTTCTCACACACCAATCCTTGTACTGATGTCATAAGAAAAGTGGGGCGGAAGAGTGGAGGGACATGACATGCAGGGGAAACCACCTTCTGGTGTCACATACCACACTGGTCCCTTTGCTACCTAGTCTCAGAGGGCTTAACGTTAGTGGATCAGGGGAGGAGGTGCCAGACTGAGGAAGAGCAGGGGAGGAGGTGCCAGATCGAGGAAGAGCAGGGGAGGAGGTGCCAGACCGAGGAAGAGCAGGGGAGGAGGTGCCAGATCGAGGCAGAACAGGGGAGGAGGTGCCAGATCGAGGCAGAGCAGGGGAGGAGGTGCCAGACCGAGGAAGAGCAGGGGAGGAGGTGCCAGACCGAGGAAGAATAGGAGAGGAGGTGCCAGATCGACATGAAGTGCTGGTTGGGGGGCGCTGACGAGCTCTACGGAGCTACCATCATGGAGCAGTAAGAGTAACCCATCGCTAGTTTCCTTTCAGTTTCTCCCCTAACTAGACCACTTTTAAGGGCCACTTTTGGCCGGGATGGCTGGCAGCGTAAAGCTGCTTTGATGGGAGTGTCTGACCCCCGGCCCCCGTTTCCTGACTTGTTTCGTTGTAAGATCACAGTGTTTCCTTTTTTCAGGCAGGACAGTGTTTCCTGGGATCAGTCAGTGGGAAATGATGCTGAATCGAACCCCTGGGCAGACAGGGCTGTGAGGGCGGGGTGAGGAATAAAGAGGAAGGGGGGCCTCCTGGGAGTGGATCCATACAAAAAGAGCACAAACAATGGGGGGTCCGTAATGGGGGATGGGGAGGTCACGCTTGAAAAAGAGGCACGGCATCCGTGTGAATTCTCTGTGAGTCACTATTATTCACTACTTGGTCAAATTGGTTTGGAACTGGCAACATACTGGAACCACCCCTGTACCCATTAGTCATACAGAGCCATGTTTAGCTCCAATCTGTCATGACTCCCACATGGCAGAGGGGCACAGACAACCACTGCGCCAACTGAGGGGGTCTCAGTCTCAGAAAAACTGGAACATAAATTCAGAACTGCTGACATGAGGCTGGACGCTGTTCAGCCAAATGGCTATTTCAATATTAGTTTAAATACTAGAACTCGTGGCCATAAGTGGAAATTAGCAGAAGAACATTGTAAAACGAATTTGAGGAAGCACTTCTTTACACAGCATGTAGTTAGAGTATGGAATAGTCTTCCTGCTGGTGTAGCACAAGCTAAAACCCTGGGTTCCTTTAAATCAGAGCTAGATAAGACTTTAACAACTTTAACAAGATATTAGTTAAGTTTTCCCCAAATGTGCTTGATGGGCCGAATGGCCTCCTCTCGTTTGCAAATTTCTTATGTTCTTAGTTCAAGAAAAATCGAGAGCCTGCAGAGGTCACACAATGCAGGTTACTACTGGGCCAGGCATATAGGGCTAATCCAGCTCAAAGTATGAAGAAGGAGCTTGAGATGAACCTTCACAGGTGGATTTTTCACTGTACTGGGTAGGTGTGGCCCAAACTGCCCCACTGGATTAATAACAGACTCATACTTAATCGCATTTGAATGGTGCTCTCCCATAGATAAGGGCTGAAGGCAGAATCCTGGTGATATGAGCAGTCCAACAGACAGAGCTGCTTCAGAAGGAGCCAAAGTGGTACCTCAGGCAAGGAGGAAGAGCAGAGGAGGAGGTGCCAGACTGAGGAAGAACAAGAGAGGAGATGCCAGATCGAGGCAGAACAGGGGAGGAGGTGCTGGGGCAAGGAAGGGCAGGAGAGAGGGATGTGTCAGATTGAGGAAGGGCAGGGGATGAGGTGCTGGACCAATGAAGAGCACAGAACAGGGAAAAAGGCACAGACACACTGCAGCATGTGCTCTGGGGCGCAGCCTGCCCTCTGTCTAAGGAACGCCCCCCCTTCCCAGTGCGGAGACTTAAAAGTATACAACTGTAGCAAAATGCACATGAAGAAACATGATAGTGTCACCAAATGCGTTATGCAACACTGTTGTTATGCCGTTTGATAAAACATTACAGCGGATGCGACGTGGCAGTGCGGCAAGGAGAGCATCGTTTGTTCCTGGCTGTGTGCAGAAAAAATAAAAGGCAATTAAGCCAGAATTACTCCAGTCCTTAAGCAGTACAAATGGCTCCCCCTGTCACAGGTCAGTGTGGGGGGAGAGTCTATCAGAGTCACCAAAGGCCATTACGAGTCAGCCGGCCGCCCCCTCCACAGAACCTCCACGATTAACCGATTTATAATTTGTTGACCTTCCGGGGAAATGTCCCCATTCTGGATGCAGAGCCATCATCAGTCACACGGATGACAAAATACAGAGCAATTCGGAGTCGTTCTAATCTTCGACAAACAAAGTGGCATGGAAAATCGTCACCTGAGCCCTTTCTGCTGAAATCACCGCGAGGTGAGGCCTGGCGAGGCGAGGCCAAGATCAGCCTTACCTGCAGCTGCTGATCTGCGAGCATGTCTGCCGCTCTTCCAGTGGGGGGGGGGGCGGAGCTGCAGTTCTCAAGAAGCCTTGGAGGACAAGCGGCCGCAGTGAGGAAGACGGAGCGACTGGCCTGTGGCGGCAGTGTGTGAGGATATGTGCACAGCGGCAGGAAGGACGGCCACTCCCTGTCTTATGCTATTGATTCAGGAGAGGCGCAGCTTCGCAAAGGAGGGCCACTGAGCAGCCGGCATGGAGGCGCTATCTAGAGGAATTACCACACAAAACGTCTGTTAACTAAAGAATCTGCTCTTGAAATGCACCAGAGAGACAATGACCTTCAAGGACCTGTTCATGAATTCCACCATAGGGTGCTTTCACACCACAAGAACTTTTTTCAGGAACCAGACCCTTTTGCCAGAACCAGGAACTTTTGTCATTTTCACAACACAGGAGCTTCCAAGTTCCTTGGAAGTTGTTGCAGAGCAATTTATTAGTCCCTGCTCCTGACTCTTTACTTTTCAATTGAACGCGAATGACTGGGGATAGCTTGATGATTGGTTGATCCCAAGCACCAGTGCTAACTTGGAAGTTCCGTAGAAGGGCAGAGAAAGAAGATATAATGGTCCATATATATGGCATCCGTGTGAGCAGATGGAATTATTGAACAGATGGAATTATTTTTATCCCTCAATAACATTTCATGAATATTTTTTTGCATGTCTCTCCATCTTATTGGATATTTAATATATATGGGGGCAGCGTGTGGCTCAGTGGGCTAAGCCTGTGTCCTTGTAATCAGAAGGTCGCAGGTTCGAACCCAGCCTCAGCACGTCTGTGGGTCCTTGAGCCCTTAACCCCCAGCTCCCTGGGCGCTACTACAGGTAGCAGCCCTTTGCAGTCAACTTACTCCACAAAGAGCAAGTTGAGGAGATGTAAAGATAATTTCAATCAATAAAGTATTAATTATTATACTTTTGTCTCATATCACTGGTGCTGGTGGAGAAACTACCCAGCACTTATTCGTGGGATAAGGTTATATTGTTTATTATTCTGTGAAAGAGAAATATTGATCTGCCAAGCAGATTTAATAATGAAATACAAACAGGTGGCTGCTTGTAATACCCATCTATTTCCTGAAGCTACATCCCCTGTTCAGGGTCACAGGGGGTCTGGAGCCTGTCCCAGAGGCTACGAGTGCAAACCGGGAACAGCCCTCAATGGGGCACCAACCCATCGCAGGGCACACTCACACACACGTGCATGTACACCTATGGGAAACCTAGCAACTTCAGTTAGTCTTTCTTTGGACTGTGGTGGGAAACCAGAGCAGAGGAAACCCCAGAATGAGAACATGCAAACTCCGCATACATGGAACCCTGGTGGGGTCACCCCAGGTCCTAGAGCTGCGAGGAGACACTGCAAACCACTGCACCACTATGTCACCCCACTGGCTGTCCTAATAATATGCAAATTAAAGGTCGTATCCCATTTTAATCCCAATTGTTCCTCTCCAATAACTAAATAATAACCAACAAATAACTAAACAAAACAACTTGTTCACTCTCCAAACTTGTGAGTTTTGCGCTCACCCATGCTTGTTTAGCAGAAAGGTCCCAGTCCTGTTGTGTGTGTGAAAACAACACGAGAATGTGACCAGGAGCTTCAAAAGTCCGTGGCCGAGGAACCTGTAGTCAGGAACCAGGTAACAGAACTTCGATGTGAAAGTGCCTATAGGGACAATGACCTTCAAGGACCTGATCATAAACTCTGTCACCGAAACAATGAGCCTAAAGGTCCTGATCCTGAACTCCATTACACAGATATTTACCTTTCAGGACCTGATCATGAACTCCATTACACAGATATTTACCTTTAAGGACCTGATCATGAACTCTGTCACCGAGACAATGAGCCTAAAGGTCCTGATCCTGAACTCCATTACACAGACATTTACCTTCAAGGACCTGATCATGAACTCTGTCACCGAGACAATGAGCCTAAAGGACCTGATCATGAACTCCATTACACAGATATTTACCTTCAAGGACCTGATCATGAACTCTGTCACCGAGACAATGAGCCTAAAGGTCCTGATCCTGAACTCCATTACACAGACATTTACCTTCAAGGACCTGATCATGAACTCTGTCACCGAGACAATGAGCCTAAAGAACCTGATCATGTACTCCATTACACAGATATTTACCTTTAAGGACCTGATCATGAACTCCATTACACAGATATTTACCTTTAAGGACCTGATCATGTACTCCACTACAGAAACAGACATGTAATACATATATTACTGGTTAAATCCAAGAGAGTGGTGACCTTTGCCGTCTTCACCGCCATCATACACATGCCTTAATGTTCTCATGTCCATCATCCTCATGAGTTGAGGACAGATCTGAACATGGGTCTGTAGGAGGTATGGAGTGTTTCCTGAACACCTTATAAGACACATATTAAAGTGCGTTAAAAAATTCAGAAATTCCCAAAGAACATATTTATGCTCCACCAGGTTTTACGAGATGCTATCATGTGGTCCCAGATATGTAACATGAACTGCTTCAGTAACACAGGAAGCTGTTTGATTTGGACAAAAGCATCAATGAAGAACCTAAATATAAACTACTGGTTGCGATTGTACGGTAAATTTCACCACTCCTCTCTCCTGCCCGTTGTTGTGGAGCCTGTCATGTGAAGATCATCAGACCAGTCCCTTATCAGTGCTCTGCAGGGCTCCCTGTACACTGCCGGCAGCCCTTCTATCTGGGGCCCGGGGTACTGCCCTAGCCCATTCAATGGGTGGGAGACCTGAGGGAGCCTCTGGGACTGCTGAGGGCTTCGCGTAAATGAGACGACGCAGTGATGGGAGCTGCAGTCACAGCCCGTGACGGTAATACTAGCACGGTATTACTGGAAGTGCGGGGGGTAGGAAGCAATGCTAGCTGAATGAATTACAAAGGTTTGCACGGCTTACGGCAACTGGTGCCGATCTTCAGCAGATATGACAAAGGGCTGGAAACTGGTGCCGATCTTCAGCAGATATGACAAAGGGCTGGGAACTGGTGCCGATCTTCAGCAGATATGACAAAGGGCTGGGAACTGGTGCCGATCTTCAGCAGATATGACAAAGGGCTGGGAACTGGTGTCGATCTTCAGCAGATATGACTAAGGGCTGGGAACTGGTGTCGATCTTCAGCAGGTATGACTAAGGGCTGGGAACTGGTGCCGATCTTCAGCAGATATGACAAAGGGCTGGCAACTGGTGCCGATCTTCAGCAGATATGACTAAGGGCTGGGAACTGGTGTCGATCTTCAGCAGGTATGACTAAGGGCTGGGAACTGGTGCCGATCTTCAGCAGATATGACAAAGGGCTGGCAACTGGTGCCGATCTTCAGCAGATATGACAAAGGGCTGGGAACTGGTGCCGATCTTCAGCAGATATGACAAAGGGCTGGCAACTGGTGCCGATCTTCAGCAGATATGACAAAGGGCTGGGAACTGGTGCCGATCTTCAGCAGATATGACTAAGGGCTGGGAACTGGTGCCGATCTTCAGCAGATATGACAAAGGGCTGGGAACTGGTGCCGATCTTCAGCAGATATGACAAAGGGCTGGGAACTGGTGCCGATCTTCAGCAGATATGACAAAGGGCTGGGAACTGGTGCCGATCTTCAGCAGATATGACAAAGGGCTGGGAACTGGTGCCGATCTTCAGCAGATATGACTAAGGGCCGGGAACTGGTGCCGATCTTCAGCAGATATGACTAAGGGCTGGGAACTGGTGCCGATCTTCAGCAGATATGACAAAGGGCCGGGAACTGGTGCCGATCTTCAGCAGATATGACAAAGGGCCGGGAACTGGTGCCGATCTTCAGCAGATATGACAAAGGGCTGGGAACTGGTGCCGATCTTCAGCAGATATGACAAAGGGCTGGGAACTGGTGCCGATCTTCAGCAGATATGACAAAGGGCTGGGAACTGGTGCCGATCTTCAGCAGATATGACAAAGGGCTGGGAACTGGTGTCGATCTTCAGCAGATATGACTAAGGGCTGGGAACTGGTGTCGATCTTCAGCAGGTATGACTAAGGGCTGGGAACTGGTGCCGATCTTCAGCAGATATGACAAAGGGCTGGCAACTGGTGCCGATCTTCAGCAGATATGACTAAGGGCTGGGAACTGGTGTCGATCTTCAGCAGGTATGACTAAGGGCTGGGAACTGGTGCCGATCTTCAGCAGATATGACAAAGGGCTGGCAACTGGTGCCGATCTTCAGCAGATATGACAAAGGGCTGGGAACTGGTGCCGATCTTCAGCAGATATGACAAAGGGCTGGCAACTGGTGCCGATTTTCAGCAGATATGACAAAGGGCTGGGAACTGGTGCCGATCTTCAGCAGATATGACTAAGGGCTGGGAACTGGTGCCGATCTTCAGCAGATATGACAAAGGGCTGGGAACTGGTGCCGATCTTCAGCAGATATGACAAAGGGCTGGGAACTGGTGCCGATCTTCAGCAGATATGACAAAGGGCTGGGAACTGGTGCCGATCTTCAGCAGATATGACAAAGGGCTGGGAACTGGTGCCGATCTTCAGCAGATATGACTAAGGGCCGGGAACTGGTGCCGATCTTCAGCAGATATGACTAAGGGCTGGGAACTGGTGCCGATCTTCAGCAGATATGACTAAGGGCCGGGAACTGGTGCCGATCTTCAGCAGATATGACTAAGGGCTGGGAACTGGTGCCGATCTTCAGCAGATATGACTAAGGGCTGGGAACTGGTGCCGATCTTCAGCAGGTATGACAAAGGGCTGGGAACTGGTGCCGATCTTCAGCAGATATGACAAAGGGCTGGGAACTGGTGCCGATCTTCAGCAGATATGACAAAGGGCTGGGAACTGGTGCCGATCTTCAGCAGATATGACTAAGGGCTGGGAACTGGTGCCGATCTTCAGCAGATATGACTAAGGGCTGGGAACTGGTGTCGATCTTCAGCAGGTATGACAAAGGGCCGGGAACTGGTGCCGATCTTCAGCAGATATGACAAAGGGCCGGGAACTGGTGCCGATCTTCAGCAGATATGACAAAGGGCCGGGAACTGGTGCCGATCTTCAGCAGATATGACAAAGGGCCGGGAACTGGTGCCGATCTTCAGCAGATATGACTAAGGGCCGGGAACTGGTGCCGATCTTCAGCAGATATGACTAAGGGCTGGGAACTGGTGCCGATCTTCAGCAGATATGACAAAGGGCTGGGAACTGGTGCCGATCTTCAGCAGATATGACAAAGGGCTGGGAACTGGTGCCGATCTTCAGCAGATATGACAAAGGGCTGGGAACTGGTGCCGATCTTCAGCAGGTATGACAAAGGGCTGGGAACTGGTGCCGATCTTCAGCAGATATGACAAAGGGCTGGGAACTGGTGCCGATCTTCAGCAGATATGACAAAGGGCTGGGAACTGGTGCCGATCTTCAGCAGATATGACAAAGGGCTGGGAACTGGTGCCGATCTTCAGCAGGTATGACAAAGGGCCGGGAACTGGTGCCGATCTTCAGCAGATATGACAAAGGGCTGGGAACTGGTGCCGATCTTCAGCAGATATGACAAAGGGCTGGGAACTGGTGCCGATCTTCAGCAGATATGACAAAGGGCTGGGAACTGGTGTCGATCTTCAGCAGGTACGACAATCGGATGGAACCCATCCCATCTGGCGATGGGGGGCAGGGAATCGTGGGTTGTCTGCGTGGGTTGTGTGGAAAACTGGCTTGCAAGAATGGTGAGGCCTGAGGCACCAACAGCCCCCAAAATGCGAAGCAGCAGTGCAGTACAGAACTTTCCAAGTGGGAGGCGACACCTGTCCCCAGAAGGCTGGAGTTTACCAATCAGCACTGTTACTGTTCCTGCTTTACCCCGGGCATTTGGTTCACGCTGCCAGCAGCATTGAAGTCCAGTTTCCATCAGTGCTTTTGGGGAGGGGGATGGGAGCATAACTGGCACCCTGAGTGGGTCGGTAACTAAGCACCCTGGGAATCTTCATTGCCCTGAGAAAAAAATCATCCCGCGAGGACGTCGATTCCCACAAGGGCTCCAGGGGAAATGCATGTCAGCGAATGTCCTTGCCGGATGTGTGTGACCCCACAGCACACCCTCACTGGCCAATGGGGACTGTTTGCACAAGCTGTGACTCCCAAGGCTCCGCCCACTACCCGGCCAGCTTCAGGCCACCAGGCAGCTGCACTTCACACGCACAAACATGAAGTGGGCTGTGGGAACATTGCTATGCGAAGAGGAAAACACATAGACCACATGTATCCAGAATGTTCTCCCACTCAGTGCTGATTCTTATGTTATAAGTGAACACAGGAACTAAATAATTACAGCCCCCTCTCTATTTTAATCATACGGGGGGGTGGGGTTGGTGCGCGTTAGGAGGGTGTGGAAGCGGCCTCCCCCGCACCCGCCCGCACCACTGCCAGCGTTAGCACTGCCCCCGCAGCGCTGATGCATTCTCCCACCTTCCGCTCTGGTGCTGCGTTACTGGTGAAACAGTCTCTAGTCACTCCGTGGCGCTAACCGGCAACAGAAGGATGGCCGAGCTGGAAGTGCGAGCTGCCCGACTCCAGGGCTCCTCTGCCTGGGTGACTGCAGCCCAGCTGGCCCAGCACCTCCAGCCGGGGTCAGGCCTACCCCGAAGGGAGCTTCTCTTCATAGGTGGTCTTCAAAGGGCTCGATGCAGCACATGACTGGCATTTAATTCCTGTTTGGTAAAAAACGTGCTGATCAAGTTTCCTATTCGCTCCTGAATGAGTGCAGCCTGAATGACATTAACAGCATTAGGGTTCAAAGTGGAAGGAGGGTTTCCAATGGAAGAGAGCACACGCTGTATCCGGACCTGTGGGATTAGATCTATTAGGTGCTGGTCTCAGGAGTGCCCCCCACCCCCAGGGAATCTAACCCTTGTCCACATAATGAGGGCGACTTAACAGGTAAGAGGATTAGCCTTCTGAGCTAACGGCCTGTGCAGCCAGTTCAGAATGAGCAGAACTCGGGTTTATGTTATAGCAAGATGGACTTTGAAGGCACCGCCATGGCAGGGAGATACAGCCGGGGACTGGAGGCACCTTAACCGCGCGCTGCTTGGGCCTCGTGTAGCACGTCCGAACGTAGCTCGACGGGGAAGCCATGCCCACCAGTCTGGTGAGCCGGGTTCCACCCTCTCCTCCTCCACCTCCCTGGACCCTGACCATACATGGTGCCTCCCTAGATGTTGGCATGGAGGTCACTCTCCTTCCCATGCTCACGTGAGAAAGGAGGCTGTAGCTATTTATCTGGAGAAGGCCAGCCAAGGTGCAGGTCACCTGTGGGGGCGGGGCGGGTGACAGTGCCCTGTCAATAAGGGGCAGGCGAGTCAGGCCGTAAGGGGCTCCACTCAGGCCGTAAGGGGCTCCACTCAGGCCGTGATGGGAACAAGCAGAACCTAACAAGCTCCCGGATATCTGGTGAGTAATACCTCCTCCGGGAATGGGGGGGGGGGGGGGGGTCGGGGGGGATCTGTAAGCAAGCAAGATGAACATGTTTCATGCGCTTCTGCGGTTATGCAAATTAAAGATGCCCGTTGGGGGTGTTCAGCTTAACAGCTTCTTCTCCTCGCCGACTTGGGGAGGCTCTCCTCCACTTTTGCTGCCGACAGCAGAACTGCATCATGGGAAGTCACACATGCGGTTCCAGAGCCCCTTTCATTAGACTAAAAATACGCCACAGGAATCAGGCGCTCCTGGGCGGATGCGGTCGCCTCCGGTGATTTCTGCCGTTCTTCCATCAGGCGCCTTACGTAACCCTGCGGCCCACGAGGATTTTCCCTCTTTGGTCTCAATCGCCTGGCTCTTTAGCTGGAGCAGCCTGAGCGAGTCCATCATCCACAGGCAACACTACAGGCTCCAGCTGGTTTCCCTTTCTGCTGCTTGTTTGTCCATCTAATTATTTCCTCATAAATTATATCGCATCCAGAAAAGAAAAAGAAAAGGAGGACCTGTTAATATCACTCAAATGAAGGCGTCACACGGCTCAGAACACGTAATGGCCTTGATCAGAGCTGCAGTCATGCACAGGACTTTCAGAATGTTCTTTGGTATTATGTATAGCACACTCAGGATCAATGCACACGCACTCCAGCACACTCAGGATCAATGCACACGCACTCCAGCACACTCAGGATCAATGCACACGCACTCCAGCACACTCAGGATCAATGCACACGCACTCCAGCACACTCAGGATCAATGCACACGCACTCCAGCACACTCAGGATCAATGCACACGCACTCCAGCACACTCAGGATCAATGCACACGCACTCCAGCACACTCAGGATCAATGCACACGCACTCCAGCACACTCAGGATCAATGCACACGCACTCCAGCACACTCAGGATCAATGCACACGCACTCCAGCACACTCAGGATCAATGCACACGCACTCCAGCACACTCAGGATCAATGCACACGCACTCCAGCACACTCAGGATCAATGCACACGCACTCCAGCACACTCAGGATCAATGCACATGCACTCCAGCACACTCAGGATCAATGCACACGCACTCCAGCACACTCAGGATCAATGCACACGCACTCCAGCACACTCAGGATCAATGCACACGCACTCCAGCACACTCAGGATCAATGCAACGCACTCCAGCACACTCAGGATCACCGCATACGCACTCCAGCACACTCAGGATCAATGCACACGCACTCCAGCACACTCAGGATCAATGCACACGCACTCCAGCACACTCAGGATCAATGCACACGCACTCCAGCACACTCAGGATCAATGCACACGCACTCCAGCACACTCAGGATCAATGCACACGCACTCCAGCACACTCAGGATCAATACACACGCACTCCAGCATATTCACCATCACATGCACTACAACACACTCAGGATCAATGCCCACCCACTCCAGTAATTTTATGATCATGTGGAATGCAGACTTTCGCACTGCACATGCACATGCACATGCACATGCACAATCCGCATGTCTCCCTGGATTCCACAAGGATTGACAGGTTTCTATTTAGATGACGAAACTGACTTAAGCGATGTCCAGCAGGAAGCACCACTAATGGAGTCCATCTCTTGTGCCCTCTAGATGTTCACTCACGTTTTGATGACACGCGCTCACTGATCGTGTGTATGTATGTTTAGCGGTGTGCATTCCCTCCACAACATGCCACCCCCCCACATCCACACTTTTGTATTCATATCTTTGTGGGCACTCTCCATTAATTTCTATGGCCATAATCATGATCCCAACAATAGGAACCCTAACCCCTGCCCAGCCCTGACCTTAACCATAAGTAACCAGACAAAATACGAGACCTTTGACATTTTTAGCTTTTTGATTGCAGTCACAGATTTTTCTAAAAGTTGAGTTTCCCGACAAGGTAAAAATAACAGGTTTTTATCACATTGTAGGAACCTTTAGTCCTCACAGTGTAATACATACGTGACCCCCCCCCCCCCGTGTCTTGGGCTTGCTGAGCTGCTCTGCTCCCCCCATGCCCCTCTCCTGGCCCTCTCCACTCCTCATTCTCTCCAGGCAGTTCCACCTTCTTTTTCAGCCTATTTTGCTCATTGCTAATAAACACGATCTCTGTGCTCCTGCATGTCACCAGGCCGGTGAGTCATGCGGCCGTAATACCTTCCCCATGCCGCTCCAGTTCAGCTTCACAGCCCCATATTTTTCCAGCAGGAGTTTCAGCTGGAGCTCCAACCTCCCGCGGTTTCGAGTCTCTCCATTACTCGGGCTACCTCACACCGCCCCCACCTCTCTCTGGAATGTTCTTTGCTTGGTGGGGGCCGCTCCGCAGGGGTTGTCCGCGTCCGCACCCCTTGGCGGGTAATGCAGTGCTCCCCTGGCACAAGCAGAACACCTCCACTTGCCCATTTCCACCCCAGCCCCCACTCATCTGCTGTGGTTATGCAGAAATGGTGCTGGAGTGGAACATGGATGCGGAAAAATCTGCCTCATCGGAAACACGCAGTTTTCTGTGGAATCTGCTGCTGCCGGGGAACGGTGGAGCCTCGCGGTCACAAACACACTGTCACGGTCTGGGTGCAGCGCAGTGATAGATGGATGGAAAAAAATACCCATAATTCCAGGCGTGCTGTAATTTCAACCTTAACATGTCTCCCAAGTCAGGATGGCTGCCTGCCGGCCCTTTTAGCCCCCCCCCCCCCCCCATAAGTCCTCATTTCATAGTTATAATTTGTCACCTGCATTCCTGATAATCAGGGGCTGGTTAATTTGTCGACAAGCAAATCAGTCCTGTAACCGGGGTCTTTACATGACGGCCGTTCTCATCGCTGTGGGTTATTTCAGTGACATGCATGTAAAGCAGGCAGCAGGGAGGGGTCTGTCATCTATGGAGTCCAAAATTCTGGCACCGGAATGTTCTGCAGGGTTGCTGAGGACCCCGAGCCGTTCTTGAAGGCGAACTGGTACATCCTCTGGGAAACACTGAGAAGCCCCCGGAAGGCATTCGATGCCCACAGGGGCGTCTTGGATGCTAATTTGGTAAATGCCCTTAACCCCAGGTCTGGGTGGGGTTCGTTGGAACCAGGCCTACCTTTTTGGTGCTGAGGGAGAGCGGCTGATCGATAGGCTTGGGAGGGGCGTCGGCAGAGGGGGCCGGCTGTGTGGAAATGCGCCCGTTTTCTGCCTCACGGGGCGCTGATGGGGCGGTGGGCTCGGCGGTGTATGGCAGCTGCAGGCGCCGCAGGTGCTCGTCGGTGGCATTGTCCACCACCAACAGCCGGGTCTCGTGTGGCACCGCTCGGATCCGCTGGACCACCTGGGCAAGAAGCGGCGGGTTGGAGAGGCATGGGCAGGAGACTGACACACAGCAGGCCTGTAAATCAGACCCCTAAGAGGGTATGACTCATACGCAGAGAGGATACAGTCTAATACAGGGCTGGGCAATCTTACCCAGATCTGTCCACCTTCTATAACTGCTTATCCAGTATAGGGTCCAAATGACCCCAGGAAGTCACAAGACTGACAAGGAGGTCAGTCCATGGCAGGACACACACACACACAAACACACACACACACACACAAACACACACACACACACACACACACACACACACACACACACACACACACATACACACAAAACACACACATATACATACACACACACATACATACATGCAAACACACATGTACATACACACACACAAACACACACAAATATACACACACACTTATACATACACACACATACCTACACGCAAACACACACACATATACATACATACACATACATACCTACACACAGACACACACAGGTTTGTAATTATATCTTTGTGGGGACTATCCATTAATTTCTATGGGGAAAACTCTAATCCCAACATAACGGCCTTAACCCCTACCCAGCCATAACCCTAACCCGAACCCTAACCCCCACCCAGCCATAACCTTAACCCTAACCCGAACCCTAACCCCTACCCAGCCATAACCATAACCCTAACCCGAACCCTAATCCCCACCCAGCCATAACCTTAACCGTAAGTAACCAAACAATATAGGAGACTTTCTGCATTTCTAGTTTTTGGTTGCATTCACGGATCTTTGTGGGGACCTGAAAAATGGTCCCCACAACGTCAAAATAACAGGTTTTTATCACATTGTGGGGGACATTTGGTTCCCACAGTGTAATATTAACATAATCCACACGCACACACACACACACACACACACACACACACACACGCTATGGAGCTTCTAGAAACACCTTATTACATGTTTTTGGGCTGCCTTAGGAAACAGGTGGAATCTGCACGGACTCCGATAAGCCTGACTAGGACGACATGCTGTTTGGAGAGATACGGACAGCGTACATGAAATGCTCTAGCAAAAAAATAAAGTACAACCATTAATATAAAAGTGTGAGTCGCTGTAGAGAAAATACTTAGGAAATACATTATTCTAAGAACATACATAATAATGGCGTTATATATAAAGCTGGGTAGCACTTTAAGGTTCTAAAGGAGATCGATTACTTCTTACTGTACAGGTGACAAGGTCGGCAGGCTAGAAAAGTACATTGTGTTGGTTCAGGAGATCACTTTTTAGCTGTCGGCTAATGGTGCTGGGCAGAAGGAATATAACAAACAAACAAACAAGTGAAATAAAAATTCACACGGCGTTTTATTGCCTTTTAGTTAACAGCGGGAAATCTCCAAATAGTTAAACCAAATAATGATAAACAGACACGGAAAAACATGTTTACAGCGTACAGATGGCCTCCCCATCACCGTGGGGTTTAAGTCTATGAGAACAATTTTCTCTAAAAGACAACATTAAATGGCAAACGCAAAGAGTGACTTGCAAGAAAGGAAAAAGCTATTATTTTAGATCAACACCTAATAACAAACTTGACAAAGGCATATGAAGTGTTACGGTCCCATGTCTGCCCCGTACAGATCGCACCACTAATACCAGTTTCTGCGCATCCTGTACGGTTACATGAGCCGCACGGTCATTCCCGTTACTGGGTCGATGCCCCGGGACAGCAGCCTCGGACGGAGCTTCGGGAGGCGCCGCGACCCACCTGGTAGTGCGTCTCCTTCTCCACATTGTCGCCGTTCACCTCCAGCACCCGGTCCCCGGTGCGCAGCCCGGCTATGTCGGCGGGCGACGCTGGCTCCACTTTGCGGATGTACTGGCCGCTTCTGCCCTT
This sequence comes from Brienomyrus brachyistius, assembly GCF_023856365.1. Taxonomy (NCBI): domain Eukaryota; kingdom Metazoa; phylum Chordata; class Actinopteri; order Osteoglossiformes; family Mormyridae; genus Brienomyrus; species Brienomyrus brachyistius. The sequence continues at coordinate 1,914,285 of NC_064537.1, forward strand.
CTCTCCATGCAGATGGAAGCCATACCCAGAGTCCGCCTTTTTAATAACGCACAGTCGCGGCTTCAGCTCCGCTGCCATAGTCCACTCGCCTTTACTCTCAGCGATTCGATCCCTTCTTTCCGTTTGCGGCAATGTCCTTGTTAACTATCTCTGGAAACTTTCACGAAGAGACTGGATTCTTGGATCTCGGTTGCCGCTTCCGACCGATCACGCCAGTCAGGCAATGTGTTTTTATAGACCTATATAATATGTATAATATATGAATATATATCGGAAAGCATGCGCCAGGAGCCGATCGCTACATGGCTTTGGAGCGGCTTCAGCGAGGCGCAGTCCAGCCACAGCGTCGCTGTCTGCCGGGATCCGGCGCGTAAAGCTCCGATCGGCGCAGAGACACAAGGCGCTCACACGGCTCCCCGCTGCCTTTTTATCGCCTGGAAGGGAGGCATCGTCCGGGTGTCTCTGTGTGGCGAGCAGCTTCGCACCGCCGCCCGTCCTGCACCCACGCCGCCCGCTTATGCCAATACGCGACTGAAATGCCACACGAGTGCTCTTCTTGGAAAGAAAAGCCGTGTAACTTATTGGATATCATTACCCTGCCCATCCGACCACGCATCCCCAGTCTGCACCGAATGCACGTACACAGCAAATACATTTTGCCCAATAAATGAGCACTTTTAATTTTAAACAGCAATTCAAGCCCTTTCATTTGCGGCCTTTTTTTCTAAATGTTACACAATTAGGCCACATGTGACATCTGACAGGTGTCACTGACATGTCATTATTGAATGGAGGTTTGATACTAATTATGAACGTCAGCTAATTCTTCAGTCCGCCCCCCTTTTTCGTAGGGTGTCTATACCTTTATGGTTTGCAGTGCTTGGGATTGGTCCTTTAAACATACTGTTTCTGCTCCATTCGGAAGCCCTTTGTGAATGAGCAGTCTGGCTTCAGCATTCATAAAACAAGTGGGCCTGCAGAATACTGCCTTTCCTGGAAGAGAACTGCATTTCCAAAATGGCAGACGTTGTCCCTTTAACCCGAGAATGCTGCCATTGGATTTGTTGATACTGTCTCCCATTACAACTCTAATTCCTGCAGACTTGAATGCATTTCTCTCCCAATAAACTAAATCGTGTCCACGTGTCCATAACCTGATATGAAAGTTGACATGTCAATCAGCAGCCTGTGGCCCCCACCTCTGTCACAGCTGATAGCAGAAGCAGGCTGGCGCTCGGGGGCGGCTGTGAAACAGGCCGGGATCCACTGCGATCTTACTGGATTTCTAAATTATTTCCAGAGAAATGCATCTTTCCATTGGGTCGGATTTCCACGCGGACTTTACCTGTATATCACTGCTTGCACATTAACTTCCATTACAGGTCGCTGGATTTGCTCCTGGAGAGTGGAAATCAAACTATTATTTGTGTGAAACCCATTAAACGCCCTTCAAGTCAAACCGTGGATAAGCCAACCTTTATATAAGCTATAGCGCTTCCCCCTAGTGGATGAAAAAGGACTAAATCAGAATTACAAAGCGTTACGAGCCCCAGTCTGATTTGAGAAGTTTGATATATGGTGCACAGCTAACGGTGTTACTGATTTCGACCAGCTCAAAGAGCAAACACAAAAGCCAGTCACGTTATGGTGAATGGCAGTTATCAGCATGTGCGAGCTGTGAATGAACTCTGACAATCAGCACTCAGACGGCAGTTTTCAAAGCAACAGGAGGCAGCAAAGTTCTGAAGGGTCCAATGAGTGTCTGAACTGCAGCTGCACTGGTAACAAAATCCTTTAATGTTAGAAGAAAATATATCATTGAAAAAAGCCTTTTTTCACATTGTGGGGAATATTTGGTCCTCACAAAACACACACATGCACACAGACACACACGCGTTCACACACATGCACACAGACACACGCGCTGAAGACAATGTCGTGCAGGTGAGCAGCCAACAGGACAGGGCAAGGTCAGGAACAGAGGTGAATGTTGATGGAGAACTATTCAGACAGAGGATAGTAAGAAGTAGGCTGGGCAGGAGAAGCACCCAGCACCAAACCTTACAGCGGGTGAAATGTATGGTGGACAACAGACATACCCGATCTGAAAGTGATTTGGGGAGACCTGCTGAGAAGCAGAGGCGGCGGCCCATGAGGAGATTCAACCAGAGGAGACCCATTCCGACTCGCACTAAGTCAGACACCGAACTGGTGAGGCCAACTAAGTCTGACTGAGGAGAGCCCAGCCCCCAGAGAGCTGCAGACAGGGCCTGGAGAGGGATGGAGGAGGCCAGTGACCCAACGACGGCCACGGCACCAGACTCCAGTATGTAAATAGTGAAATAAGAACAGTCAAGCCTTGGATTGAGAGTAACTTGGTTTGCAAGTGGTGTTTTGCAAGACGAGCAAAATTTTAAATAAATTTTAACTTGATAAACGAGTGTGGTCTTACAATACGAGTATTATATATACGCTTTGTCTGCCGAGTGTCACATGATCACAACTGAGCATATGGTTCTTCTCTCTCACGGTGTGGGATTGTGGGTATTCGTCTGAATGCAGGATTGTGGGTAATCTTCTCGCTGTGGGATTGTGGGTAATCGTCTCCCATGCTCGGTCTCAGTTGGCGCGCCTCAGTGGTGCAGTTGAAGTTTAGTAGAAAAGCACCACCCAAATAAGGGCGTAGCAATGCGAGCGATGAATCTGCTTAATGCCAATAGAATGTCCACATTTCCGCGAAATGTACTGCCTCCTCCACAAAGCGATCAGCCTCCTCCTCAAAGTGACCCGTCTCCTCCTCAAAGCAACCCTCCTCCTCCACAAAGTGAACCGCCTCCCATTCAAAGCGACCCTCCTCCTCCTCAAAGTGAACCACCTCCTCTTCAAAGCAAACTGCCTCCTCCTCAAAGCGACCCTCGTCCTCCACAAAGCGAACCGCCTCCTCCTCAAAGCGACCCTCCTCTTCCTCCACAAAGCGAACCGCCTCCTACTCAAAGCGAACCGCCTCCTACTCAAAGCAACCAGCCTCCTCCTCAACGCGACCCTCCTCCTCCACAAAGCGACCAGTCTCCCCCTCAAAGCGACTCGCCTCCAGTGACCCACCTCCTCAGACTCTCGCCTCCTCAAAGCAACCCATCTCCTCCACAAAGCGACCAGCCTCCTCCTCAAAGACTCTCACCTTCTCAAAGTGACCCTCAAATGGCCTCTCCTGAGCCCTTAAACATTTTCACGTAGGTTTTATTTGTATAGTGCATATAAATAATAAACCTTGCCTCTCCTGTACCTCTGTGTCCTGTGTCTCTTTGCTCATCACGCTAAAGTATTTCTCTAAATAATGATAAACTATATTTGAATGTTTAATTGGATTCAGCATGAATGGTTGGATTCACCATTATTTGAGGTCCATCCTTCTGTCTTCCACACTGAGACCCAGCACAGGTTTGCACTTAGTCTGGAGTCTAACCCACAAACACAAGGAGGACAGGAGACACACTGTTTGGGCTGCCAGTCCACTGTAGGGCACACACTCACAAAATACCGCCCCGTCGCAGCCCAGGGGAGCCCGTGGGGGAGGCAGGCCCATCCGGCTTTATGCCATCAGTGGGTGGGGGCGACTCCACTTTCACCTTGCTCTGGTCAGGAGGCTTGAGGATGGGGGGCAGGGGCTTCCTGTCTGGGGAGCTGCAGTGTGCAGAGGGACAGCTGTGCCGGTTCAGGCAGTGGGAGCAGAGCGGGTTTCTCGGCAGGCAGAGTTGCTGTCTGAAGCCCACTAGCAGCCAGTTAACCTCGCCCCACAGCTGCCTATAGGGGGCGCACAGAGAGCTGGGTCAGCCTGCTGAGAGGCGAACAGGAGGGCGAAGAGGCCACGTGGCAGAATGCCATCCAGCAACAACTCCACACATACAGAGGCTGCGAGGGGAACCAAAGCCAGAAGACTGGAGGCGTAAATGTCTAACAAAACTGGACACATACAGACCAACTGTGCTGGTGCTATAGACAGAAGCCATGTCATTAGAAAACCAGAGCTCTGATAAGAGACACACAGTAATTGTGTTTAACACCGCATGAAAGGTTTGTAAACTTGACATGTCCATTATTTTACATACATATTAATGTAACAGTGTGAAGAAGAGTTTCATTAAACATGGAGAAAGAGGAACACTTCACTGACACAGACAGGTGGATGCTGAACAGGGTAATTCCTGAACACCACAGAATTAAACCAGCACACCTAGCACTCTGTCTCAACAAACGCTGCATTTTGTCCATCCCCTTTATTTTACTAACAAATAAATGTTATTTGCCATCTATGCATAAACATCTATACCTGGAAGACGTCCTTCCCAAAACAAATAAGCTAAAACAATCATTACTATGCTATGAGTAAAAAAATAATTTATTTCAGCTCAAAAACAGAAATGTGGTTGAGGGTCAGGTCGGGCTGTACTGAGGGTCGGGGCGGGCTGTACAGAGGGTCAGGGCGGGCTGTACAGAGGGTCAGGGCGGGCTGTACAGAGGGTCAGGTCGGGCTGTACTGAGGGTCAGGGCGGGCTGTACTGAGGGTCAGGGCGGGCTGTACTGAGGGTCAGGGCGGGCTGTACAGAGGGTCAGGGCGGGCTGTACAGAGGGTCAGGGCGGGCTGTACAGAGGGTCAGGGCGGGCTGTACAGAGGGTCAGGTCGGGCTGTACTGAGGGTCAGGGCGGGCTGTACTGAGGGTCAGGGCGGGCTGTACAGAGGGTCAGGGCGGGCTGTACTGAGGGTCAGGGCGGGCTGTACTGAGGGTCAGGGCGGGCTGTACTGAGGGTCAGGGCGGGCTGTACTGAGGGTCAGGGCGGGCTGTACTGAGGGTCAGGGCGGGCTGTACTGAGGGTCAGGGCGGGCTGTACTGAGGGTCAGGGCGGGCTGTACAGAGGGTCAGGTCGGGCTGTACTGAGGGTCAGGGCGGGCTGTACTGAGGGTCAGGGCGGGCTGTACTGAGGGTCAGGGCGGGCTGTACTGAGGGTCAGGGCGGGCTGTACTGAGGGTCGGGTCGGGCTGTACTGAGGGTCAGGGCGGGCTGTACATTGGTAAGCAGTGTGTCACAGCAGCACAGGAACACCTCTGCAGCAGGAACGGGGGTCGTCCGCCGGCTGCAGTTCATGGGGAGTTCATGCCACTCCCATCCCAGATTCCAGACAACTTAAGCGACCTTTTCCCTCCTTAGGAAAGTAAGGATATAAAGTCTTCAGCTCAGGGGAGATCAGGCTCTGCTTTACCAGAGGCTGGTATGCCTCTACTGCCCCGTCGCAGCCCAGGGGAGCCCGTGAGGGAGGCAGGCCCTTCCTGCTTTATGCCATCAGTGGGTGGGAGTGACTCCACTTTCACCTTGCTCTGGTCAGGAGGTTTGAGGATGGGGGGCAGGGGCTTCCTGCCTGGGGAGGTGCAGTGTGCAGAGGGACAGCTGTGCTGGTTCAGGCAGTGGGAGCAGAGTGGGTTTGTCGGCAGGCAAAGCTGTTGTCCAAAGCCCACTAGCAGCCAGTTAACCTCGCCCCACAGCTGCCTGTAGGGGGCGCACAGAGAGCTGGGTCAGCCTGCTGAGAGGCGGACAGGAGGGCAAAGAGGCCACGTGGCAGAATGCCATCCAGCGACAACTGGAATCTTGAGGTCAGGCACAGTGATGATGACACAATAATGATGATAATAATAAAGGTTCTGGAAATGACTGTTCAGGGACACAGGCAGTCCCCGTGGCTCCGCCCCCCCAGCCTCACCTTGGGAGCCAGTCCTCCAGTGCCTTCCGCGTGTCCTCTGGGGATTTGGTCTTGGTCCTCATCCAGCCGAGGCGATTGGAAATTCGATGTACGTGTGTGTCTACCCCTGACCATCACACACACACATACACACACACAGTATAAGATCACTCAACATAACATCAAAAACACAACCTTTCAAAAAAAAAGTGTGTTTAATGCTTTAAAACATTTAAGGAATGAATGGGCTTAACTCTCAGAGCACACAGAGTAAAAACGCCAGCATGCACCGCCGGGCGCCATACCGATTCCAGAGACCTGATTCCAGGCGATGTCCATTGCCAGGTGGGCCATCTTGGGCCCGACGCCGGGGAGGTGCACCAGCCCCTCGAAGCTGCCGGGGATGTCGCCGCCGTATTCCTCCCGCAGGACGGCTGCCGTCCGCTTCAAGTACTTCACCTTAGTCTGGGGCCACACAGTGAGGTGTCAGCATTGAAACACCGGCGCCCCCTGCAGGGGCACAAGGGCTGGCTCAGGGGGTCAGGGCAGGGAGAAACACCGGGTACATTCAGAGGTGCTGGTGATCTAAGACGAGTTGAAGCTTTGTCAGTCGCTGACAAGCTAATGACAAAACCCTGGGCAATGTTGGTATTGTTCTTAGAACCCCTGGGAAACCCCTATTGGCAAGGAGCAATGAATTCTCTTATTAGCTGCTTATTTTTCTTTATAGTTATATGCTAAGTGTACAGGGAGGTACACAAGTATTTCATTGAACCTACACATGGTAGTTTTCGAGTCCTTGAATCTATAAAACCAAACTGCAGCATATGCGACAGTGCTCTTTGACTCCCCCTGCAGGTGAAGCTGCAGAAATGCAGCCTGTTTACCCTCCAAAAGCCCACGGGGTAGATGAGCTGCCCCAGCGTCTCGTCGTCGGTCTCCAGGATGCCCTTCACGGTCAGGCCGTGTCTTCGCAGCCTCTCCATGGCTGCGGCTGTCACCTGGTCCTTGGTCTGGCTGGACAACATGAGGGAGACGAGTGCCTGGAATCTCATGACCTGAGGAGGCAGAGCATCATGTAGGTGAAGCACAGGGATAGGCTAGTGGGCAGAGCTAATACTGAAATGGGGGGGGGGGGGGGGTTGGGGTCAGAACAGTGACAAAATGGACAGTGGCTACATTGCCTATGATGGGCATAAATTCTGTGATTTCAAGACTCTACATGTTAGCAACAAACTTAGGCCCGATAAGCCCACTAAACCCAGGACAACCCTTCCCTGCCCCCCGAAAGCAGTCTGCCTACCTCAGGAGGGGCCAGGGGGTCGACACAGCGTGCTGCCCCCATGCTGTCCACGGGGGCATTGCGGGCGCTCCGCATTTGCCTTATGTTCTCCAGTTGCCGCCTCCAGTCTGCCGGTTCCCATGGCTCCCTCTTGGGCTCCCTCTTGGGCTCCCTCTTGGGCTCCCTCTTGGGCTCCTCATACTCCACCTTCACAGGCCGCCTGCGTCTCTCCCAGTGCGGCTCACCATCTGCGAGGTCCCCACACAAAATTTGAGATCCCACAGTTACCCCCAGGAAGCTAACCAGTCAAACATCTAGACACACATGCTTTCAGTACATTTGTCTCTCTTTTAACTGTCATTCATGTTCGAGTGAAAGGTTTACAGGCCTCCTTAAAGGTTTACGTAACACATCAAAAATTGCAATGACCAATAGAAATGACCAACATTTCAAAATTTTCTCAAATTTCAGACTCTCCAAAACCCCATTTTCCATCTATAACAGCAGTGCCGACTCTTGGCACTCCTTCAACCAGTATCCAGGGGCCTGTATCACGAAGCAGGATTTCTTGCTTAGTCTCAGTTTCGTCCACAATGTAAACATTTTGCGGTTTGTTGTGTGGTTCTGCATCATGCATTGCTTTTCCTAAGACCAGTGGTCAAGACTGGCGGTCTCATTTGTTGCAAAGGTGCTGGACTCTGAGAACTGCTTGGGATGATCTTTCCAAAATCTTTGGAAACATTTCCGCCCACGGTTTCATTGTGCCTCCAAATCTCCAGCCCCACTGGGACAGAATCTACAGTGTAAAATTGCTAAATCACATGATAAGTGCACGCGCATATTCCATATTATATATTACAGTCGCTTGCACCTAAAAATCGTTTTTTAAAACCAAATAAGTTTACGAGCTTGGTATTTGTGCAGTACCATATTGCAAAATTGGAATTTACTTGTAGTCTACAATCAAAGGTTGTGATATGTAATAACACATTCATTTATTGGTTAAAACATAAAGTAACAAGAAATGTTTTTTTTCTTTATGCTATTTGACAACAAAGATTTCAGTGTGCTTAATGCGTACGTGATTTTCCTTAACTAATTTAAATTTAAACATAAAGCATTTGTAATCCTTATGAATCATGCCACCGATAATCGGCCTCTGCTGACAGAGTCGTGGCGTGTTTTGTCACAGGACGTCGTGCGTTTTTAACCTGCTGTTTTGCGCTGGTCCGGATTGCTGGCAGTTCCGGATCCCGGCCGGTTTGGCTCAGGTACTGAGATGCACTGGTCCTCACGTTCCTGTTTTACCTCCACAGCAGGTCCGGAGCACTTAGGCACTTTCGCCGATCTAGTTTTTAATGTTGATGAGGTGGAGTTCTGAATTTTAGTCTCTTTCATTCTGCTCATTTCGGTCATTCTCTTGCGAAAAAAGTAAGGAGAAGCCATTTTCAAAGCGTGCTCTGCACGCACTTCAGCAAGACGCGTTCACCTGAGCAAACAGGTACTGGCGGCTGCACCCGTAAGTTTATCCCCTTGAAACTCACAAGTTCATAAGACAGCCCCAGTTGCAAACGCTTTGGACATGGACAACTCCGTGCGAAGCGACCGTTCGGTTCTCGCGCGCAAAGACTCCATATCCCAGCAGCAGTCACGCGGCGGATATGACGTCATTTCGTTTGCTGTGACTTCCGACCAGTGGCCGAACAGTGACAGTACGCAAAAGATAAAAATGCAGCTAAGGGAAAATATGAATGCATAATCATATAAACCCAGATCGTTTATTAGAACAGCTTCGATCCAATGGAGATAATGTATTAATGACTTCATCCGCACACACAATAAAAGGTGAGGCGTGTGCTACTGTGTTGTTTGTTTTTGTGTTAGTTGTTTGTGTCGCTGATCCAGTGCAGCTCAACAAGGTTTATTTCCCTGGGGGTAAAAAGGCCCTTCAGGCTGTAAACTTTAGGAGACGTCTCCTGCCTTCACTACTTTTTTCAAATCTGCATTGTTAAAGAATGACGTTTTCCACTACCGCAGTTTCATATGCCGTTGTACGTAGTGGTGAAAGTGGGCTTTCTTTGGAGATGCAGCGGACTCGGATATAGTACTGAAATGAAGTACGTACAGAATTACGAAAAATGTTTTGTTTTTCAGTCAGATCCGTATCAGTGGATGAAAGCAACTGACCTTTTTTTTGGCAAGTCAGCGTGTCGATCATGGGTCAGGTTGATAAAAATTCCAGCTATTGATATATTCGAAGAATCCTTCTCTGTCTTTATCTTACAGTAATACAAGATTAACTTTTGTTATATGATGTCTGAGTGACTTTTACACATGTAGTGTAACCTGTAATCAAGTTCTAAGCCCCGAAAAACAAAAAATTCAGCGCCTTGCAGCCCTTGTCGTCTTTGGGGTAATAAACCCTGCAGGCGGCGCAGATCTCTAAACCTGCGATGTCGCATATCCAGTCTCTTCCCAGGCCTCCTATGAGCTGCCCCCCGACCACCAGCATGAACAAGCAACAGAGCAAGGAGTCCCTAAAGGATAAGGTGAAGGGGATCTTTGGGATTGGGTCATCGCGGCTGCCCAACAAGCAGGCAGAGAACAAGTCTTCCGAGTTCATCATAACACTGGAAATACTGAAGGTACGTCTCAAATGAAGGACCGTGTGAGCATGCTCTGTAGGCTTGCAGTGTATCAGAGGGGACTGTGAATCAGAAGCTGTAAGAAACTCACAGCCTGTCGGCCTTCCTCTGAAGGAGCTGAGTCCTGAGTGTGGGCTGCATAACAGGATCCGGGTTATCAACCAAGTCTGCGAGCTGGCCAAGACCAAGAAGTTTGAAGAGGTAGGTTAAAGCTTTCGATTGGGGAAAAGGGAGGCAGACGGGCATCCAGAGTGCATATCCAGGATGGTTAGGGTGCGAACTGGGGACAGAAAGCTGATGTGTCAGTCAAAGTGGAGGGCTGTGCTGCTGGGGGACAGGGGCAGGTCCTGGATCAGGGCTGTCACGCTGCTGGAGGCCTAATGTCTCACCGCCAGGTCTGTGTGTTTTAGCTCAGCCACACAGAGTACATTCACTGATATCCCAATGTGGCTTAAACACTGTCCGGGCCTTTTTGGATATGCTCAGACTGTGAGACGGAGTGAGAGATAAGGGGATGCTCCAGTGTTCTTCAGATACAAGATCCTTCTGCTCCCTCTCTGCACTCATTCCTGCTCCGGCTAAGATCTTTCTGCTATTGCTCCATGCTCGCTCCCGCTCTGCATTCGCTCCCACTCCTTCCGAGATCCTTTCGCTCCCGCTCCATGCTCGCTCCCGCTCTGCATTGGCTCCCACTCCTTCCGAGATCCTTTCGCTCCCGCTCCATGCTCGCTCCCGCTCTGCATTGGCTCCCACTCCTTCCGAGATCCTTTCGCTCCCACTCCATGCTCGCTCCTGCTCTGCATTCGCTCCCACTCCTTCCGAAATCCTTTCGCTCCCGCTCCATGCTCGCTCCCGCTCTGCATTGGCTCCCACTCCTTCCGAGATCCTTTCGCTCCCGCTCCATGCTCGCTCCCGCTCTGCATTGGCTCCCACTCCTTCCGAGATCCTTTCGCTCCCACTCTGCATTGGCTCCCACTCCTTCCGAGATCCTTTCGCTCCCGCTCCATGCTCGCTCCCGCTCTGCATTGGCTCCCACTCCTTCCGAGATCCTTTCGCTCCCACTCTGCATTGGCTCCCACTCCTTCCGAGATCCTTTCGCTCCCGCTCTGCATTCGCTCCCACTCCTTCCGAGATCCTTTCGCTCCCGCTCCATGCTCTCTCCCGCTCTGCACTTGCTCCCGCTCTGGTCACGATCCTTTCTCTCCTGCTCCACTCTTCTCAAATGTCCTGGCTCATACAGCTTGTGGAGGCACTGAATGTTCTGGCGGATCTGAACCACTGCAAGCATCATCACTTGTGGTCTCCATAATCCTGGGCGAACATCCGGTGCCACCTTCCACCTGTGTGCATGGTATGATGATGAAACCCACTGGTCTTGCCCCCCCAGAATGCGGTCGAGGCTCTGTGGAGCGCAGTGGGGGACTTGCTGCACCCAGAACAGCCCTCTGAGGCCCGGCATGCTGTGTTGCAGCTCCTACGAGCCATCATCCAGGGACAGGTGAGTGCCCTCTGGTGGAAACAATTGGCAGCACACTTCTTCTTATTATTGATCTTCCACTGAATTCACTTAATTGGCCAGGTACACCTGCATGTATTAAGGATTGGATCTGGCAGTACTGGTGCATACAGTCACAGACAAATTAGAACATAACTTTAGAAAAGTCGATGTAATGAAGTAGTGTAAACAGTGCAAAGCTGTGCATTTACTATCGATAAATATAAACTTAAAGGGAACAGAGATATACAGGGGCACCGAAATATAACAATATATGATGCCCAGTAGAAAAATAAGCTAAAACGGATGTGCAGAAATGCGCGTAGAGTCAGTGGGGTTGGGCCTGAAGGGAAGAAGCTGCTGCATGTGGTTCTGGTCTTGATATCCGGCGTTAGCTGTGAATTATTAGTACTCCTTCTTGTAATCAACAACATGCAATTATGTAGTTTAACTCAATTTGCCTCTGGCTGATCCGAAAAGATCTCTACTGGAATTTTCATTCAAAGCAGCACAACACCACCAATACTTATAAACACTGCCTACAGCACACCTGACGGTGTCGATGTGAAGCGCTTGTAACTGCTCTTGATGAAATCTGGTCACAAGGTGATTTTGTGTCTTCTTGGACAGGGAGAGAGGCTTGGTCCTCTGCGTGCCTACTTCTTTAAGATCATTAGGGACTACCAGCCTTCCGGCGAAGACCTGACAGACCGGCTGGAGGTGTTCAAGGCACTCACAGAGAACGGGAAGGACATCACCTACCTGGAGGATGACATAGGTGAAGCTCAGTGGCAGCTAACGGTTGTAGCACTTGACCAGCTGAAAATTTCACATTCCAAAGTTGTGCTTAAAAGCCGTCCAGTTAAACCAGCAATACCTGACCACGGTCCTCATGGTCTGGTGTCCTTCAGGTCATGTGACTTGCTTAATGAGTTCAATAAATCGGTTAAGAGCTGAGGTTGGAAACCACAACTCCCAGTGGTCCCTCAGTAGATTGGCGCTGGGTAGCCCTCAAATCCCCGACTGAGTCTCCTTCGCGTGTCACATGCAGTCTTATTCGTGGAGCTGTGGATGAACGTGGGTTTGACTTCTGACTTCCTCCACGTGCTGGTCAACCTGGTCAAGTTCAACAGCTGCTACCTGGACAAGAACGTATCACACATGGTCCTGTAAGAACGTCACTCTTATTTTTCACATCTGCTAGTTTTATACCAGATGTACAAGTCATGTACAAAATGAGACAAATCACACAATATTATGGTCTTAATCTCACTTTTTTTAATAAAGGGAAATTTGTCTTCTGTGCAATCGGACTACGTCTTCCACAGACATAGAGGTATTCTATTCTTCATTCTTCATTCTATTTTCGGTCTCCCCTCTCAGTGTTTGACTTTAAGCCTCCATTCCTCCAGGTGGCGCTGCAAGTTCTGGATGCAGTGGTATGTTACAACTGCCTGCCCTCTGAATCCCTTCCCAGCTTCATCATCACCCTGTGCCGCACGGTCAACGTCAAGGAGTTCTGCGAGTCCTGCTGGAAGGTGAGTGCCTTATAGACCTTTCCGTACACTTGGCAGACCCTGTAGACTTGGTCATCCCAAGTCATGTTCTGTTTTTGTGACCAAGGCTGCTTGAAGAGATGATTGTTACGCGTCTGCTTTTGGGAGGCCTCAGCTTAGAATCTTAGCATTGTGGTCCTGGTCCGAGTGCTTTTATGCAACAGTCACGACTCTCATAACTGCGGCAGTTGATTCCTCTGCATTTTCCTCACAGTTGATGCGGAAGGTCTTAGGGACACACCTGGGCCACAGTGCCATCTATTCCATGTGCCGCATCATGGAAGACAGGTTTGTCTCTGTTTAAATCCGTATGTCCAGCCTGAGTGTGTGTCACGGCGGCGGCCATGGAGTGACCCCCGCCCCAGGGACACTGAGCTCTGTGTTGTGTTTCCAGGGCCTACATGGAGGACGCTGCCTTGTTGCGTGGTGCAGTGTTTTTCGTGGGGATGGCGCTGTGGGGCGCGCACCGGCTGGCCACGCTGAAGAATACCCCCACGTTGGTCCTGCCCTCTTTCTACAAGGTCGGGCACCGCAGGCCGGAATGGTGATAAAACACAATAGAACTTCTCAAGGGTGACCCAGAACTATGAGTGGAGCAGTCAGCACCTTCAGTCGTCTGTGACAAGTGCAGCATTCAGTAGACAGGTTGCCTGAGAGTCCCTTAGTCTCACTCTGATTATGAGGTGTGTCTGGCTGTGGTTTCCACACTGGTGTGAAAATTACTGACAGGGCTGTGTCCCTGCCCCCAGGCCATGACTAAAACCAATGAGGTGGTCTCCTATGAGATTGTCCTCTCTATCACCCGCCTGATCAAGAAGTATGGCAGGGAGCTGCAGGTGGTCACCTGGGACATCCTACTCAGCATCATAGAGCATCTGCTGCAGCAGGTCCAGGTAAGTGAGATGAGGTCAGTCCAGGCTGAAGCTAGAATGAGGTCAAAGGTCACTTGGATGGTTGAGCTGTGGAATTCAGAGAGGGATTAAACACACAGACACGTTGGTCTCTCTCTGCCTTTACTTCTCAGATGATAGCTAGCCATGAGCTGAAGACCATTGTCCATGAGCTTCTCACCACTGTGGAGGAGCTGTACGAGCAGAACGGCTACCACGGCTCCTCAGAAAGGTTCTTCTCACTCATTGAGAAGTGTGCTGACAAGCGCTCGGTGAGCCTGCCACCGTCGTTCCTTATCTCCCGCATCCTCCATCATGGCCTAGTCTGAGACCACGTTGACGTAGTGTCAGGCACACAAGTGACCTGCCGGTGATGATGTATAAATTGAAACTCATGCGCTTTTCAGGAGTCGTCTGTGATGACCCTCATCTCCTACCGGGCCCACTCCATCCAACCGGCTAAAGATGGCTGGATCCAGAGCCTGCACAGACTCATGGAGAAGTTCTTCAGGTAACGCTCTCGCCTAGTGATGCCACCATGCAGAGAAATGGTGAGGGTGGAGCGGAGGGCTAGGTTGGCTGTGAAGAGAAATGAGGACCGGTCCTTGGATCCCTCCATCTCCCTGGATCCCTCCATCTCTCCTACTTTTATCTGTGGCAGAAATGAGACTCGCAGTGCCATCAGGGTGAAGGTCCTGGATGTGCTCTCCTTCGTCCTCAGCACCAACCGCCAACTCTACGAGGTTGGTGGCCTTACGAGTGGTGATGTCTTTCCAAGATTACTCGTGTTCAGCCCCGTATCACTATTAAGCAGATAGTACCTGTGGGGATGGCATTCATTGGGGTCTGTCCACCTAGGGTGTAGAGGTAATGAATACTTCAAGTGTCTATTGACAGCAGAACCACAAGTTAATGACTGAACCGTGTTGGGTTGTCATGGTCCACATGCCATTTGCCTGGAAGTTTCTGTGATGTGTCACGGCTAAAGAAACACTATGTTCTTCCATCCAGAGCTTCAGTGAGGCCACTGGATATCTTACTGTAAGCCCTCAAATCAAGGCCCTTGTCCCTGATCATCTTCACCCCTCCTGGGTGGCCGGAATAGATAGCTACTTCTTTTACGCAGATGGAATTTATACTAAAGCGCTTGAGGTCAGCAGTTCTTCGGTCAGTGGTACAACAGCAGGGCCCTGTTTAGGACTTGGATCCGACAGGCTTTGGGTCCCGAGCCTGATGTGATTGGCGTCTTCCGCCAGGAGGAGCTCATCGAGGCCGTGGTGATCCCACAGCTGAGCCTCATCGCCGAGGATCGCGACCTTCATGTGCGCAAGCTGGCCACGCAGCTGCTGGTGGACCTGGCTGAGGGCTGCAGCACGCACCACTTCACCAGCCTGCTGGACATCATAGAGAAGGTCTTGGGGGGGGGGGGGGGGGGGGGGGGGGAGGGCATGCTGGTCGTCGTCATGGCAGCTAGTTACTACTCAGTCAGTTCTGATTGAGACCTGGATTGAATGGCTTTAACCCCCTGAGAGAGTGTGTGTGAGAGTGTGTATGTGTGCATGTGACTGTGTGTGTGAGAGTGTGTATGTGCGCATGTGACTGTGTGTGTGTCTCTGTGTATCTGTGTGTTTCTGTCTGTATGTTCTTCTTCATCTTTCTTGCCCTAACGAAGCGCTCGCTCCAGGTGGCCAGTCGCTCCCTGACCTCGGTGGGACCTGCTGATGTCCTGGACCGAGACCCCCTGGCTGAGTCTCCCATGGAGGACGTGAAGACGGCTGTCCTGGGCTTGCTGGAGATTCTGCAGGTGCCTCTCGATAGAACTGCCTGCACTGCCCTGGAGATCATTAACATCTCAACAGCCTCAACGCTTTGGATTAAGAGTAATCTGTGTTCACCTTCCCATGCTCGGTCTGAGTGCAGATTTATAGATCTGCCATCGCTTGCTGGCTGATGTTCTTACGCTCCTCCCACCTGGAATGCACTGGTGACTCCTTGGATTTCGGCACCTTTGCTGCTCCCTCCAAAGCACTTATCAGCCTTTCACCCGATTTGGCAAATAGCAACACATGTTCAAGCGTGGACTGCCCTTCATTGGCTAAATAGGGTTAGACACGGTTGTCATGAAGATAGTTAATGCTTTATGTTACTGCTCCCTGGTGGTTGGAGGTCTTATGTACAGGAAATAGAATTTTTTTCAGTAAACCTGGGAGCCCATTTCAGTGAGCTATTTGCAGAGACTAAGCTCTGTGTGTGTGTGTGTGTCTTTCTTTACAGAGCAAACTGTACAGCCTCCCAGCCAGTCATGCCAGCCGTGTCTATGAGCTGCTCATTGGTCACCTGCAGCTGCACTACAAGAACAAGTACAGCTCGGCCATCGCCTGCAGCGTCCGTCTGCAGGTGAGTGTCTCCGACTCTCCCCCCCCCCCCCCCCCCCCGCCGGTCCCTCTCTGTACCTGCCCTTCTGCCCCTGACGGCCCTCACCCCCCTCAGGTGTTCGACTTCCTGCTGCTGATGCGGGCCGACTCCCTTCACCGCCTCGGCTTGCCCAACAAGGATGGCCAGCTGCGCTTCAGCCCGTACTGCCACTGTGACCTCGGGTGAGCCCCCGTGCCTCCGGTCGAACCAGACTGGACCTTTCTGGGTCTAGTGCTCTGAAATGGAGGCTTTTGAACCTTCAGGGAGGCAGAGAAGTGGGCGAGTGAGAAGAAGCCGGCCGGCACAGTGTCTCCCCCTGCTGGCAGCCCCGCCCCCGCGGCGCAGCCTTCGCCTGTCCGCACGGCCTGCCTGCCCTACTCCCTGGCCCTCTCTGCCATACTGCAGTGCCTCCGGCTGGTCAGTATTACACTGCAGATATGCTTGTGGCTGTAGGTGATAAGGGAAATGGCTGAATTGAACCCCCCCTCCCCTTTTTCTTAGGAGACAGACTGGAAGGTTCTGAAGCTGGTCCTGGACATGCTACCATGCACTCTGCAGTACAAAGTGCTTCTGCTGACGTCGCCTTGTAACACGGACCAGCTGTGCTCCACGCTGTGCGCCATGGTAATGCCTCGCACTGCGGCCCGTGGCCCCTCCCACTGCGAGGTCCAGCCTCGCACTGCGGCCCGTGGCCCCTCCCACTCCGAGGTCCAGCCTGGCTCTAGTTACATTTTCCTGTTACATCAGAACTGAAATATTAATGTTCCACTGAAGTAGTGCCCCCCGCCCCCCCCCTTCCTTGATATTTAACGAGTTATACATTTCCATGGAAACGTTACGTAACACAGAGTGCTTGACGGGACTTTTTGGATCAGAGTTTTATAGCCTCTTGTGGGTTTCATTTTCTGCCTCGTTAAGCCTCCCTTTAAATGTTGCCACTGCTGCCTTTATCTGTCAGACTCCTTTGCTTTACTTTCCCAGTGTTCCAGTCGCTTTTTGGGCCTTTTGGTTTGGTTTCTGTTAGTCCTCCAGCCAACGGCAAATTTATCTGTACACTATACCGCTGAAGTCTGTTCCGCCCTGCCCCATCGCAGGTGACGGACCGCCTGATCTCTGAGCGATTACGGAAGACCCCGGAAGGCTTCTCGCGCACAGATGTACAGCTGGCGGTGGTGCCGGTTCTGACGGCCCTCACCTCGTACCACAACTACCTGGAGCCAGCCAGACAGGTAGCAGGAGACCGTTAACGATGCTATGTGCTTCTCATTAGGGTCTCCGGGAATCCCTCTGAAATATGGCTGGGAAGGTTACGTGTCATTGGCTGTCGTGAAGCAGGACGGCTCTTGTGATTGGCTCACAGTCTTGCCCTTTTGTATACTGGAGCTGGGCAGGTCATCTTCCAGAAATTCTTCAGCAGACAGTCTCCTTTGTCCTTGGTCGTTTCACATGCTCTCTCTAATTCACCTTATCCTTCCCCCATCGTGAAATAACACAACATTCTCCATATTCCAGTCTCTCCCCTTAGTCCTCCTTAATCCCAGAATAACATATTTTATTCTGCTGTCATCGCAGAGAGAGCTGGTCCAGTGCCTGGAGACGGGCCTGATCTACCGCTGTGCCAAGCAGTGTGTCGTGGCGCTCACCATGTGCACTGTGGAGATGCCCGACATCATGATCAAGCTACTGCCTGCCCTCATCGTCAAGCTCACGCACATCTCGGCAACTGTCACCATGGCATCGCCCATGCTGGAGTTCTTGTCCAGTAAGGCCCATTCATTCTGACGCTTGGCTTTTGACCAAGAAACCATCTTCGTTCCAGTTATGACCAATAGTGGTTTAGGAGGGTTTCCCAGGATTTAAAGGCATATGTGTTCCTTTGCAAACAGACCTCCCTTTTAGTCCAAGTTTAATTTCTGTCGCATATCTATTTCACAGTCTTATTCCCCAGGTAAGACTCATCCAGCAGGTGGCGATATGTTTGGGCTCCTGAGGAAACTGTAGCTGTAATCCTGTACCTGTAATTATAGGTTAGATTGCGTGTAAAGCATCTGTGTTAAAACCTTTATTTCTGGAATGGCCTCTTGATTGGTACAGGGATTGTGATTGGCCAGGCCTTTGAATACCAGGGCTGCGATTGGATGGCTGTTTCTCAGGTGTCCTCTATTGTTGCAGCTCTGGTGCGGCTCCCCCACCTGTATGCCAACTTTGTGGCCGAGCAGTATGTCAGCGTATTCGCCATCTCCCTGCCCTACACCAACCCTTCGAAGTGAGTGCTACCATTTATGGCCAATAGGGCGGCGCTGTTGAGACCCACTTATTCAGCCCTCTCCTCACCCCATCGCCCTGTTTTTTTGTGTTCCTCCCCACCTCCAGGTTCAATCAGTACATTGTGTCCCTGGCGCACCACGTCATCGCTATGTGGTTTATCCGCTGTCGGCTCACCTTTCGCAAGGATTTCGTGCAGTACATAACCAAGGTATGGCCCTGCGGTGCGTCAGGTGCGTGTGAGCGCGTGCACTTGCGTGTTTTATTCACTGATGCCCTCGTCCCCGTGTCACTTAGGGTCTGCGCTCCAACGTTCTGCTGCCCTTTGATGACACGCACGAGCAGAGCAGCTTCCGTGCGAGAAGCACCAGCCTCAACGAGAGGCCCAAGAGGTACGCAGACGCGCACGCAGACAGACGTGCACGCAGACGCGCACGCCGCAGCCCTGTCACCTGCCTCCCCGCCCTGGTGCCTTCTTATTCGTTCCGGGAGGGCGTTTGATGGCACGTTTTAGGTGCTGTCCCACTAAGAGACCTCTTTGTGTGCTTCACCACATGGGGGCGCTAGCAGGATGCTGTGTTTAATCTGCCCTCTCAGACTGTCTTGGTACACGACCTTGGAATGTGTAGAGGGACTGCTTTCTTATTATTTATCTCTCTGTTTGGGGGGAATTAAGTGCCTCCCCACCTTCCCCCCCCGCCATTTTCCATCCGCGTCTGAAATACTTTGGCCATTTGCATGATATCAGACCATCTCATTCGACTCGAGGATTCGCGCTGACAGAGCATCGGGAGGCTTGTGGTTTTCTAGCAGTGTTTTAATGAGGGAGATTAAACTGCCCCCAGGCTGTAACCGTGGAGACGCCCTGGTAAAATCTAGCCTATGTCCTCCCACCCCAGTCCAGGGGATGCTGTTGGTGGGGGGGGGCGGCACCTGCTTACGT
The DNA here is from genome assembly GCF_023856365.1 of Brienomyrus brachyistius. NCBI lineage: Eukaryota > Metazoa > Chordata > Actinopteri > Osteoglossiformes > Mormyridae > Brienomyrus > Brienomyrus brachyistius. The sequence goes on from NC_064537.1 coordinate 1,933,506, forward strand.
TGGCATCGCCATAGAGGTGCTCTGAGAGCTTGGAGGCCCGGGGGAGGGTAGCTTATGCATGTCACTCCCCCTCCCACACCACTTCTGGCCCTTTGTCGATATGACTCCGCCCTCTCCTTTCCGATTGGCCGAGTGAAACCCTCATCCTGGCTGTCACCCAAATCACTCAGGAAGCCCCACGACACCCCCCCCCCCCTCCTCACTCCTCCCCTCCCCTGCACCTCCCCATGTCCTTTCTCCTCATGTCCTCCTTCCCAGATACCATCGCTTGCTTTTATCTCCTCATCCACACACCAGCTCTCTCCTTGGGGAAGGGGGGGGGGTTGGAGCTCTGGATTTTCGGCTCGCCTTGTTCAGGCCTCCCCCCAGAGCCTTTAACAGTCCGATGGGACTCATCCCGTGGCCCTCGGCCGTGATTGGACAGGAGCCGGCTGCCCTCGGCCGTGATTGGACAGGAGCCGGCTGCCCTGTTACCTGGTGACATAAAACTCTCTGTCTAAGTTCCCTGTTGGTCGAATGCTGCTCAACCGCCGAAGGCCTCCTGAGTGGTGCCGGGGGCGGGGCTCTGACAGGCAACCCGAAAGGCTCCCCCCAGCCCGCCGCTGTCCGTTAACCTTCCTTCCAGCGGTTGTGTGGACGGGTCAGCGGGAGCCGCCTGTGTTGCCATTGGTCGGCTGAGCTTGCTGCCATGTGCTGCCATGCGCTGACTGGTGCTCCCTCCTTTACGTTGTGTCTGGTTTTTCGTGTTTATCTGCTTGTTCCTTCTTTCTCGCGTTCTGGTTGCATTGTGTGCCCTGCTGTTGATTTACTGCTCTGTTTTTGTTTTTTTGTTTTTCTTTTTGTTTTATTCTTGTTTTACTTCCCCCCCCTCACTCCGATGGGCTTGTGGTGGCTGGGGGCGGCACGCTGGACCTGCCCTCTCCCCTGACTCTGGCCTTACAACCTGTGCTCACCGTACACCATACCTGCTCCATTCTTCGTCAATTTTCCCTTGACCCCCCCTCCCCCGCCTTGTCCATCCACCCCTGAACCCCCCCCCCCCCCCCCCCCCCCACCCCTTCTGGAACATGCTCCTCGCCTGCCGACTCTGTGGGTCCTGCCGTTTTTTTTTTATTTGTCTGGGGTGTTGCTGTGGGTGTGCCCCTGCACCCCGCCCCCTCCCTAACCCCGCCCCCCACCCCGCGGCAGTCTCCGGACAGCCAAAGTGGCAAAGCAGGCCCCCGCTGGCAGCTCCCCCGTTAAGGAGCTGAGGGACGTTTCGGCCATGGACGCCTTCCGGTCCCGAAGCATCAGTGTGTCCGAGCACGCGGTGCGCAGGTAGAGCCCCTGGGATCCCGCCCGACCTCGCCGCTTCCTGTGGGCGGGCCGCTCTCGTGGGTGTCTGGGTGGTGGGCGGGGCAGCTGCTACTCCGGTGGGCGGGGCTGGGATGCAGAGAGTCTGCATGCTCAAGAGTGTCTTCACTTTTTTAGTTGCATGAATGCCTTTTAAATCATATCTCATCTACTTCAGTTATATATTTTGTGCGATTATAATGCGTAATTTCTGAAAGGTATGTTTTATTGCTTTTGTTCTTTTTCTAATGAATGTGTAAAAAACGGCCTTGGAGATGATCATTTTATTCCAGATTTATTTTCTGTTTGCAGTGCATGTATTGCAGCTATCGTGGTGGGGGGGGGGGGCAGAGCTTTCACTGATTGACTGATACCAGCTCACCCCCCCCCCCAGCTTCAGGGGTTAGGGGTGAGGCAAAGGGGGCTTGACACACTAACACATAGGGGGAATCCCCCCCCAGCTCTTGCTTCAGAGCTTATCCCAGCTGTTGGCCCAGTAAAGGCATACAGACATGAAAATCCTGTGCCACTGGGATTGGTGGGTACCTGAGTGTAGAGCAGTCATCCACAGGTCTCCGTGCCTGACCCGCTGTGACCCAGGGTACTAACATATGGAGGTGATGTTTAACCACCCACACTCTTCTGCCTTTTGTATATGCTTACAGAGTATGGTGTATTTCCACAGAAGTGGCCATGTAGCACACAAATCCACAGTGCCCCTGGTGGCCTGGCTGTCTCCTGGGTGACCTTACTCTGAATGGCCAGCAGGTGGCAGAAAGGTGCCACCAGCTTAACTGGCACAGTGATTATTGGAGGGATGGCAGCCCTCTGCCTGGCCTTACAGCAGCCTCCCAGACCTTACTGTTTCCGATTAACCGTGACCAGCGCTATACTCACTCTTCTTGGTGCAAAGGCATACTGGGAAAGGTGGTGAAACATGACCCAGTCCTCGCAGACTGCATTATAAGGAGCATTACTGGGATTGGTGGCGGTAACCATGGTGACGCATTAACGATGATAGAAAGCTTGGTGCGGTCAGTGTCTGCCTGGCGTGGTCGAGGTCCTCTTGGCGTGGTCGACAGCCCCTGCTGGTAACTGCCAGTCCTGGTCCAGAGTATGTAGAGCTCAACTTTTGAAGTAAGGGCCATGGTAAGGGCTGTCCTCCACTGCAAGAGGAACTGTTAGGTTCACACCAACCTTCAGCCGGCTGGGGAGGCATGGCGTGGTGGGAGGTGGTGGGCTCAGGGCACTGCTTGGTACGATCTGGCCAGGACAACCTCCTTTGCCCCCGTTCATTGAGAGAGGAGAGTCACTGCCTGGGATTTTGTTACACTTCTTTAGAAAGAAGTGAGGGGTCCCCTTTATACCCACAGCCAGTGTTAGATCGGTAAATACAGATATATATGTACTATACTAAATTTCCCTCTAAAAGTCCAGTGGCTCCACTGATTGTTCTGTATGCTGGGGCAGAGGGGGGGTGTTTTCGGGGGGAGGGTGGCTGTAGTGAGGGGAAGCTCAGTGTGATGTTTTGGTCTTTGTCTCCACTGGGGTCGTTAGCTAATTCTCCTAGCTTTGATTTAACTTATTGCATACTAATGAATAAAAGCAGTGTTCCATCTCTCTAGCCCCCTCTAGCCCCCACAGACACCCCTCCAGCTGCCCAGGATCAGGCCAAACAAACTGAGCAGACAATGCTGGGTTGTGAGGTCGGCTCGTACCAAGCATGTCTGTGTGTGTGCGTGCATGAGGTGGTGCTCAGCCTGGCAGATCAGTCCCGACCCCCCCCAGCCAGTCTCCCAGGATTCTCTGGCTCCCCCCCTGCAGGATGCACACCTCCATCACCACCAGCAGCCTGGGCTCTGCGGATGAGAGCACGGCGTCGCAGCAGGTGGATGACGGCCATAAGACCGTGCACCTGGAGCTGACGGAGACCTGCATGGACATGATGGCTCGCTACGTCTTTTCCAACTTCTCTGCTCTACCCAAGAGGTCAGCACTCACCCTCCTAATTTTGTCATTGTTCCGCCGCTACTGTGTCACTTATGGGAAGGGAGGTGTAAGCAGAAGGATGTGAGCAGGGCCTGGGCCTCCTAGGGGCTGGATCGATGAACCGTCCTTATTCCCCTGTGCCCAGATCTCCCATCGCTGAGTTCCTGCTGGCGGGGGGGCGCAGCATGACTTGGCTGGTGGGTAACAAGTTGGTGACCATCACCACGAGTGGGGGGGCGCGCACACAGACGCTGCTGGGACTGGACGCTGTGGGACGCCCTGGCGGCGGAGAGATGACCAGGTGCCTCTCTGCCTGTGCATCGCTCACACCCGCCCTGAAACATCCACACACACACATGCTCACCCCCCCTACCCAGGAGCCTCCCTTCAGGCTTCTTATGCTTTGCCCCCCCCCCGCCCTCAGGTCAGACCCCTCCCTTCACACGAGGCTCACCAAAGAGGCCCCCGCCAAGCTGGAGTCGCAGTCTGGCCAGCAGGTCAGCAGATCCACGCGGATCCGGGTCCGCTCCATGTCCGGTAGGTTCCGGTCTCAGTTCAGGTGTCACAGGATACCCTTACAGATCAGAACCCCCCACCCTTACGGCCCCGTTAAGCAGCTTAAATTTCACATTTTCACGTTTCAAACATTATATTGAAGACACTGGGTGCAACTGGTGAGGAGAGGATCCAGTTCGGTCTGCAGACCTCAGTATCAAGGGCTGAGTTTCAGTCCTGCAGCTGGCTGCTGTTGCTCGGCTTGTGGCCTGAAGGGGTTGATGGTACCAGATAGTTGTGAATTGGGGTTTAACCCTCTGAGGTCTAGGGGTAGGGAGCACACTGTCACTGACTGGGGCACGGGTACACATTTCATTCAATATCATAAACTTAATTCATGGCAAATTTATTTCTTGTATTTGTTTTGGCATCTTCTCATCTTAATCTTAGTGTACTTTGTAAATATGTCAGATTTATGTGAAGTTTGTAATTTGACATCAAAGTACAGACATTGCAAAATGCAGTTTGGAACACTTGCGGAAACATTATGAAAATACATAGTAAGCAATGGTGGCAGTTTGTTTTGATCCCAGATATCTGATCACCAAAGTCTTGTCTACATGAAGGTGACTAAATGGTGTAGTTACAACATTCAGTTGGATAAATAAATAAGAAAAACTGAACTCATGTCACTATTTCGGGGCTCCTTCCATTGAATATGTAGGAGCTCTCATGTGTATGAATGAGCCATTCACACCTGGCCACACCCCCCCCCCCTTTTATGGTGCTGATGGGGATGTATCTGGATCGCATTTCACCGCTGCGCTGTTCATCTAATTACCATGCGAATGCGGTTTGAATACGAGGAAATGCGGCTATTTATAATGCGAATAGCGATCTCCAGGTGAGGGCGGTGCTACACCCCCCAATCCCCCCCGATGCAGGTAAAACAAAGAAAGGTGACAGTTTACTTTTTTGCCGATTTAACCTAATTTTAAAAAATGTAATACTTCCGACAATGGACGTTTTAAATAGAAGACAGATTACGGATTTAGTCAGTGTATTTTTCATGTTTCTACAATAAGATTTCAGCGAATTATGAACCGAAATACATGAGAAAGATACGCAGCATCGCCGACGATGCCGTTGACCCCACAGGGTTAAGGGTACAAGTTGATGGTTAATGGGGGTCAGTGGTATGGTTTTGTTGTTAATGGTACTGGTTAGTGGTAAATTGGGGTTAATGGTCCTCGATGGTCAGTGATACGAGTTGGTTGTTAATGGGGTTCATGGTACGGGTGGGGGGCAGCTCTGAGTGCGGGGCCTTACCAGCTCGTCCCCCAGGTGGCCATGCCCTCCGTGCCGGGCCCACCCAGAGCCTGAGCCCGCTGGTCTCGCCCTCGGATGAGATCTCTGCTGCCGGCCTGGATGGGCTTGGATCCCTGCGCTCTGAGGAGACTGCGCCAGTGCTGCAGCGGGCACCGGCCCGGGCGCCGCCCCGGGACAAGCAGAACCTGCCTGAATTTGTGCCCGCGCTGACGCAAGGCTGGGCTGAGATCTTCATCCGCAGGCCCTCAGGTGGGCATTGCCGCCATGCTTAAGTGACGCACAGTAGAGGACGTGGAGTAGCATAGATGACGGGCTGGAGCCGGTCCTGACCATGTGCTTCCCCACCCAGGCAACACCAGCTGGCTGATGTCTCTGGAGAACCCGCCCAGCCCCTTCTCCTCGGAGCTGGGAAACATGCCCCTGCAGGACCTGTCTAGTGTGCTGATGGCCATGGAGAGGCTGACGGAGGCCGACCCCCCCGAGTCCCCTGGCCCTCCCCCTGCTGCTGCCGCCGGCCCTCCGCCGACCCACAAGCCCATGCTCATCCAGCGCTCCATCACAGGTAGGTCCTGGTCTCCTATGACCCCGCCCACCTCTGGCCACACCTACCGCCCGCCCTAGGGCCACACCCGGATCAGAAATATTTTGTGTCAAATTTGATAGTTTTTAGTTCTGAATGTACACACTTATTTTATGGGGAGGGTAAAAATTGTGGGATTGCGAGGGATCTCCTTTCCTGTGACCCACACTGACGGCGCTGCGCTTAGTCAGCTTCCATCCCAGCATGCCCTGCTCCATGGGCCCTGCTTGGGCAGCTGAAGCTCTGTGGCGGTAAATGTGCCCCCCCCCGACCCCCGCTATCCGTAATGTTATGTTTTTTTATATTTGTGTCATGTTTTGCGAACGTGTGTGTTTACGTACTGCCCCTGCATTGAGGTTAATCAGCTACCTGCGGTTTCGCACCAAAACTGTGTAAAAATGCTTTTTTTTGCTTCCTTTGTAAAGCCATGTCTGCCTGGCCTTCTTATCTCACCGTTTTGTACCGTCTCCGCCCCTCTCCCCCCCCCCCCGCCTCCGACGGGATTGCTCTTCCTCCACAGTGGCATCTCTCTCCTCTCTCTGCCTGTCCGACACCCCCACCAGGTTACACAGAAGTATTTCCTGGGCAGGTACACCCAAAGTACACCTTTCCTTGTGCCTGTTGATCTTCTGCGTACCATTAACACCGGAATCAACACTGCTGGCGTGTAGAGAGAGCAGAAACAAAATGAATTAAGAAAAAAATAAAGCACCCCCCCCACCCCCCCAATGGATCACAGCAATGAACCATCCAGATGAGATTGTTCATGATTCATGGCACCGTGATTCCCCCTAACCCTTCGCCCCCCTAGCACGCCTGCCCACCTGCTTCTGAACGGCCTAATACCGCATGATGAAAGGCTACCTAAACGGAGGCCTGATGTCAGCACGGCGCCCCCCCCCCCCCCCTTAAGCGACAAGGGTCTCCCTCTGAGGTGGCGTCCATGGACAATCCTGTCTTTTGGGCTCTTGCTCTTAATCACGTAGCACAGGAATGGCAGTGTCCTGTGGGATATAGCAGTGGGCGTCTTGCTGAAGAAGGTCCGGGCTTCGGCCCTCTTAGCCTAGCCATGTGCTGAAGGCATGTGCCTGGATAAGGTGGACAGCCTTGCGGATGCTAGAGCGGGCTGCTTGTGTGCTCTCCTCCTCTGACTGGTGTGCATGGCTGACTCACCTGGGGTGTGTTCAGGACTCGGGGGGGGTTGTGGTTCTGCAGCCAGAGGATGCTGAAGGATGTGAGGCATTGCTGCCCACTGGAGCCCTATGGGCCATATTATCAGGACTGGGAACCGTAGTCTTAAGGACCTGGTGGAACAACTGGAGAGTGACCCCCAGGAGAACGTTGAAGACCACAGTTGGAGCTCTGCCCATCGCATGGATGGAATGTCAAGAAGACTCGGATGGAGACGCTGGTCTCTTATGGACGCGGGGTTGGTCAGATCAGGAGGGAATAGTTGGATCTTTTTGCGTAGATTATACCCTGTCAAAATTTCCTCTTGTCTTAATGGGAGTAGTTAGGGGAAAAACCTTGTGTATGACCCCCCCCCCCCCCAGCCCACTTTCATTATCGTGGAGTAGTGCCAAGCATCAATTGGTGGGAGGACGTCCCCGTCCAGGGTGAGGCAGCTGAATAATTTAGACCCTCCCGACATTCTACCTCCTTGATTAATGGCGGCTTGGTTTTGTTAGCTGTAAGGCTTTCTGATCGGGGCGTGGGGAGCGTGAGATGGTTGGATAAGATGAACAATCAGTTGGTCTTCGACATCCAGACTCACAACTTTGATCGCGTTTGTACTTTTTGAGGGATAGAGTTTGGAGAGGAAAGGACACTTTGAACCTGAGAGAAGACTGGAATGTGGGTATGTACAGATGACTGGAGGGAGCAAACGAAACGAGAGAACAGAAGAAGGAGGAATTCAGATCTGCTCCGTTGACTTACGGACTCGACCGTAAACAGACAGGCCTGTGCTTTTCCCAGCTCCCTCCACCCTCTTAGAGGAGCAAAGTTCCGTTTCTGCAAGTGTCTGTCTTTGTGTATATATATTAGACCTCAGCTCACATGCCCTGCTGTCTGTCGTCCACAACCCCTGTAGACTCTGTGGTCGTCGTGGAGGGTGGGGGTGCAGAGTCCTTGCCACAGTCCCCCGGAAGTGAGGAGTTTGAAGGTGTTTCAGAGCCCATCTTCATCGGCACAGACCACTGCAGTGGAATGGGACCCTACAGCAGGGTAATGAGTGACCCGTTGGGGTAATTAACCTGGTTTAAGGTAACTGAGGGATCTCGAGTTTACGGTAGAAGCAATGTAAGGTTTTCTGGCTTCTCCAGTCGTCTTCTAGCTCCAGCCAGGATGAGGACAAGTCTACGCTGGAGGAGGTGAGCTTGGGGGCCATTCCGATCGACCAGTCCCCTGTCCCTCCCTCAACCTCTGGGGTGCCGGAAGCAGAAGTCCCCTACCACCCCACACAGACTCTGAACAAATCAAGCTCCTCCCCAGAGCTCCAAACCCTGCAGGAGACTTTCGCAGAGGGCCCTGGCCTGATGGAGGGACCTGGGGCGCAGCCCCCCGAGAGTGAGGCAGGGGCTCGAGTGGAGCTGGTGGACCAGCCAGAAGCCCCTGCCCCCACATTGGGAATGAGACTGGAGTTCCCAGCCATCCAACCGGGGCCCCTCTCCCCTGGGGGGCACCGACCTCGGGGGCACACTATCTCGGTGTCTGCCCCCTCCCGTCGTGAGAGGAAGATGGAGCGTGACGCTTACCACAACCGGGCCGCCTCATCTAACTCTGAGAAGAATTCCGGACTCAATCCCAGGTGGGCCTCCGGTGTTGAGTGGCGTTCATCCAGACCGGCTCACAGCAAGGTGGTTGGGGTTAGGGTTTTAAGCCTTTTGGATCCTGCATGGGCCGGTAGGCCGAATGCTATAACAGGACACAGTTCTTGTTCAAGCACATGGCTTTATATTCACAGTCCGATTTTGGAAACCATCGTGTTTGTTTAATCTTATTCACCTGTAATGGACAGTTTCTGTCACTGCAGTACCTCACTCTGGTCATGGGGTGGCGCTGTGGTGTGTGGCGGTGACTGATTAATCAGATCTTCCCACTTCTGCTGTGGTGTCAGTACTCTGCCACTTCTGCAAGTCTGAGGTTTTCATAGTGAGACAAGGATGATCCTGTTCCTCTGGTTGAGTGTATTTTTTCCGAAATAAGGATAAAATTAAAAAGGCAACTGAAATTTCACACCTTTTAGGGAGCGGAGCGAGATGCAGACGTCGGCTTGGTAACTGGGCACAGGAGCATCTACTGCTGAGAAACTTATTCAAGGTCAAGGTCGAATTTACTTATAAAGCACATTTAAAACAACCAATGTTAACCAAAGTGCTGAACAACCAAACCAATTCAAATATAACATTAAATATATACATAGATAAATATATACATGGATAAAATAAGAAAGTAAAATATTGACAATCGGCCACAACTTCTTAAAAGCTAGAGTCTTTAACAGAGACTTAAACTTATCTAAGGACGGGGCTGTTTAATCTCGGTTGGCAGCGTATTTCACTGCTTAGGAGCCGCCACCGCAAATGCTCAGTGACCCTCACTCCTGAACCTCACTGCTAATAGTGACCCTGACTCCTGAACCTCACTGCTAATAGTGACCCTGACTCCTGAACCTCACTGCTAATAGTGACACTGACTCCTGAACCTCACTGCTAATAGTAACCCTGACTCCTGAACCTCACTGCTAATAAGAGCAGCTGGTTGGCTGAGCTTAACGCTCGCACTGGAGTACGAGGGTGAAGGAGCTCCGGTAAATAAGGGCTGCCAACCCATTTTGAGCCTTAAAAACAGGCAACAGTGTTTTAAAATCAATGGGACAGGAAGCCAGTATAGAGAGGCCAGTACCGGGGTTATACGATCATATTTTCTCTCTTCTGTGAGAAAATAAGTAGCTGCATTCTGCAGTAGCTGCAACGGCATATAGATGATTGTTCCAAACCCACATACAACAAATTACAATAATCCTAAGCATCAGGAGATGAAAGCATGAGCCTCTAAATCTCAAAATCTTTCCTTGGTAAATGGTCCTTTACCTTGGCTGAGTCTCAGCTGAAAAAAGCTGGTTTTGACGACGGAACTGATCTGTTTGTTGAATGTAAAAGAGCTATGAAAAATCACTGCAAGGTTTTTAACAGCTGGCTTAATCCACTGGAGTAGCATTGAATCGCCATGAGAGCTGCTCAGCTTATCCAGTGCCATCGGTTGACCAAACACAACCACCTCGGTTTTATTTTCATTGAGGTTAAGAAAGTTTAAACTGAGCCAATATTTTACTTCTTTCAAACAATCTAACAGTGGTTGCAGTGAACTCAGGCGTTTTGTTTCTATTTGTGTATGACATCAGCAAAACAGTGGAATGACACACATTTTTTAAAAATGGACCCCAGGGGCGATATGTACAGAGAAAAGAATACAGGGCCCAAAATCGAGCGTTGAGAAACTCCACAAGTAAGTGGTACTACAGAAGATGAGTGTTCACTTAGCCAAACTGGGAAATTCCTACCAGTCAGGAAGGAGCCAAACCATTTAAGCGCCACGCAAGGGACGACAGGGCTGGACCATCTTTTGTAGCTCCTGGCCTCTCTCCTGTGTCGTTGTCACATCAGGAACTGGGAGCTTTATGCTAAATAACCATGGCAGATGCAAAAAATTTGTAGATTATGACACGTTTGTAGGCGAAACAAAAAGTATATTGGTAAGCGACTGAAATTTCCATTACAGAAATAAGAAGATGCAGGCCGAAAATGTATTAATTGATGAATTTAATGCAAGTGGAGCACAAAGATACTTGCACCTGCTCATTTTTGGTCCCCTATATCACTTTCTCTGCACTTCCGCATAATTTCCAATTTGCGGTCAATTAATTAGCAAGCTATTACTGTAAGCAACTCCCTAGTATATCGGTTTGAACAAAAAGTACCTGTTCTGGAGAAGGTACCAGAAAAGGGTTCTGTTTCTGAAACGGAACTGAATCTGAGGAACTACAATCCAGAAAGAGGTTCCAGCAATGTAAGAGCACCTTTGGATATATGTTATCGAATGGCCTCACCCCCATTGCAGCTGAGTCGTGGGTTATGTTACACACTTAACGCCTGTAACGCAGCGCTAGCTGACACGCCACTCTGCATTTTCAGCTTTGTCTTCCTTCAGCTTTTCCACTCTCCCTTCTTTGGGAATGAGGCCAACAAGCCACTGCTGCTGCCCAAGTCGGAGGTGAGGCCCTGCCTGCCGCTCGCGGGCATCCCGCCGCTACGTCTCCTGTGGCTGTCCTCAGACCAGCCTGACTCACATGCTGCACTTTCCTGACAGCTCATCGACCGGACTGTCAAAGTCCTGGATCAGATGCCCCCGTACGACACGCACAAGATCGGTGTGGTGTTTGTGGGAGCAGGACAGGTAACTGGGGGGGGGGGGGGCTTGCCTACAATAGTGTGCATTTGCTGAACTTGTCCACGTCCTCTGACGGCACTTTGCTCCTGCAGGTGAACAACGAAGCTTCGATCCTGTCCAACGAGTACGGCTCCAACAGGTACACCCAGTTCCTGACCGGGCTGGGCAGACTCATCCACCTGAAGGACTGCGACCCGGACCAGATCTACCTGGGGGGCCTAGACCAGTATGGCGACGATGGGGAGTTCACCTACTGCTGGCATGACGACATCATGCAGGGTGAGAGGGGGCAGTGGGCGGGGCTGAGGTGGACGTGGCCTGGTACCAGACGCCGTGACAGGTTAGGGTTAATGTGCCCCCAGCCATCTTCCACATCGCCACCCTGATGCCCACACGGGAGTCGGATAAAGGCTGCTGCAATAAGAAGAGGCACATCGGCAATGACTTTGTCATGGTCGTGTACAATGACTCCGGAGAGGAGTATAAACTGGGCACTATCAGGGTGAGTTCAGCTGACTTATGTTTGCTTATACGCCGCCCCCCCCCCCCCCCCCCCACACACATTCATATACACACACACTCCACCGGACCTCATGTGCCCCCCTCTCGCGCTACAGGGCCAGTTCAATTTCGTAGAGGTCATCATTCGACCCCTAGACTATGAGAGCAACTTGGTGACCCTGCAGTGTCGGAAAGGTAAGGAGTTCTGGGTGGAGTTGGGGTCCCAGTGGGCCGTGTCAGGAGAGGGGGGGTGGGACAGCGTGAACGCCATTGGCTCAGTGGGCGGCCTTGCTGCCTCGCATCTGCAGGGTTGGTGGTTGAATCCCGACGTGCACCTGGGGTGTATGTTTCATAGCAGTAGATGCTTCTGTGTCAGGTAGAGCTGCTGCCTGGGTCTGACCTATGAGCTTGTATTTGTTACGAATGGCTGGCTTTGTGTTACTCGCACGCACGTCATGCTCGGGCTCATGCTTTTCAATACTCTTATTCCTGCAGACCTGGAGGGTCTAGTGGACACCAGCGTGGCTAAGATTGTGTCGGACCGGAACCTTCCACTGCTCGTGCGGCAAATGGCTCTGCATGCTGATGTGAGTATACAGCTTCTGCTCCATCTCCCTTCTCCGCATTCGCAGCTGCCGACAGCAGGGCCGTCTTGCGCACATACACACCGAAGACAGGAAAATAATATATATCCCCTCGTACATGCTCTTTTTGAACCATCAAAACACAGTCCCGCTTGTCCCGCCAGTATTCCAATGCACACCCGCAGTGGATTGCTCCCAGTCTGCTCCGGTCTGTTCCAGTCCTTTCCAGTTCGGTGTGCGGAGAGAGAGTCTCACTGAAGCTCTGCCCCCCCCACCCCCCGTGCCCAGCCCATCCCCCTCCTCTGAGATGAGCAGGCAAACAGCCGCAAATCACAGAAACCCTGGTTTTCATTAGCAGATGGGGGAGTGTGTGTGCGTGTATGAGACAAAATTCCTCTGCCAAAAATAGCCTGGCATGCATCGGGAAGCCGGTGTTCTGTGACTCTTTGCAGGCCCCAGTGGAGCAACTGGCTCTCTGACCCTCAGTGGGCCTTGGGAGCTGCTGGCTCTCTGACTCACCGCAGACCTGAAGAAGCCACAGGCTTTCAGACCCTCAGCAGGTCCTGGGGAGCCGCCGGTCCTCTGACCCTCTGCGGTTCCCAGGAACCCACAGGCCTTCTGATCCTCCCTGGGCCCCAGGCTGTTGGCCCTCTCTTCCTCTCTTCTGCTCATGTCCCTCCTCCATTGCCTCCTCTTCCACTCTGTCCCCAGATGGCGTCTCTCGTGCACCAGCATCGCTCTAACCCCTCTGAGGCCTACGCCTCCAAATGGTTAGCCAGACTGAGGCACATCAAGAAGATCCGCACACGCGTAAGTCGTCTCGCCAGCACCCTGGGCAGATGTTACCTCCCTCTGTCCCTCTCACTTCCTGCAGCTGTGCCATTACAGCGTTCCCTCTCTCTCTCTTTGGCTGCCCTCCACTGTCCCCCCCCCTTCCCCCCCATCCCCTGCAGGCCCAGGAGGAAATTCAGTCCCGGCCCCAACCAGGGATCTCCCTGACCCAAAGCCATGGCTCCATGCAGAGCAAGTCATCATCCTACCAGCAGGGCGGCGCCACACCCAACCCTGAATCGGGCCAGAGAAAGCGACTGGTATCCACTGTTGATGATTTCACTGACTTTGTTTGAGCTTGGGGTCTTCCTGGTGACCCCTGGCCTCCCCCTTTTCCTGTTGGAGTCTGGGAGGTTCCCTCATGAGCTTTGACCTCTGCCTTTTCCTGTTTAATCCCTGCTGAGTGATGCTGGTGGCAGTGGGAGGGGTTGGGGGTGGGGTAGTATGTAACATCCCACATGACTTTGACTCGCACAGTTTGACAGAACCCTATAGACTGTCTCTATGTTGCCATGGCTACCACCCCCTTCCCAAGTCAGTATCAAATGAGAAGGATGTTTTCAGCATCGTCGTTGGCATGGGGGCAGGTCGCCGGGCACCTTTTGCTAATGGGTCCTCCATGCAGAGTTTTTAAAACAAATGGTAACCTGCTCAGTCATGTGACCATTATGTAACCAGTGGGAGGGAGAGTGACCGTATGTAAACATGAATAAAGATATCAGAGTGTGAGCGTCCTGCGTATGTGTCTCTCGGATGGATATAATCTTTGTGTATGTCTGCCTGACTGTGCTGGGCGTCTGCTTTTGTCCTTGGTCCATGTTCGGGTGAGATCCCCCCCCCCCCCCCCATTTCAGCGAGACGCGAGAGGGCAGATGTAGCTGTCAAACTCTTTATTTGACTTTGTCAAGTGCAGGAGCATGAGGAGTGTTACAGACAAAAGGACTTAAAACAGAGGAAACGCGTAACAGCGGACTTTAAATGCTGGACATGCAGCATGCATGTGGGCTTTGGCACAATCTTATTGGACGGTGTAACGGGGGGGTGTGTGTTCCTGGTCTGCACTTTGACGACAGCAGGTGTGCCTTGTAGGGCGGGTGTGGCGCCCATCTCCACCTGCGGGGGGCGATGTGTTCATTGAGGCTTTCAGGACAGGCCTTCTCTTCCCTTTAACTCCCTGATACATACATTTTATATGCACTGATTAAGCATCATATGAAAGTACAAACGGAACAATGTGGCCATTGGAACCACGGTGCTGTACCATTTGGGCCCATGACGTTCTTCAGTACCAAATACTAGGACAAGTGCTATAAGGGATGATGTGTGTAATGGCTTGTGGGCTTCCAGAGGTACAGGTCTGTGGGTCGCAGTGAGAGGACCTCCGTCCACGTGGCACTGAACGTCTCCAGTAAAGAAAAGGCTTTCCGTTAGCGCATGTTGCCATGGAAGCAGCCCCATGCTGTCCCAAGAACGATACTGAAATCAGTGCTGCGACCTTATAGCCAATGTAAGAAAAATAAATATTTACAGCAATCCACAATATGTACATATTTACATTGGGCTAAAAAAAAGTTAACTTAGCTGTAATAAAAAATAATTAGATACAATGATTGTGACTGCTTCAGTGACATAAAGCAGAGGAAAAGCTAATTACAAGTGCTGCCCCCCACTGGCTGTTTGGGGCACAGCTGGCTGGGGGGTGGGGCTTGTGCTGGGCGATATTCTGACAAAGGGTCCGGACAAAATGATCCACTGCAGCCTGGGACATGGACACGATGAGAACATTTGATGTCTACTCCCATGCTTAACGAAAAATACGCCGTCATTCTTTGGTTACAAATCAAAACAAATCCCTCGATTTGGGAGGGGGCGTGGGGGGGTTAGGGTCCCTGAGAAAAACAGTGACAGTAAACATTCCTGGGAATAGAAGCACGCTGGCGGTTAGCATTCCGTTAAACACAGAACGAAGAGGAAAAAAACAAGTGGAAGTCGTCAAATATCCTGAAGCACTTCATGAATAATACAAAAGAAGGATAACTCTGTATAGGTTTTTCTTTAAATCGACATAAACTGATAATATATGGCATCATAACAGCTTCACATACAAATAAAGTGCAAGGTAAAAAAAAAAATTAACTTAAGGACTTTTCTGGCTGTTAACTGACGGACAAGCTTTGGCATAAACTGGACAAAAGTAACGATGGGTGTGCAGTTACGTGTGAGCGCTGTTAGGCCTGACAGCTTTGCCTGCACCTGTACCAAGCTTATCGTACTAGAAAGTGCTTTAAGATCAGCTGAGAAGCGTCTTTCGAGACACCGGCATGCTGGTGCCTTTGGCCGCGGGGCCTGCCAGTGTCTCTGAATGGGCGGCTCCAGGGCAGCCTGGAGTTCCTGTGAGACTGCCATGCTTCTGAACCCAGTCTCCTGCTGCCCCATTAGTTTGCCCCCCCCCCCCCCACTCAGTTGGCGTGCTCCTGCATTTTTCTGAGCCTCTGTTTGGGAGACTGGGAGGCTAGTGTGCGTGAGACACTAAGGTGGTTCCTGCTAGGATGTAACCTCCACCTTCCTAGTCTTCACTCCCAGCCCCGTCCCTCCACCCAGAGCTGCTTCGTACCTTTGGTACCTCCCTGCCGAAACATAGGCCTTGACTGGATAAAGTAAACATGAGGCGAAGCAATGGCAAGCTCTGGAAAGCTGTACTTACGTAGTGTACTGCAAAGTTCCTGTTAGTGCATAATACATGTTTCTGAATGTATGTACAGATTGCGACTGCTGTCTACCCACAGTCTCCTTATAAACGCACACAACCAGCAACACACTGGACAAACTTCTAATTAATAATCATCTATGTCGCTCATTTTCTCTTGAAGCATGATTCATGCCTTGTCGATCCCTCAACCAGCCTCCAGGGCTGGTGAGATGGGTGTTGTGGAGGGGGGGTGGGGGGCGTTGTGGGTGATGTTGGCGACCTGCACCTTGTTGCCATGCTGACCGGGTGGCAGGTGTTCATCAACACCTACTGGGCATGACGGATCGAGTGATTGCCTGTACCTGATGCCTGTAAGTCTGTCTTTCCAAAGTCCTGAAACCTGTGCTTGGCTGCCCTCCGTTCAGCGACTTGCTGGACCTCCTGGGTGACAAAGCCTGCTGTCACCCGGCAGCCTCATGTCCTCAAAACGACTCGAGGACGGGGCATTCCCTGTAATCTTTGCATCCCGGGAGGTGGTGCCTCAGGGCCGGGGGTGGCCCGACACATGTACATCTTTGTTGGGGTGCACCTTGTTCTTCAGTGGCGTGGGCCTACGCTTGCGTGTGGGGATGGTAGTGGTATGTGCCGGGTGCCGGAATAGGCTGGATGGGGCAATCTCGCCCTCTGCCTGGTTCTCCCATTCACGCCGAGGCGTGGAAGAAGCGGGGTCTAGGTTCGGATTTGGCCTGCAGCTGTTGGGACCAGCTTCAGACAGCCGGCTCTTATGACAGCCCTTGCCGTGACTCTTCCGCCCAGCAGAATCTCTCCGGCTCTGCTGCCTCGAGGACCGATCCCGCTTTCTGTCCGCACCCTGGTCCCTGTTCTGGTTCCGTTTTCGCGTGTAGCTCTGACGCTGGGCTCGCTCGAGCTGGCATTCAACACGGTATAGCTCCTCAGTGGCCCGCGTGACCCGGTCCAGCTGTTGCAGCAGCGCATCAAATGCGGGCAGCAGTCGCCTCAGAGTGGCCTCCACCTCAGCCCGCTCCCGCCAGGCTGCCCCACCTGGCACGCCTGCTCCACCCTCCCCCAGGCTGCAAGGGCTACAGGAGACGGCCTGCCATGAGGCCTCTGAGTTGGCGTCCACGCTGTCTGGGGTGGGGGGTGCCTCGGGGGTGTCTGGGGGTGGCAGGCAGAGGGACTTGCAGTCACTGGTGGAGGAAGATCGGGAAGGGGGTAGGTCCATGCCCTCAAAGCGAACCTTGTGACGAAACTGGGGGGCAACACAGAAGGAAGGGGCAGGAAGAACAGTCAATCAGAGGTCTATGGGCTGTGCACAGCCCAGCTATGTCTGTAACCCCCCTCATTACCAAGAAGCTCTCATTACAGCTTCATGGGTTATTAAGCCACAGAAAGATGTGTTAGGGATAGCACCAACCTCCTTGGCTCTGCTGAGGCCCATCCACATCTTGAGGCGCCGGAGGAAGAGGTCCACCATCTCGTATGCCTGTGGTTCTACAGCAGGCCGGTACAACTCGGAACGTGCGTGACGGTAGCCGCGCAGCAGCGCCGACACGAGAAGCCACAGCAGGCCCAGGCGCAGCACAGCAAAGCTCCAGCAGTACGCCAGGTAGTCGGCGGAGTGTGCCGGAGGTAGGCTGTATCCCATGCTCAGCAGGGACAGGCAGGCTGTGGCCACACCATCAAGGCCCTCTTGGGATGAATGGAATAGCTGTGTGGGTTAAAAGTGGGAAGGAGAGTGAGAAACTGGGTAACTGCCATAACTGTGTGTGTCTAATAGTTGCTGTATATTTTCTGTGTTTAGTGATGTTTGACTATGTTGTGTCTGTGTGCTGATGGGTCACTGTGGCTGGGCTTGTTGATGACAGGCCATTGTTTCTGTTGATGACTGTGTTGTGTCTGTGTGGTTATGGTTCTTTGAATCTGCCTTTGTCAATTACAGACGATGACAGTTGTCTGTGTTGCTGACAGTTCTTTGAGTCCGTACTTGTTGATGACAGACCATTATTTCTGTTGTATTACTATGTTGTGTCTGTGTGTTGACAACATTTTGTTGTGTGTTGAGGACAGACTTGATGACTATTGTGTCTCTGTGTTGATGACAGCTGTGTCGTTTCCTGATGACAAGACTTGTTTCTCTTGATCACTGTGCTGTATCTGTGTGCTGCTAACTGTTCTTTGAGTCTGTACTTGTTGATGACAGACTGTTCTTTCTGTTGACGACTATGTTCTGTCTGTGCTGATGACCATTCATTCTGACAGCATTTCTTGGTGATTGACTGTTCATGTTGATGACTATGTTGTGTCTGTGTGCTGATGAGAGCTCATCGTGTCTGTGCTTGTTGATGACTTCATCCCCTGGGATAGATAGACACAGTGAAGCTCCTTCATTATAATATCACAGACGATGATATTAATGGTCGATAGCACTGACTCAAAAGCCCAGCCCTCAGCCCCCTGTTCTCATGTACCCTTGTCAAATCAGATTGATGTTTTTCAAACTAACGAAAGTCCTCAACACACTCAACATGTCCCTTCGTGACAGTACTCAAATATGTAAAAGGCTAAAATTCATACTTTGCTTTGAATAATAAGTGAAGGGGGATATGGGGTCATGAAGACACCGGGGATAAGATGGTCTACTATGTGCGGGGTAGTGGACCAGGCATTTGGTTCCTACCAGGTGTCCAGCATGTGCGTATGCCAGCAGTAACACTAGGAAGACCATGGCCATGGCCAGCAGCTCCCAGGCTGAACGCTGCAGGGTCCTACCAAAGACCGTCCATTCGCGCAAGAAACGCAACTGGTGGGAGGCCTGAAGGGGACAAAGGTGACAGTGAGATTCATCACAGGCTACACACATAGTGATGACTATAATCCTGAGTACCAGAACCAGAATATGAGCGTCCTTCCTTCACCTTCAGCACCAGTACGAAGAGCAGCAGGGAGCAGACCTGGGTGAAGGCTTGGTTTTGAAAAGCTAACGAGTAGAAGTTGGTATAGGCTCCACGACGCTGCCGGAAGGAGTCCCACAGCCGGTCAGACAGTGCGGCCCGGCTAAGCTGCAGGGCCACGGCAGCCAGGCACAGCGACAGGCTGCACAGACCCACCACGTTCCATGGCCGCAGGAAGTAGCTACGCCCCTCCCGGCGGACCACAGCACACTGGTGAATGCAGAAGTAAAGCACGAACAGCAGCAGGAAAGCCTGTGGGGAGGGAAGGTGAGGACAAGGAGACGTGAAGGAAACGTCGCCATTCCTGCTAGTTCTACCTGCCACACAGAACTCAAAACGCATGGCCTTGCCAACAATGTATGTCTCAAAGCCTTTTCGTTCCTTCACTTTTTACTTCCTAGCCTCAGTGATGCTGCTGAAATTCATAATACCATCATTTCCTTATTGCCGGACCAGCCAGTTGACTGCTGGGAGCTAGTTAGCGTGACTGTGGGATTCTAGCACAGAGTGAACCATGCTTTAAGCCTTCTATCAGATCTGTGTCGAACAATTGACAGTGTTACCGTGAGCAACAGCGGGAGAGTCAGACCGCTGCGGAGCCCCTGTATGTGGCAGGTCTGGACATCCAGGCTGGATAATGCCCCCTGTTGCACGGGAAACTCCAGCAGGAAGATGACCACCGCCAGCAGGTCCGTGTTGGTATTATAAAGGGAGAATTCAACAAAGAGTGCCTGGCTCCTGAAAACACACCCACAAAGACTGTGAGGGAAATGCTGAGGCTTATCCCTAAACCTCATGACCCTACCAAGGTGGAGTCCTATACTTACAGGGGGTCCAGCCACTGCTGTGCCTGAAGGAGGTCCACTACAGCTTTTGATTCCTCCAGTGATGTCCGCAGCCCCTGAACATAGCCACCGCCAGTGTAGGTGGACATATGACCCCAGTGCCACACCCTGGGAGAGGGGTCAAAGATATCATTCCTGGCGGGGTTGGGATATAACAATATTGCCAGTCCAGTCTGATATTCATCTTACCCAACATCATCTGCAGTGCTCCAGACCCAGGTCCCATTGGGCCCCAAGGCTTGTCCGGCCCCCCCCAGGCCGAGCGTGTTGTTCCCACACCCCGCTGGTGGACATGCTGGAAAGGAGAGAGTGAACAAGTAGCAGATGGAACAGATGTTTAGCTGAGGGGTTCTGCTGTTGAATCCTAAGAATACTCTGTAAGTTAGTGTATCTCCTATGGATGAAGGGAATTAATGAGTTTCAGTGAAACAATCTGTCAGCCTCTTTAGGAGGCCAGAACAGCCCCACACTGGTGGACACTCACCGGAGAGAGACCGGATCTGGCGTAGGCGAGGGGCCCCCAGGAGCACGCTGCCGCTCTCGTACATGAGGGTCTTGGCGTTGTGCAGATAGGGGAGCAGGGAGTCAGAGAGCCAGGTCCACACGTTCTCAGGCCTGCACCGAGACATAGGGGCGGGCAGACTGTTGAAAGTACGGCGTGCATGGTAGGATAACCAGGTCAGCTTTGGCACGGTGCCACACACGCTACCTGCTGATGCGGGCCAGCTCAGCAGTGTGCAGTCGCAGTTCCAGTTGCGTGCGCAGCTGTGGGCGGAGAGTGTCCCTGCCGGAGTTGCCGTAAGTGAGCAGCAGCACCACCAGCAGGAAGAGCATGTAGAACACGAAGTTCTGCGGAGGGTCAGACGGCAACGTGAGGGCATGTAAGAGGGAGGGTGCGTGTGTGTGTGTATGTCCATGGGCATAACCCTAACCCTAACCCTAACCCTAACCCTAACCCACCTTCAGCGTGCTGTGCAGAACCCGCACCTTGCGGGCTTCTTCTCGGGCCTGGAAGAGAGCGAAGCCCTGGGGGGGTCTGACACGGGGGATTCGCTGGCTGACGGGCTCCACGCGGGGGCTCTCCATGAGGATGTCGTGCTCTTCTGGACGCAGCCTACGCACCACCAGGGCATAGTACAGGCCCTCCACCAGCACCTGCCACCAGGAATTACAACAGATACCATAGAATACAGGATACTGTAGACCATAGAGTTCCACATACAGTACTGATGTTCTAGTCACCAACCAGAGGCATGATATACAATAACCTGCTACAATCCATTTCCATATCTCCGTACCTTCAGTGGCTCCAGGATGAGGGAGGAGGCCAGGAGGCTGCCCATGACTGTGATGACCCACATGAGGGCCACCTGGTCACTGAAGCTCAGGCCCAGCCATGTGGCCAGGCCCCCTGACAGTGCCAGTGCTGCCCAGCTGCCCAGCAGAGCTGCCCGGCCACACCAAGCGGGCAACCGCTGATGGCGGCATACATCCGTTATTGCTGTTGGAAAGAGGAGGGAGACTCAATTCAGCATGAGAGAAGCTGAACAACTGCAAACACCCAGGCAAGAAAAGTAACATAAGGAACTGTCAAATGGACAGGAGTACCAAGGCAAAGAAAGTGAAATGTAACTCACTGAAGGGGGACGTGAAAGCGGTTTTGGGGGGCTCCCTCCGCACAACCCCAGGGGGCAAAGGCTCGTTCATCTTCTGTAGAAGGATTACTTCTGTCTTGTCCCCAAAAATGCTGGATCTACAGCCACAGAGAGGAGAACAGTCCATAAGGATCGCTACCATTACCCCCCCGTGTGAGGCCCAGGGTCCACGGCGAGTCTGCACTCACAGGTCAGCCATCTCACTGTCCGTCTGAGCAAAGAACTGCTGAGGCTCACACAGACGGGACACCTGGAGCTGCCCATCAGCCAGGATGCGCTTGATGAGGTCCTCATCTGCGGGAAAACAGGGGCTTCAGCACCTGAGGACTCAACTGATACCCTACAGCAAACAGGGGCTTCAGCACCTGAGGAATCAACTGATACCCTACAGCAAACAGGGGCTTCAGCACATGAGGACTAAACTGATACCCTACAGCAAACAGGGGCTTCAGCACATGAGGACTAAACTGATACCCTACAGCAAACAGGGGCTTCAGCACCTGAGGACTCAACTGATACCCTACAGCAAACAGGGGCTTCAGCACATGAGGACTAAACTGATACCCTACAGCAAACAGGGGCTTCAGCACCTGAGGACTCAACTGATACCCTACAGCAAACAGGGGCTTCAGCACATGAGGACTCAAACTGATACCCTACAGCAAACAGGGGCTTCAGCACATGAGTACTCAACTGATACCCTACAGCAAACAGGGGCTTCAGCATATGAGGACTAAACTGATACCCTACAGCAAACAGGGGCTTCAGCACATGAGGACTCAGCTGATACCCTACAGCAAACAGGGGCTTCAGCACATGAGGAATCAACTGATACCCTACAGCAAACAGGGGCTTCAGCACATGAGGACTAAACTGATACCCTACAGCAAACAGGGGCTTCAGCACATGAGGAATCAACTGATACCCTACAGCAAACAGGGGCTTCAGCACATGAGGACTAAACTGATACCCTACAGCAAACAGGGGCTTCAGCACGTGAGGACTAAACTGATACCCTACAGCAAACAGGGGCTTCAGCACGTGAGGACTCAACTGATACCCTACAGAAAACAGGGGCTTCAGCACCTGAGGACTAAACTGATACCCTACAGCAAACAGGGGCTTCAGCACGTGAGGACTAAACTGATACCCTACAGCAAACAGGGGCTTCAGCACGTGAGGACTCAACTGATACCCTACAGAAAACAGGGGCTTCAGCACCTGAGGACTAAACTGATACCCTACAGCAAACAGGGGCTTCAGCACCTGAGGAATCAACTGATACCCTACAGCAAACAGGGGCTTCAGCACCTGAGGACTCAACTGATACCCTACAGCAAACAGGGGCTTCAGCACATGAGGACTCAACTGATACCCTACAGCAAACAGGGGCTTCAGCACATGAGGACTAAACTGATACCCTACAGCAAACAGGGGCTTCAGCACATGAGGACTAAACTGATACCCTACAGCAAACGGGCTTCAGCACATGAGGACTAAACTGATACCCTACAGCAAACAGGGGCTTCAGCAAATGAGGACTAAACTGATACCCTACAGCAAACAGGGGCTTCAGCACATGAGGACTAAACTGATACCCTACAGCAAACAGGGGCTTCAGCACCTGAGGACTCAACTGATACTCTACAGCAAATGGAGGTGTAGGTTCTTATGTTCCTATTGAAGATTCTCCCATCCCAATCCACTCCATAAACACTCCAGGAAACTGCTTCACAAAACTTTAACTGTTTACTTAATCATAATAAAAGGACCCCAATAGTGTCCATCAGAACTACATTAAAAGTCCTGTTTTTAAACATTACAAGGTAGATCAAATAAATCTTAACATTTTTAAATCGTGTTTTTCAAAGTAATGAACTTGAGCCAATATTATTTTACTGTTCATT
The DNA here is from genome assembly GCF_023856365.1 of Brienomyrus brachyistius. Lineage (NCBI taxonomy): Eukaryota > Metazoa > Chordata > Actinopteri > Osteoglossiformes > Mormyridae > Brienomyrus > Brienomyrus brachyistius. The sequence continues at coordinate 1,956,666 of NC_064537.1, forward strand.
ACTCAAACTCGTATAAACTTGCATTTAGGCTCCTACAGGAGATTTCAGCAACTGAGAACTTCAATGACCCTTTACAACAAACAGCTGTACAGAAAGATCAGGAATGCTTCAACAGGTTGCATTACTACAGATATAGGAATAAGATTAGAAATGGGTTACTTTCAATGGTTTTATTTAGTCTTGTCTTGTCAGTTTGTTTTATTACACCAATGTAAACAACTGCAGTCTTTCTAGAATATGTTTGCGTTTTTAATCAGGTTATAAAAAACATGCGCTGGGTTTGTTCTGCTGTTCAGTCTCCCATTGATGTCAGCTCCTGTGGAGCCTGTGTGTGTTTGTTTGTCATGTACATATTACATGGTAAAAACATGTTATTTTGAAATTGTGGAGTTCACCTTTTCAGTCCTCACAAGGGAAAACTCCTTTATAGAAATCTGTGACTGTAATAATAATAATAATAAAAAACTAAAAATGCCAATTGCCTTGTATTTTGTCTGGTTACTTATGGTTAAGGTTACGGCTGGGTTGGGTTTAAGGTTATCATTGTTGGGATTGGGGTTTTCCTCATAGAAATGAATGGACGTCCCCATGAATATATAAATAGAAATGTGTGTTTGTGTGTTTATATATGTGTATGTGTGTGCGTGTGAGTGGCACATGAGTGATATGTAATCAAGGCCCTCAAAGCTCCCAAAGTTCTTGAGATGGTGCAGGTCATGGTCCTGACTTTATGGGCCTCCTACCTGAAGAGGTGAAGTACTTGTTCCTGTGGACGTAGCCCCCTGCCTCCTCCTCCTCCTCCGGGACCAGGGCCATGTCCACCCCGAGGTGTCGGCTGCCTTGACCCCTCTTCAGCTTGGGCAGAGCTTCACCCACCACAGCGGGGCTGCCAATCAGCTCAGACCAGTGGCACATCCTCTCCCTCTCCTGCAGACCCCACCTGTGTAGGCTGCTGGAACAGATATGCGTTATTCCACAGGGGGTGGGCTGGATCCTTCCAGAAAACAAAATGTTTTCCGTGAGCTTTCCTTTCACTAATCTGTAAGTAGATCACATTTGTGCTTCTTTAACCAAATACTTTGTTGAAGCTACAGCCCTACGACTGCATACATACTGTTTCCTTGACAGAAACACTCTGCTAATTAAGTTGATTCATATCAAACGTAAAGGGGTTCTGTTCCATTGGCATGTGTTTCCCTCCCGCAGCCCTGCCTCAAACCCCCGTTATCCTGTGATTTTCTGTTTCCTAAAGTCACATCACTGTCAAGTCACTTATTTAAAGTGGTAAGAAGAAACTCACCTCTTTGAAGAAAGAGTGGGAAGGTCCACATTGGTCTCCTCTGAGTAGGTCTGGAGGAGAATGGACATTGCAGAAAGGGGGGTTTGATTTGTCAGCCTGCATTATAAATGAGGTGGGGGGGATTAAGTGCTTTTCTCACAGAGCGAGAACTACTGACCTCCCCTGGAAGTCCATTCAGGATCAGAAAGGAGCTGCCCACCAGGGAGTTATCCAGAAAATCATCAATCTCCAGGGACGCTTGGTCCACCTGAGGAGGTACCTGCTTCAGTACCACCTGACACACAGTGAAGACAGGAATCCACACTATTAGATAACTATGAACGCTGGTATTACAAAGTGCTGTTGTTGACATCATGTACGATATTGGATGATACGATGTATAAGTTGTCAGCATACAGTTTTAGCCATGAGGAACGTCTTCAAGAACTTCACCTTGCCACGGGCTGCCCTGAAAACCCAGAGTACCAGTAGGTAGAGGGGGTACACAGCCAGGCAGCTCTCAAGCCCTATCAGCAAGGCCTCCCCATGACCGGTGGTCTGCTGGGACATCGTGATGAAACTGCAACCATAAAAGCACACGTCAGCTATCTTCTCAGCCAGATACACATGTTCTCCCATGTCCATCGCCGGAGACCTAGGCCCTAAATCCCCACTCACTGCCCCATGGTGAAGACTACATGGGCTTTACCTCCATTTCCTGTCACTCAGGTTCCTGTTGGTCACTAAGGTGTACCACACTGCGTTGGCCAACAGGATGAGATGAACAAGTAAGGTACAGCATGTTGCCCTCTGCAGGCGAGTGAAAGGGCTGCGTAGGGGGCGATCGAACAGTGACAGCCAGATGTGGCCATCGGACACGGCTCGTTGCAGTTCCCAGGTGAGGCGTCGTGGCAGGTGATGGAGGTTTGCCTCAGCTGGAAGAGCATGGGAACAGGAACAGTGTAAGCCTCTCAAAAGCCATTCGTAGCATAAGGACGACCTAAGTTATGAGCATAAAGTATAATCTTGATGGAAGAGATCATTAGCTCTTACAGGCTGCCTCCACCTCGATCTCCACCCTGCCATCCGTCCGGTCATTGTCCACCGATAGCCATTCCTCTACCAAGAAGTAGTAGCCGTTCCCATTCTGTAGGTCCTTCACAAGAACGTACTGTAGCATCCAAGCTGGACTGAGGCCTACAGGGAGAGAGAATTTTTTGTGTAGACGCTCCTACCCAATTTGTTCACCTAAAAATTTTCAATACAGACCTGTTTACCCAACGCAATTCTACATTGTAGACCTGTTCACCTAATGTAAATCTGTGCTTCAGGCTTTAATTATCCTATGGAATTCTACAATGCCCCTTAAGAGAATACCACAGTTATTTTTGACTCAATCAGTTTTAACATCTAGGCTCTTTGACGTAATGAAGACTGTATGAAGAAAGGTATAAGAGCCACACCTTTGTTGTCATGCCAGATGCGGATCTTCCACAGGTTGCCGAGGCTGGAGTCGGTAGATATTTGGAAAATGTCCAGGCTGTTACGGGTGAAAGCGCCGCTGCAGTCCAGGTGTCGGTGGCCACTGCGGCCCTCACGTCCGTAAAGACTGATACCCACGTGGGCAGTGGTGCCTGGCGGGAGGAAGGAAACGGCACAACTATGAGCTGTATGTGCAGATCTGCATGCTGTTCTCTGTCTGGGTAAGATATATTCAAACTACATAGTAAACCAAATCGAATTGCTTTTTGGTCGTTGTATCTGCCTTATCATTGTCGCCATGCTATATTGTATTCGGGTTGTTGTATCATTATTTTCATGCTGTACTGTATTCGGGTTGTTGCCTTGCTGTATTGTATTTGGGGTGTTGCCTTGCTGTATTGTATCCGCAAGTTCACAGCCCTAATGGACACTTAGGATTCCTTGGTTGCACCCATTTATACTTGATGCACCCTTTATTACTTCTGTAGATTATGATGAATATGTGACTTCTATCAAAGTCTGAGGTTTATCAGTTCTTACTTTTTTGTACCTGACTCATGTACCTTTTCAGTCGGCAGAGCCGGAGGTAAGACCCTCTGGAGGGCCCGCGTGGGACCTACCTGCTCCATGGCCCCAGCCAGTCTTCACCTGCACCTCATACTTGAACAGGCCCTCCTTTCCACAGAGCGGCACCACGGCTGCCCGTCGCAGGTCCAGCTGGTCCAGTCTGTGCAGGATGACGGCCGCAACCGAGTAGCAGAGCAGCCCCACCAGGCACGTGAGCAGCACCACCATGTTAGGCTTCCCTGGGGGGTCCTACCATGCCACCAAGCAAGAGCAAGAGGGTCAATCATCTCTCAGCAAAAGATTATGGGTCAGATTTCTGCAGGTCCACTGTGCAACACAATGTGCATGACACCATAAGCTCAATCTGGCACGTCTCCCTCACCGGCAGGATGAATGTCACTGCATCTTGTGGGGCAAACAAGCTGGCAGCGAAGGAAGTGAGGTGGCTGGTGCTACAGACAGCGTGGTCGGCGGTGGTCTCAGCCAGCGGCAGCATGCCGTCCGTGCGCCACACCTTCTCACTCTCGCTGAAGTACTGGCAGAGCGAGGAGAAGACGGCGACCTCCAGGAGCACCCCGCCCGCCTCGGCTCCACACCCTGTCGTCACGTTCACATAATAGTCTTGCGTGGTGTCGTACAAGCTGTGGGAAGGCCCATGTCAAGCTTTTGTGAGGAACGCGAGAAAGCAAGGGAAGCACAGAAGATGCAATGTTCCACAGAAGATGCTTCAGTGTTGAACTATCTTTTACTATGCGACATAATGTTCAGTAAACAGGCTGTAAACCTGTAGGGACTGATACTGTGAACCTCTATCTCCAACTAAGTCCTACAAACTCTCTATAATCTGAAGGTGCCAGAAAAACACTGAAACCTACTGAACCCAGGACAGAGAAGCTGAAGATGACCTATATAATGGATACTTGACCACCTGGGGAAGAATGTACATAGTTCCACAAGCAAAGGACGACACGTAAGGGCTTGGGGGGGCCTTACTGTGGAGACAGAAAAAAGGTGTAGGGCTGGTGATCTGTCTCCATGAACATGTTCAGGGAGATGGTCTTGTGCTGGGAGCAGTTGTGTTCATTGGGCCGGGGATGGCTGTGCAGATAGGCCATAATGGTCAGGTTCTCCCCAGTGAAATCATCTCCACCTGTAATAGCAACATCAAGTTATGCTCTATGCTACAGCCAACTACAGCCAGCTAACTTTCTTGCTCAGATAGTTAAGACCTTTCCTGTCTAAAGGGCAATTGTCTGTTGGTTGAGAAGGCTTCCTCCTTCCTGCCACAGAAAATGGAATGCCCCTCAAAAATACTTTTGTGTCATAGGTTTCTGTTGACCAATATGACTAAAGATGTCCCACAGCTTCCTGCTAAGTCACACAAGCATCTCTGGTGCCTTACCGTCCAGAGGACTGAAGAAGATCTGGATGTGCAAGCCCGCCTGGTTGTTGGTGTTGTTAGTTCTGACCCAGGCGATGATGGAGTCGCATGCACTGATGTTGGTGGCTACTGTCATTAGCTTCTTGGGCGTGGGGTCATCGCTACTGTTGGCTACGGTAACAGTGATGGCCTGGCCTTGGTCCAGGCTGACAATGGGGATGTGTGTGCCGTTCTCTGTCTGAAACTCCATGGAGGCCACCTTGGTGGAAACACTGTAGTTGCTGACGAAGTTGAAAGGGAAGGGGTTGGATTTGACTTGGACGAGGAGCTGGATGACGCGGGCCTGCCCCCCCAGGGTGAAGGCGAAGGCGTGCGGGATGGAGAACGGGCACACCACGCTCTGGTTGTAGCACAGCAGGCTCTTTGGGTCGGCCCGTTTGCCGGCAGCATAGATCTCAGTTCCTCGCAGCACCAGCGGCTCCTCGTTCAGCACCCGTGAGTGCATGAGGATGCGCATCAGCTCCGAGGACAGGTTGTAGGCCCGTGCCGCCACGCGCAGCGGGTAGTGATCACTTAGCATCGGAAGCCGATCCTCCGACTCGGGCATTGGGGGCGGGGCCTGGCTAACCAGGTGGATTAACCCACCTGAGGGACAGAGACATTCTGTGTGACATCAACCAAACAGAAATAGCTAAAACCTAAAAGCACTGTGTGTCTCATTGGGTTAGAACTCTATTCCTGTGATGGGACGGTCTCAGGTTTAAATCACACAGTTGAGCATATAGAGTCAACTCAACTATTGATTGAAACAAAATCTTGGTCTAAATATTTACTTTCTGGACCTGAACTTTCCACATCGGCCTTTGAGCAAGGACCTTAACTGTCTGACCCTGCTTTTGTGAGAAATGTAAATTACTTTCAATACAACTGATCACTATATAAATAACACGTAAAAAGGATTACTGATATTTGGCTTGCAGGTATAGCTCTCTGATGGCTGTGGCACCTTACTGGTGCACAAATATCATCCCAACAGGCTTCTCACCCATGATGTTGAGGATGTTGTCGGCGATCTCAGTGGGGGTGACCGTGCCCTGCTTGGTGTCACTCTGCAGTATCTCCAGCATGGACTCCAGCTTGTTCAGTGTGCTGTTCTGACACTCTTCACAGATAAACTCTCGGCTCACCGCCTGCCCGACCGGTCGGTGCACACAGAAACACAAGCACACCTGTTACTCACGCCTGGCTGCAAACAGAGATCAAGTTTTGCAGTAATTTGGTTTATGTCCAGAGGAACAAAGAGCTTAAACAAAAAACAAGACACAACCTACCTCTAACTCTGTAAACCACAGCAGATATGAAACATCTATCACCTCACAGACGCATTATGATTCTTCATGTAGCTTTCATAAATAAATATTTGTATTACAGATCAACTGGTGGCCCAGTGGGCAGCACAATGGTCTTTCCTGCCTTTTGCAAAGTTTTACTGTATCTACAAATATGGACCAGCCGCCTGGTGTCCTCACCCAGAATGCACTTCTCCTCCTCTGAGGGCACACAGATACAGACCCAGTGCATACCCCACTGGACACATCTGGATAATGCTCTGCCGTAACCCCCACCCACCCAGTCTCACCGTGCACTGTGCCAGGGCAGCCGAGGTCTGCTGAATGTCATTGACCGTGTTGAGGTCCAGGGAGGTGAGGGCACGGGTGATGTTGCTGCGCACGGCTACGCGATACAGCCTCTCTGCCTTGGTCACCTCCATGCCAGACCTGGTCTCGTACTGCACAAGGAGAGTGAGCATATGTGTGCGTGTCTCTTTACTGGATAAATATTGTTTTACTTCATTTCCTGCATACTATACATCCATCCATCCATTCTCCAAACCGCTTATCCTACTGGGTCGCGGGGGGTCCGGAGCCTATCCCGGAAGCAATGGGCACGAGGCAGGGAACAACCCTGGATGGGGGGCCAGCCCATCGCAGGGCACACTCACACACCATTCACTCACACATGCACTCCTACGGGCAATTTAGCAACTCCAATTAGCCTCAGCATGTTTTTGGACTGTGGGGGGAAACCGGAGGAAACCCCACGACGACATGGGGAGAACATGCAAACTCCACACACATGTGACCCAGGCGGAGACTCAAACCCAGTTCCCAGAGGTGTGAGGCAACAGTGCTAACCACTGCACCACCATGCCGCCCCAGCATACTGTACAACAAGGCTAAAATTAAAATGGGACTTAAAGGGAATTCCTTACAAATGCAGGTGTTTGTGACTTAGGGTAGACTTAGGGTTCGTGAGGATGTTAGGGTAGATTTAGGGTTAGGGGTTTGTGAGAATGTTAGGGTAGACTTAGGGTAGGGGTCTCACCTCATTAAGCACTGTGATGAGGGCCAGACAGAGCTCTCGGACTCGCTGAGGGTCCCCCTGTCTGAGAAGGTCCCACAGTGTGGTGCTGCTCAGATGATGTAGCCACTGGGCAAGGCTGTCGTAGCCCGTGGGAACGTCGGGAAGCACCACCTCCAGGGTCCTGTGATACACAGGGGGCATCAAGCTCCACTGTCAAATTTTCACTGCCATTAGACAAACACTGCAGCAATGATATGCTAAACAGACTGATAAATGCTACATTCTATATAGACAATAACTGCGTCAATGGCATGCTAGACAGCATGCTGCATACCACACAGGCAACAAATGCGGCAATGACATGCTAAGCAGAATGCTGCATACTGCAAAACAACTGCGGCAATGACATGCTATACAAGATGCTACATGCCATACAGACAATAACTGTGGCAATGACAGGCTAAATGGCATGCTACATACTACATGGAAAACAGCATGCTACATAGATCGTCTACATAGATTGTGTGTCTCCGTGTGAGTGCATCTGTGTCCCTGTGTCTGCGTGTCTCCGTGTGAGTGTGTCTCCATGTGCGTGTCTCTGTGCTCCTGTGCAGCTCTGTGTGAGTGTGTGTGTATTCCTGTGTCTGTGGCTCCGTGTGAGTGTGTCTGTGTTCCTGTGTCTGTGTGTCTCTGTGTGAGTGTCTCCGTGTTCCTGTGTCTGTGGCTCCGTGTGAGTGTCTCTGGGTTCCTGTTTGTCTCTGTGTGAGTGTGTCTGAGTTCCTGTGTCTGTGTGTCTCTGTGTGAGTGTCTCCGTGTTCCTGTGTCTGTGTCTCTGTATGAGTGTCTCTGTGCTGCTGTGCCTGTGTGTACCTGTATGAATGTGTCTATGTTCCTGCATCTGCATGTGTCCGTGTGTGTGTATCTACACAGGTGCGCTTGTGGTCCTGTAGCCCGCTGCTCACTGGTTGAGTGCCATGATCGCTGCCCCTTGGTCGTCCTCCACCACCAGTGACACATTCACCCTGTAGTTGCTGGCATGGAACCCCGGAGGCAGGTAGCTGGCATGCTCGCTGCTGGTGCCCTTGTACACGCAGAAGTCCTCACAATCCAGAAAGGAGCACCGTGTCACCAACAGGCTGTATAGCAATGGTGCGTCACTGTCGTCCGAGTCTGTGTAGCCTGGGGGAACATCATCTCGCGCTTAGGGGCTTTCACTTACTTCTGGACAATCATCTGTTTCATATCAAATAAAAACAAAGTCGATCAAGCTGAAATTAACAAAAAATTGTATCTTAGTGGGTAGATGAATTCCATCTGCACTGAGGCACATTCCAGGAAAGGAATCCTTGTAATCCATGCATATAACTATCATGAAGTCTTTGTAGATGATGGAACTGATCCCAGCTCAGTGTTTGGGAATGTAGTCCACTTTCAGTAAACATGGAAACATGGTACCAGCAACATGGAGTAGGAAGAGCCTGAGAAGCAGAAGCACTACATGAAGGAGCTGGTTTTCCAGCCCTAGTTCTTCTCAGTAACCTTCATGAGTAGCGAGGTTAAACTGATTCCGGGTCAGCTTGTAGGTGTTTCCAGTAACAGAATGCCCTGCATATATGCTACTCTTCATATTAGCCAGATATCTTAGATTAAGCCATAGACTCCATAGTGCACAACCGAATGTAAAGGCTATTGAGCTTGTGCGTGTTATCTGAGGACGTGTCTTCATGCCATCCTGCCTGTGCAGAATGTTTGAGTCTGTTTATTCAAATAGTACTGGAGCGAATTCTCGAAATAACTCTGCGTGCCTCAAAACATACCAAGATGTTCCTTTCTGAATAAAAACATCAGTTTTCTATACTACTAGCACTACCAATAATAATAATAATAAGCAAACGATTTTTATGTAACACAACAGCACAGTACAGGTGGTCTATCTGCATCTTGTTGTAGCTGTTCATCACACAGACGTTTGCTGCATGCTTATCGTACCACACGGTAGCTCTGAACAGCGGATCATCACACGGCCGCCGGCGCCGCCTGTTCCCCTGACGCTCTTATTACTGTGTCTGCTGTCAGGCATCTCTTGATCAGTGTATATGCTTTTCTATGGACCTCACACATAAATGCGATCAGACGTGATTCGACATAAGCTATATACGGATCAGCCAATCACACTTTTTAAACCAAACCACCTCTAACCTGGGATATTACCCAGCGCTCTCTGCTTCTTCGGCTTTTCTCATGACCCAATGACCCAAATGACCCAAAAGACAGTGCTTAGAATATCCTATGAAATACCCATCTTACCATGGCTTTGGTAAATACTATTTTATTACTGGTCCAGAGATATCATGTGGGTCTTGATTATTATCGTGTAAGGTAGTTCCGGCAGCCTAATAGCAGTTCTATATTAATGCGCACTAATTTCACTCAACACTCAGAATATTTATGATGTGTGACTTTTTACTTATAAATCCTATATATCCTTATTTTTCAAAACACAATCGCTAGTCTGTTCTCGTTTCTAAGGTAACTTAATAATGTTCCACTGTGTTCTTATAAAAATAGTCCCTATAAGTATACAGTATCTGGTCAGGTCAGGGTGTCCATCTAATCCATGTCAGGAGGTACGACAGGGTTTGTAAACATTTCAACCATTTAAATGAAAAGCACCCGTATTTCACTTAAGCACCGAGTTCTTGCTGCATGCTGATTGGTCAGCCTCCTATAATCATGCAAGTGTCACTAATGTTAATGTGAAACAGCTGGATGAGTCTCTCAATCACAGAAACAAACCAGTAAAAGTACAAGATGAACCAAACAATTTAGCCGAGCACAGGAGCCATTCTGTTTTAAAATAGTTCAGTTTTAATGTTTAGTTGTAGTAGCGCATAGTGTCCATCCTGACATTAATTAGGTGCCCCCCCTTGGTCAGACTACACACTGCAAGTCCCTTAGTCCTTTCGTGTCCAGAGTATGTCATGAACTTTTCATCTGCAACACTTTACTATCAAATTTATAGCTTAGATAGCGACCAAAACACAGTAAGGTGTTTGTATTTTCATGTGTGCATTTTAAGGGATGTGTCTGTAAATGGCACTGGAGCTAAACATGCTTTTCCCATTATGTCAGAGTTACCTATACTGTCACTGAAGAGAAGCATAAACATTAGAAGTTCACATTGACCTCTTTTTTTACCCTTATGACCCTTATGCCACACAGACAACTGTGGCAATGACAGGCTAAACAGCATGCTACATGGTAAACAGCATGCTACATGGTAAACAGCATGCTACATGGTAAACAGCATGCTATATGGTACATGGTAAACAGCATGCTACATGGTAAACAGCATGTTATATGATAAACAGCATGCTACATGGTAAACAGCATGCTACATGCTACATGGTAAACAGCATGCTACATGGTAAACAGCATGCTACATGGTAAACAGCATGCTATATGGTACATGGTAAACAGCATGCTATATGGTAAACAGCATGCTATATGGTAAACAGCATGTTATATGATAAACAGCATGCTACATGGTAAACAGCATGCTATATGGTAAACAGCATGCTACATGCTACATGGTAAACAGCATGCTACATGGTAAACAGCATGCTACATGGTAAACAGCATGCTACATGCTACATGGTAAACAGCATGCTACATGGTAAACAGCATGTTATATGGTAAACAGCATGCTACATGGTAAACAGCATGCTACATGCTACATGGTAAACAGCATGCTACATGGATCGTCTACATAGATTGTGTGTCTCAGTGTGAGTGTGTCCGTGTGAGTGTGTCTGTGTTCCTGTGTCTGTTTCTCTCGGTGTGAGTGTGTCTGTGTTCCTCTGTCTGTTTCTCTCGGTGTGAGTGTGTCTGTGTTCCTGTGTCTGTGTGTCTCCGTGTGAGTGTGTCTGTATTCCTGTGTCTGTTTCTCTCGGTGTGAGTGTGTCTGTATTCCTGTGTCTGTGTGTCTCCGTGTGAGTGTGTCTGTATTCCTGTGTCTGTTTCTCTCGGTGTGAGTGTGTCTGTATTCCTGTGTCTGTTTCTCTCGGTGTGAGTGTGTCTGTGTTCCTCTGTCTGTTTCTCTCGGTGTGAGTGTGTCTGTATTCTTGTGTCTGTTTCTCTCGGTGTGAGTGCGTTTTATGACTCCCGCTCTCCATTCCTAAACTGCGAGGTGTGAACGGGGGACTGTTTTCGCAATGTTTGCTCAATGTAGCTTGTTTTGTTTCGTGAAAAGTGAAAAGAGCAGCTTCCGGCTAGTCGGAGGACCAGGTCATCAGAAGAAAAAATCATTTAATAACAATGTTAACAGGTTCAGTTTCTTTAGAAATTGTTCTTCATGTTCAGGAAGAGATATTCAGCAGAGGTTTTGCACAGTTACCGGTATTTGTGGCTTTATTTTTAAATGTTTATATGCCGGGTCATGGGGGCGGCACGGTGGTGCAGTGGTTAGTACTGTTGCCTCACACCTCTGGGACCCGGGTTCGAGGCCTGGGTTATGGATGGATATGCCGGGTCACTGAAGACCTGAGGTATGTAATAGTGCTTAAGGGTTAAATTGTGAATAGAATTAATGTTCTTCCGAAAAATTAACCACGATTTAGTTTATTATTATTATTGTTTGTTGGCTGTGGCGTAATAAACCACTTTGAGGTGTGCGGCAATATGTAAACAATCAATGACAACTTGGTGAATTGCGGCCCTCTGCGGATCTAACCCAGCGCCTTGGTGACGTGCTCGGGAATCCCGATCCCCCCCCCCCAGAAAAATTTGATTAGAGGACCAGGCGCCTGAGCACATAATTTAGCGACATTTAGCATGATGACACAAGGTGACCTCCTCACCCGTGCAGGTGAAGTGCAGCTTATCGACGAGGCTCTGGAGACGAGGCACATCAGGCTGCAGGGAACAGGAGCCGCCTGCAGGGGGCAGGTTGGGTCGCAGCACGATGGACGCCACGCCCTCACCGTCCATGGCCGCGTCGCTGACGTGCAGGCTGAAGATGTAGGAGATGCCGTCGCGCAGGGCACCCTGACGGAGCACCAGGTTCATGCCGTCGCTGCCCGTGGAGGTGGTGCTCATGTTCAGGACCAGGCTCTCATTCTTCAAAGTCTTCACTGTCCAGTACTTGTAGGGAGGTAGAGAGGGATGATGAAACAAATATACCCTTGTACGATTTTTTTGACCCAGCCATTTATAGTGTTTTACTTGATGATGCATAATTAACCACATGGCTTTGGGACAGGCAGCTGAGCTCAGCGCAAGGCTACCATTGGACAGAAATGACGTCAGTGTGCAACCAACAGCGAGGCTGCGGTGTAACTTATTACAGGTGACATCATCCCACCCACTGCGTCCGAGAGTCTCCTTCAAAGCTGGCGACTTCATCACTGGAAAAATCACTACCGACATTTCATGGCAAGAACGTCACTCTGTGTAGATCCTAGATGCCTGATCAGAATGACAGTCTGGGATAAATCTCCCATGAGTCACAGCGGCGATGTCGCACGGCTCAGAGCGTGCGCTTTGGACTTACCCCGCGGTGCGACGCCTCGCAGTTACTGCACGTGCCGGCCAGGTAGACGTAAGAGCTCTGGCTGACCTCATACATAGACTTAGCCTTGCAGGAGACGCAGTCCAGGGACACCATGGGGATTCGGCCACTGTGCACCAGCACCTGAGACGGTGAGCGAGAGGGACAGCCATCAAGCCGCCAGCCGGGGATGGGGCAGACACAAAGCCGCGCACCGCTGTGGAACGTGACCTGCTCACAGGCCAACCAACATCAGACACACACATACACAGACACACATCCCACGCGGCAGATACCAGGCCAGCTGTATGTCCTCTGGCCCTATAAGGGGGCAGGCTGCAGGCCGGCCATCCATCCAACATTTTTGGAGTGGGTTAAGGACCTCTGAGCAAGGGCCCAACTAAGATGTAGCTGCTCGGCTGACTGTTGAGATTGGAACTGATAAGCTTCCGATCAGAGGCAGAGGCATAGCCCACAGAGCCACGCACTGCCCTCCTGCATGCCAAGCTGACCAACACTCATTAATACAAGCAGGACAGATGCAAGTGTTTCAGGGGTCTGTATTGATGCAGTGCCAGTCTAGAGGTAATGAGCACCGGCGAGACCTGATAATGAGGCAGTAATGGGCACCGCTGAGGGCCAGTCAAACATTCACTCACTATGCAAGAAGCTTCTGGCAAGGCAAGGAAAATAACCTACTTGTGAGTGTGTGTGTGGGGGGGGGGGCTATTTTACTTTATTTTTAATGGCTCTGCTCTGCTGGTGAGTTGCACACATACAGTGTGGGGTGAGCTACAGCGAACTGGAAAAAAGCGAACAAAGCCGCAGTTGCTCTGCTGGAAGGGTCTCATGCTTTGAGATGATCCACGGAAACGGCAAAGGTCTGGTACTGCAAAGGAAACAAACTAGAGAAGAGGGCAGGCAAACTCTGAAATGCACAGGGACTTGAGAAACTTCCGCATATTTCGATTCTGAGAATGGAGCCCCCAGGATGGCCAGGCATTCGAGACCAAACATATCGGCATCGGCGCGGAACATTCTGCCAGCTTCCATTCTACACTTTATAATGGAGGAGCGCGACCCCCCCAGGTTACCCCCTGAAGCCACACATCAGCTCTCACCTGCCTAGCGGCATAGCGTTGCCAGCCCCCCCCCCCCCCCCGATGGGCGAAGACGTTTTATGCTTCGTGGATGCAGGGCACGCCAGGAAGGCTTTCTAATGCAAATTGTCCCTCATTTCGCCTCATCTTCTCCGCTAAGTATTCCTAGAAACATTTAGCTAGCAATCACAGGAATGATTCGGTTCTGGAGCCGGCTGGGTGCATTGCTACTGCTACGAGGACCTTGGTGAGACCAGGCTGGAACATGGTAGTGAGGACTTGGATGTAGGTTGGAGATAGTGCCTTTCTGAGGAATGACACTGCAGCCGAAGGTTAGGAACTAAACTACGGGACACAAAACGCCCAGCCACTGTCAGGATGTTTACTTGTATCCACATTATTTAGTAAGTATGTTTATGTTGGGCCTGCAGACAAAGCCCTGTAACACGAGCCAGAGCTGTGTTTAGGAAAAACCTTTTCAAGATGTACCAAACTGGGGGCACAAAGTAAATGCAAAAAGTGTCCTTTAAGATGAGGATGGGGACAGGACCGTCTGTCAGGGTATGGGGGACAAACCCCCCCACCCCAGGGTGTCTGAGGATGACTGGCAGTTTAAAAGACAAAGCAACAACACAGACTTCCACCAACACTTGGCAGGAGATGCACAAATCCAGCATTGAAGGGTGTCTGGACGTTCTTTACACTGCAGCAGGCGTGAATGTGGAACTCCAGTCTGATCAGGATATTAAAGATCAAAACAAGCAATTAACAACATAAAAAATAGAGAAACCAGATCAGCAAAACCAAATCGAGGTGAAGCTAAGATTAAATCACATTAGCTTGTGACCCCCCCCCCGTCGGGCTGGAGGATGTCAGACATACCTGATGCTAAATCAGATTTGGGGTGTTTGTCATGGCCCAATCTGACACCTGAGACTGATACTCAAATGATCGAAAATGAAATTCAAAGCAATAGAAATGGTAGGTTTTATGCCCTCCTGTAAAATGCATATAATATACTTGCTTCTCCTTTTGCTGTACTAACAGCCCATACTGCAAAGCATCGCTTCTACACCTCCACAGCTAAGGGACACGCCTTGTGTTTATGTGTCTCCCCGGCCTTTCGCCTTACCGTCTGATTGGTGGATTCGGGACTCATGCCCTCCTTGCTGATGGTGAGGCGGAAGGTGTAAGTGACGTTGGCCTCTAGCTCGCTGCCTGGGATGCCCAGAACAGGCCCGTTGGAGCCCAGGCCAAAGTTCAGGCTGGAGCAGTGCCCAGGACCCTGTGGCGAGACAAAGCAGTGAATGCTTTTTGACGGCCGATGATGTTTAGTTGGCTGGCGATATAAATCCCTATGAGTGAGGCACCAGGGCTTAGACAAGGAGATTTTCAACACACAGCATTTTTGGTAAGGTCTCAGTAAAGTCATTTCCTGTGGCTCGTACATTTATGGAGCTGGAATTATAGGTCTTTAACTTAATGACTGCCTGATCTATTTCTTCTCCAAAGAGGACCTATAATGTTTTCCATCAGGTCTCATGGACGTCTAATGGCGGCGGACCCTCAGGCTTTAGTTCTGTCTGCTGGCTGTTTCCCGGCTTTTTAAGAGAATCATTTCATTATCTTCCATGCCGTTTTATTATTTCTGTAATGGGTTAGTCAGTCTTGCAGACAGTTGCTTGGGAAGAATGTTCACTTCGCAAGACGTCCGCGTAGGGAAGGGAGAGAGAGATGGTGTAGCTACAAGGGGTGACTAGACCCGAACCACTGCTTAATTATGGGAGTGTGGGCCGGCAAGAGTGGGCGGAGGGGTGGGATTTGCAACAGCCAGTTGGTCTGAGCCCAGGGCAGCTTTACAGTCCCACCCAGCTCCTCCTCGGTTTAAATGCTAACAAATTGAATGCACACCCCCTTGAGTGGGCCCATTCCAGCCACGTTAGGGGAGAAGGACCTCAGTCCTGTCACACTGACCAGGCCTCTGAGTCACTCCATCCCACGCAAGCTCACCAGCCAAGTATGAGTGGGCAGATGGAAAAGTACGTCTCTAAAGCTGGAGGCTTGAGCACAGAAGGATATTTTTGGGAGTCACCTCCCAGGAATATGATGATGTTTACATTTACATTCATTCAGCAGATGCTTGATCCAAAGCGACATGCAGTTCAGAAAACACAGTCAGACAGTCTCTGGGGCATCTGGAAGTAGAGAGTCTTGCTCAGGGGCCCAACGGTGAAATCATTCTCACAACCCTGGGATTTGTGACCTTCCAATCACAAGTACAGCATATTAACCCATTAAGCCACAACACCACTAAAATAGCAATCATGGTTTTAATGCAGGAGTCAGCACGTGGCTCAGTGGGCCAAGCCGCTGCGCCTGTGATCAGAAGGTCGCCAGTTCAGGCCTGGCCTCAGCATGTCTGTGGGTCCTTGAGCAAGGCCCTTAACCCCCCAGCTCCCTGGGTGTCGCTAAGGGTGGCTGCTGAACTTGCTCTCATGGACAGCAAGACGGGGGAGGTGAAAAGAGAATTTCCCTATGGGGGTCAATAAACTATCAATTATTATTATTGTTATATTCCAGTGCACCAATATCTCACTTTCAGCTGGGAAAACCCTGCTAGCCCTGGTAAAACACTTCAAATATTTGTGTACACTTACAGAACGGAGCGCAGGCAGTCTTACCTTGGAGGTTTTAAGACACTCCCACAGGTAGGTCAGAAGGGACTGGTTTTCGGGCTCCAGATTAGGGTCATAGGACTGCTCTGCACTTAGCTGTAAATCCTGGGTCTTGGACCAGACTCTGAAGTTGCCGCCTTCTATAATGGGTACGAGCTTTCCAGCCACCACGCTCAGCTGGAGGCAGACGGTCTTGCGAAGCGGGATGCCGAGGTACGACAAGGAAAAAACAGTGCTATAGTTGCCTGGCTGCAGCGCCATCTTCGGGATGGACAGCTGCAGCTTTGTAACATCCACCTCAGCAGGGAGCAGAATCTTGGCATGCTTTGGGGGATTGACACATGCTGGAGTGCTGAATATCTCCCACAGGTACTCCATGCGGTATCGAACGCAGCCCTTCAGATCCACACTGGCCTCCAACAAGTTGGGCTGTGAGCGGCGGATTACCAGCCGTTGGGCATGGCTAAGCTGCACTGTTGGCTCCTCACACATCAGGACCTGAATAGCTACAGTGACCTGGCCCATGACCCAACTCAAAAGGTTGCTGGCGTTTGCATGGACTACATAAGTTCCTGGCATTGAGAATAAATGGGTGATGGATAATGAGTTGGAGGTCTGCAGTGCTGTACCGTCCCCGAAATTCCACTGGAAGGTGGCTGGAGTGAACTGGGGGTACACTGATGCCCGGAAAGACACTGACTTGTTTATGAAGGTATTCTGGGGTTGGGCTTCAAGGCGGACCGAGGTCAGGATGTTCTGGACTTGTATGTCTTTGGTCACATTGTGGGACCCCAGAGAATTGACTGCACAAAGATAAATAGTGAGGAGTCCACTTTCATTCGGAGTATAGGTCACGTCAGGCCCTATGACGGCTTGCTTAGTCCCATGGTGAAGGTCAAACGTCCAGAGGATGGTAACGCGGTCTCCTGTCTGTATCTCTGCACTGAAATGTTTCGGAATGCCCACAGGGATGGCTGCCTCACAGCAGTTGACCATAGTTAGACGGCTGATGGGTTCCATGACATTGACCACGGTGCTCACTCTCTCAGAGCTAATCTGGTTATGAGCTGTCAGATTGACCACGTAGTCGTCCACTCGTGTGAACTGATGGACGTACGTGTGGTTGGTGAGTACCACCGTGGAGTCGCCACTGATACTCAACACAAAGCTGACTGAGGTCCCAGAAGTGATGGAAATTTTGAATTCCACGCTTTCCCTCGGAGCCACAGAGCCCTTGCTAACCTTCAGCTCCAGGCCCTTAATTTTGTCCTGAACAGTGAAATCTCTGCTAACAGCTTCGGCGCTGACATTGTTTGCTGCATTTAAAGTGATTCTGAAAACTCCAATGGTAGAGAAATTATGGGTCACATTCTGCTCCATTTCTGTACTTTCAGGAAAGTACCATGTCCATGAGACGTTGGTACCTGTTTGGCAAACTCCCTGAAATGAAACCGTTGTTCCAGACATGACAAAGTTCTGTTCCGTTACATCAGTGGCTAAAAATGTGACCCCTGATACAGGTTCCTGCACTGTAATCCATACTGAGACGTTCTGCAAGCTAACATCATTTGAAACTTCCACTTGTACCAGCTTCAGACCAGGGTTATCAAACTGGTGATCAAGGAATGGAACACTTCTGTTTATAGTGAGGTTATCTACATGCCACAAGTACCTCAGGTTGGAACCACTAGTCACAGATACTGTCATACTGGTAGAGTTGTTCAATGCCACTGGATTAGGTTTGACAGATAAGGACAGTGAGCCAACTATGTCCAGGAACTCAATAGTCCTGTTAACGCTGATCTGGCCAAGAAGATTTCTGGCATTGAGGAAGACATTGCAGGGCCCTGGTCGAGAGAAGCTCACATTAATGGCTCTTCCACTGAGATTCTGCTGAGCCTCCTGATCTTTCAAGAGGTCCCAGCTAAAGGATATGTTAGTTCCCTCTCGGACGGTAGCTTGCAAGTGAAGGACTTTATTGGTAGCAAAGCAGCAACTATCTCCAAGGTCCTCAGATACAATTTGCAGCCCTTCAACCTCCCTCTGCACAAAAATGAAAATGCTGGCTTGCATGGAGCTGATCTTGTTTTCGGCTGTCACGATGACATTAAATGTGCCAACGGACTTGAAGGTATAATGGGTGTGATAATGGGAGCTGAGGATGGGTGTACAGCGGTCACAGAGGATCCAGGAGTAGCGCACATCATCTCCTTGCTCCAAGTGAGCCTCAAAGTCAACGGAGGTGTTGAGCGGTACTTTGGTCAGGCTGGCGTTGATAGTCAGGCCTTGAATGGGCGCGATGACTGCCACTGTGATTTCAGTGCTGTTCCCACTCACTTCATTATTCCCTATCAGGCTGATGTTAAAGTAGCCGGAGCAGTTGTATATGTGCGTGATGTTATTTCCACTCAAGACATTGCCATCGCCAAAGTCCCAGGTGTAATGGACCTTTGAGGACCCGGAAGAAGCAGTAAACATATAGGCCTGGTGCAGTGTTAGGTTGTTGAACTTGGTACCGTTATGCTGTATCACCACCAAGCCAACAGCATCCTGCACCTCAATCAAGGCTGTGTTGTTGCTACAGGATATATTGTTGAGCACAGTGACCATCACCAGATACTGACCTGGGTTCTTGTAAGTGAATGCCATCATCTTTTCTCCTCGGACTGAAGATTCATTAATACCAAAGTCCCAAAGGTAGGTGTACTCAAATTCGGGGAAGGCACTGACAACAAAGGTGCTTTCTTCACCTAGTCTAGTGTACTTGCTACCGGGAACAAGTGAGACATTGGTGACCACAGGCTGTACACAGACCCAGGCAAAAAAGTTAGCCTTGTTCACTTTACTGGACAGCAGCAGTGAGAGGTGGTAGTTTCCACTTGTAGAGAACATGTGTGTTACTCTGGGGCTTCCATGGACTGTGAAGTTGGGTGTGCCGTCCCCAAAGCTCCACTCGTATGTGTAGATAGAGAAGTTTCCTGACACAAATGCATTGAAGCTTATATTGGTGACCTCCTGGATACAGCCTGAGGGATCTAGCCAAACCACCTGTAGGACAAACACCTGAACCTGCAGAATGACTGACTGGATGCTCACTGCATTGGTGGATGTGATGTTTACTGTATAGAAGCCATCCTTCTTGTAGATGTGTTCCACCTGTGATTCTTGGCTACTTATCACTTTCCCGTCACCCATGTCAAAGATCCAGGTGATGTTGTTACCAGTTTCCACGCAAGCATCGATCACCGTGGGTGTGTTGAACTCTGTGGGAGCCGATGAGGAGGCCGTAAGTCCTCGGATTTCCTCTGACACCAGCACCTCTGTGTAGTTTGCCAGGTGGCTGATGGTGTTGTTGATGGACACGGAAATGTTGTAGATACCCCAATGGGAAAAAGTGTGCTGGACACGCCGCTCTCGCCCTTGCAAAAGTTGGGAACCATCCCCAAAATCCCAGGTGTAGATGATACCATAAGCTGAAGGCAGGGGATGAGCCTCAAAAATCATGGGACTTCCTGTTAGCAACGGTCTGGAGTCGGTCATGATCTCCACTTTAGTCAGTATACTGTAGACAAACACATCTATCTTTTGGCTCTTGTTTTGATACTGGTTGAACACGGACACGATGAGAGTGTATTCGCCTGCAATAGCAGAAACAGAAAATAAAGCAAGAAAGAAATAAAGCAAGGTAGTAATACCGCAGGCCACGATTCCCCATCCTTTATGCAAAATACAAACAGATGACTGCAGAACTACTCAAACTACTCAATCCTTCGTTGTCTCTCCATGACAATATAGATCTATTCCGTATTCTCCTCTAGACGGGACTAGGTCAGTAATGCCAAAAGACAAAATGCTATTTACCTGGCTGTGAATAAATGTAGGTGACATTCTTCTTCAAGGTGATCAGATTGGTGGAGTCATCAGGGAATAAAATAGAGTTCTCATAGGGAGGTTTGTACTGGTACACCCTGTAATCTCCATCCCCAAAGGTCCACCTGGAGCAGGATAAAACCATGTACCATGGATGTACAGTACTGAAGGGAAGGCTGCAGAGAATCTCCCCTCTTATCTGGGCCTCCAGCCTTTGGTCTCCTCCATGAATTCAGTCATAATGAAAATGTTTTTACTGAACTGCAGAGTCTACAACCATCTCTCACCATTATTAACCTAAAAACAGCTCAGGGTTGTTTACACTTGGGCTGAGACTATTCACTCAAAAAGGAAAAGAAAATGATGTAACTACTGAGAAACCCTAAATTGTGAGGGAGGCCCTGGGTTTGTAAATCTAAACGCACCAGGCAGCTGCAGGAACATTTTAAAGGCAAAGAAGTGGAAACTGAGGAAGCAGGCAGAGCTGCAGTGGAGGGAAAATTCCTGTCAGCGATCTTTGGTAACCATGGGACTGTAAATCAAGCACATTGCGTAGCGGAGACATCAACATGGGGAGGAGGCTACAGGCTCATCTGTGATTGCAATCTACCTTCTGCGCTTGGCTGCACGCAGGCCCGGCCCACCCTTACAGTCTCATAAAGGTGTCAGGTCAGAAGCCGATGGACCGGCCTCCTACTCAGCCGTGTCTCTACATGTGCCCATTCTGCAGACCATGTCTGCCTGACCAAGAGGTTTGGCTCATGAGCTTTTCTGTCACAATCAGGTTTGCCTTTCCAATGAAAATAACTCTCACACCTGGACATAACACTTTCAACTTGAAGCAAATAAGCCATTTTTCACCTGGAATGAAATGCTGCTGTGAAGTCTAAGGATAAGGTAAGGGAAGGGTTTGCAGCATACTGCCCAGGGGAGATTGAATTTCATGTACCATATTGTGGCCTCCACAGAAATATCCATGGTGATGGATACAGAGAAGGTCTGGTTCGAACCCTGAGTGACAATGGATGGGACACCTTCCACGGTCAGCTCGCCCATGGGCTTCATCTGGTCCACTGTCACGTTGTAGTGCTCTGTCAGGTTGCTCACATGGTTCTGTGCTGTCACCTACGGGGAAAACCAAGATTACATACAACGATGAGGCCCAGTCACCACATCTATTTGGTCCAGACAGATTTCTTCTGTACCTGCACGTTCAATGGAAAATGCAATTTATTGGCGGTATTCGAAATATAACAGATCACCAATGAGAAATCACAAGCCATGTGATTGGTCAACATGGACATCCATTTGGGAAGTAAGAATTAAAAAGCAGTAATGGATTTAGTGACCCAAAGAGAAATTGCGATGGATACTCACTGATAGTTTGTAGACAGCATCGTTCTGGTAAATGATGTTGAGCACCGTGTTGTAGTATGTAAAGTGAGGCTTGTCATCTACTGTCCACTTGAAGGTTGGGTCTGATCCTTCTTCCACCGTTGCCATGTAACTCTGCAGGGGTCACAGTGTGAACAGTCAGGTCATGGAAAGAACGGGACAAGCGGAATGTGACAGACTCCAACGCGGAAAGCTGTGAAGAAAGGGAGCAATGTGGGAAGGCCGGGTGGCTTACCACTAAGGTGTTCATTAACACCCTTCGGTTGGGGTGGGGCACGATCTTCAGGCCCCTGAGGGGCACTTCCACCTTCACGCTAACCGTTACGTTAGCGGAGGTCACCTTGCTGCGTGCTATGAGAACCAGCACTGGGGGGGGAGAGTCACCCAACGGTATCTCCAGGTAGGCAAAGAGCGTATCGTTATGAGGGTTTGACTGGCACTCCTCCACGACAGACTCCAGTTCAGGGGGACAATGAGGAAGGAATGAGAAATTCTGGTTGCCCCCCTGCCAGCTGGCCAGGGCCTCATGCCAGGAGCGGATTCTGGCCAGCAGAAAGGTCTGGTTGATGGGGAAGTAGATGGTGCCGTTCTGGCTTGGCGGGTAGACCACGGTAAGTGCCATGGGGGGCACCACGCTGATGTTGCATGATGCCTGGCTGGGAAAGTCGGGGTCATTGGATGTGACCTCAAAGCTGTAAACGCCGGGATCAGGCAGACCTCTCTGGAGGAGCTGGCCTGGGATATGTTCGTCCACCATCCCAGTGTATAGCACCCTGATTGGACACATCGCCTCCTCAATCCAGGTCGCATCTTCGGTGATGTTTATGGTGTCGTTGAACCAGTTGGAGTGGTTGAGTGCTAAAAAGCTCTGTCTCCATGGGGACGAGTGGTTTGTGCTGCACTGAAGAAGACCCCCGGGACCAGAGTTGTGCTGTAGGGCAATGAAGTCACCCCAAGAGACCTCTAAGTCTGCAACCTGCTCCTGTACCTGGGAGAAGGCAAGGAGATGAGTCTGAAGAGCAGGATCATCCCGAAACAAGGGTGGGTGTACCCTTGCATCTATGTGATATGGGTATCCCTCCACTTTGCCCTTAGCTAGAGCTCTATAAGCATCAACACACACGGTCAACTGCTAACAAGGGTTAGGTTAATCAGAAGTTACTCCCTCACCAGCTGGTGTCTGGCTTCTCCAGCCTCCAGAGTAAAGGTATAGTCATGGACCAGGTTGTACTTGGGCAGGGTGGCCTCCAGAGGAAGGGCGTTGGCACTGGAGCAGTTGGGGCAGGAGCTCGGGGTGCAGGGGCTGCTGAGGGGCAGGCAGTGGCTCTTGAAGCCACACCACTGCTGCAAAGGTAGGCAGGTCTCTTGGAAAACGTCATTCAGCTCCTGGGCCTGGCAGACAGCAATGGGGGCACACAGCTCCCCACACCCTGAGAAGAAGGAAGCACAGGTCTAAGAAAGTCATGCATAAAATCACCTGTGCTGACCCCTATGGCTGACCTAAGCTCTGGGATTTTTTCCAGTGAAATCCAGTATCAGTAAGAACGTAACTAGAATTTCGGAATATGTCGACGTCACATTTCCGGCGCACATTTTTATAGGCAGGACTCCTGATGTGAGGAAGCCTTAGGACTCACTGACAGTAAGCGAATGAATTTCATGAGCATGTGAGTGCGCAGTAACTGAGCCAGAGGAGGGTCTTCATTTGAATAAAACACTAAGAAATCTTTGCTTAAAGAGGGGGCTGACCTTGATATTCAGGCATCTCTGTAATTTAAATGACCAAAGTGAAATGAAGCCAGTTGTCATTTGTGCAAGAACAGCTACACTGGAATATATTTTTTCACGTATCCCATCATGCACTCCTTTAAAAAGACAAACACACACATATAGAGGCGAGAGTGAAGCCTGGGCTCTGAGGGCAGGTCCATCACCCCTGGAGTCGAGGGCCTGAAAGAGATACGATTATACTTCCGAGTATGGGGTTCAAAACGACAACCTACTGATCACCGGCACAGAGGCCTAACCTATTCTTGACAGTCCTCCCACATACTGAACAAAGTCGCTGCAAAATCCACTCTCAATGCACCCAACGCGGAGGAGCTTCGATATTGTCATTTCCTCTGCCTTCCACTGCTGTCTGTGTGTTGCATGTGAATAGGAAAGCCAGTCAGTACACTTACATGCACACTAAGGACATTAAATTATTGTGTTAGTCCAACTAAAATCGCACAAAATCAAATTTCTTGAAGTCGGACTACGGCACTCAGATAATGCGATTGGGAGTCGAGTTACTCCTGCATGTGTACGGTAAATCGGATACAAACTGGCCTGGGTGCCCTGTGCATGCCAATTAAAGCCGATATGCAGAAGAAGCTTGGAGCAGAGCAGAGGCCATGCAGCATGTACGAAATGTACGGCGCCAGAAAGCTGTCCGATTCACCGCTCAACTAACGGGCGCTTCTCCACCGCACCAGGTACCGTACTTCTGTACTTCAAGAAGGTACGAACAGTGCTGGTTTTCCACTGGCGTAAAAGCCGGTACCGGTGCTGAATGACATCACAACGCGTGGCGGGTATTTTGTACTGAATTCGAAAGTTGGCTGAAGTATATGACAGGACTGAACAAGGTGCGATACTGATACCAACATCGCATGTTATGCACATCCAATTCTTACTTTGCTACTCAGCTAGATTAAGATCGGTCTTTTTCTTAATTTCAGTTTGGTACAGATCTTATAGCGCGGGGAGTTTAAGTCTCGCAAAAACATTTTTATACTGTCAAAGGAAAAAAAAAACTTAGCAAATTTGGCAATTTTTATTATTCCTTTTCAAGATTATCTAGTCTATGTTTAAAAATCAGTTAAAGTTTATCTCCGCTGTTTTTGCATGAGCGCTGTGCTGCATGTGTTCTCCAAGACAATCATAATCATTTTCATCCTTGCCACTTAAATCACTCCTTGATGAGTTCATCGGAAATTTATGTTGAACTTCCTTTTTTGTTTCATAAATACGCCAATATGTATTACGACAAAATCACATTGCAATATTTGAAACATTTCCAGTATCATGCTGTCATAGTATATTATACAAAGTACTTTATTTCTTGTTAATCTTGATCTTCTGATCAGGTCGCAGTTAAAGCTCATGTCACTGCATTTGTCCACGCAACTATTACTTTAAATTTCTTTATTGTACATCTGTAACTTAATAGATCAACCGGAAAAAGCCCAATACTACCAAGAAGCCATATCGCCACCTACTGTAGCGTAATGGATTCCCCTCCCCTGCATGTATACTGGGACAAGGACAGCAGTCCCATTAAATGCCGTAGTTGGGCTGTAACCATAGCTGAGAGGTGGGAGAACATGTGAGAGAGTTTGGTGGGAGGGTTTCAGAGGGAACTGACCCTGCCATAAGTACACGGTGCTGTCCCGATCGTAAGGCATAAGGCAGGTCTGTGTATGAGCTGCGGTGGGGGGAGGGGCGGAGCTTACCCGGCTGCAGGAGGTGCAGGCCCTCGCAGTCCGGCCTGTACACCTGGAGCCGCACCTGCGTGTCCCCGCTGAGATCCTGCGTGATAAACTCCAGCGAGGACAGGCGGCCGTTTTGCAGGAAGGCCATCGCGGGAAACAGCAGCAGCTGCAGAGGCAGAGGCCGGCACTGATCAGCGAATTGTTAAGGGGGGGAGCGAAGACATGAGGACAGAACTTTTTAGGCTGAAATTCTAGTGGGGGGGGGGCAGGGAGATCAAATATCCTGGTTATCTGGCTGGGTGGTGCAAATTTTTAAATGATGTATGTGAAATATGTTCGGATCATGGCGTCCCTTTGGTCATGGTGGGGGGGTCAGCGGGTGAGCCCGGCATGGCGTCCTCCTCACCTCCACACCCCTGGACGGAGTCTCCAGCGCAGGGGATGCCACAAGCTTGCTGGAGAGGGACTGATGAGTGTGGAACACCACGGTACCGGCGATGAGGATGCTGGCGTTTGGCACGGTTACTGATTGGCGGGGGGGGGGGGGGGGGAGAAAATGGTCAGATGGCAGATATCTGTGTGTTTTTGTCACCCAAAGCACAGGCGGTTCAGGTTAAAGGTCTAGTTCTGGAACAGCTGAAGTCTATATGGTCCGGAGATGATAATGGTGCCCCCTTGTGGTTCTGTGTCCTGACACTCACTGGCAGACTGAGGACACTGTGCTCCAAACCACTGCCCAGGATTATGCTGCAGATAAATCTGCAGGATGAGACTGTGCTTCCCATTACACTGACTGGGTCCATGTGCATTCAGACACCAGCAAGGAATGGATCCTACAGCGTCCAGCGCCCCCCATTGGCTAATCACAGAGAATCCCCTCTATCCTTCCCCTGACCAGTGGGCTCTGTATAATTACCTCTGGATTCAGGGAGTCTCACAGTCTCACTTTATTCGATGCTCGGGGGAAGGGGGGGGTTGGGGGGTGTTCTCGGCGGGGAGGTCCTGTTCTTCCACTCACCAAAATATCTCTTGAAGCCACATTATTATTTTAGAAAGCTGGGCTGGGAGACTACTGTTCTCACACCCCCTCATCAGCCCCCAGTGCGTGAAAAAGAACGATCTTTAAACAAACAACTGTTTCAAAACAAACAGAACATAAAGTGCTTCCCCTAATCTCTCTTAGAGGGAAGGAGCTCAGAAATGACTCATATCCTACATAAATAACCCACACAGAGGTGGCAAGAGGCCTGGTACTGCCTCTCGGAGCGTCATGCATCGGCCTCTCAGCTCAGACGGTCCAGTTTAGCTCCCAGAGATGCAGGCCGCCCTTCTTGTCAGAACATCACAGATCTCTCTTGGAGGTACTGCTGATTCTGCATATGGGTTCATTGTAACGGGGCTCCTAACTGGAGATAATCCGACAGCGTTCAAGCATCAGCAGCAGCTAAATGCAACCTGGTCACACACAGAACACATTTCCAATTTCAAGCTCCTTCCTGTTCACTCTGGCTTCTCCTCCAAGACCTTCAGCGTAGTCTGTCTCCCCCAACCGCAAGTCCAAAGGCAAACAAACACATTTTTGAACAAGTTCCCTGGCAGCCTGCAGATTAATTGGACTTGAAGAATGGCCTCCCCCCTGCCCCCCCCCAAGCGTACAGCAGCAACAATAATGTGTAAGAAGACCTTTCCTCTTTCATCTTAGTGAAAAAAGTACACAAACCTCCCCCAACCACAGACATTAGGATTAAAACAGAATGAAAACACAATTGGCAGACCAGCATCAACACTAATGTGCGTATAACAGAGGGCCGCTGGGCTGTTTGCTACCCGCCAGGCCGCACTGCCGTAAAGAACACCCCGTCGTCTGAGCGGAAAACCCGTGACACAGCCAACGTTTCTGAGAAGTTTCCAGCAACTGCTCTGCATCAGCTCCTCAGAAATACATCAGCTGTAAAATAACACGGACGGAGGAACGCATCCTCACAGCGAAGGGGCCAAGGCAGCTCCGTAAACAGGACTGTACCTTCCGGTTTGAACTCGCAGACAAAGGCCCTCGTGGCGCTGCAGGGGTGCGAGCTGACCTGGCCGCTGGAGTTCAGCGACACACACACGTTTCCAGGCACCAGCAGGGCGCGGGTGCGTGTTCCGCCCTCTGCCAGCAGGGCGTTGGCACCACTGACCCAACGGAGCGATCCAGGGATGTCGATGTCACTCAGTCCCAGCCAGACACCGCGCTCCCTACAGAACAGGGCACAGTAAATGTGCGTTAGACCCACGAGGCTCTCAGTGGGGTCACTGCCAGCCTGTCTGTCTGCCTGCCTGCCAGCCTGTCTGCCTGCCTGTCAGCCAGCCAGCCTGCCTGCCTGTCAGCCAGCCAGCCTGCCTGCCTGTCTGCCAGCCAGCCTGCCTGCCTGTCTGCCAGCCTGCCTGCCTATCTGCCTGCCTGCCTGTCTGCCAGCCAGCCTGCCTGCCTGCTCAGAAAACACACCAAGGTTGGTGCTGTACCTTTCAATGAAGTGGAAAAGGCATCAGTTTCAACACCTTTTCTGATCTCAGATTTCTACGGATTAACCCTGAGTGCAGACCCCACACAGGCCAGGAGTCACCTGCTACCGATTCCTTCGGACTGTGGTGAGTAGTGATTTCCCAGAAGCCCTTGCAGAACCATCTGTCACATGTCAGCTTGTGTACGAGTGCTGGGTAAGATGGGTGCCAACTTTCATTTTTAATTTTTTGGATGGCATGGGTCCTGATCTCTGCTGAGGGGTCAGGTGGTATATTATTATTTTCAACGCATCTATTTTCACACATATGTGCACACACACACACACACACCCAGACACAGACAAAGACATAGACACACACACACGCACACACACACATAGCTTTGTAATTATATCTTTGTGGGGACTCTCCATTCCTTTCTGTAGGGAAAACTCCAATTACAACGGGACCACCCCCTAACCCCTACCCAGGCCTGACCAGTTAACCAAACAAAATACGAGACTTTTGACATTATTACTTTTTGATTGCATTCACAGATCTTTGTGGGGACCTAAAAAATGGTCCCCCACAATGTCAAAATAAAAGGTTTTTTTACATTCTATGAGACATTTGGTCCCCACAATGTATTATAAACATAATCTACGCGCGTATATGCACGCACACACTCCTTCAGCGCACTTCATTTTCACTGCGCCATTTCTGACTCCAAAATCCAACATCTGTAAAAACTGCTGAAAGACTGTGGAGGGGGGGGGGGGGGGGTTTACTTCTCTGTGCCAAAAAAATCCCGTAAAAATTCTACATTTTCAAAACTCTTTATATAACAGGCTGAGTTGAGGGGGAGGGGCAGGGCTGTGGGGGGGGAATGCCATCCACTGCAGGGCTATTCCAGCCAGATCAGCCGCCCGGCCAGGCTCTGGAAAGGCACGATCCCATCTCGGACACAAAGATGCCCCCCAAGCCTAGCAGACCACTACTCTGGGTGAGGGGTCTCTTGGTGACACAGGGCCTGGGGTGGGATGCTAGGTGGCTTCTGGAGGCGGCTTCCACTTTCTGGGGGCTGGTCTCCATGCCTTAGGCTGGTACAAAGCTGGCCAGCCCCAGAGCAGCACCACCCTCGACCCCCAGGAGCTAAGAAAACGAGCAGCATCTATAAAAATGAGTGCAGTGGGGTGCAGAGGCACCCCAGGGCCAGCTGAGGAGGCTGTGCTGAGGCCGGGGGGGGGGAGATAGCTCAAATGGGTGAATAATACACAGACACAGACACAGACAGACACAGACACACACAGACACACAGACACACACAGACACCCTTAACCCTTAACCCCTACCCAGCCATAACCTTAAGCCTAACCAAACAAAATCCATGATCCATGATGGCCACTTTTTGATTCCATTCAGATTTATAAAACTTTTCCTTTGTGGTGACCACAAAGTAATATGTATATAACCCCCCCCCACCCCCCCACACACAGACACCTCTACTTCAGTGGTCCTATCAGGTCTGTGCTTCTGAGATGTGTGAGGCTAAGGTGTATCTTTTCTCTTGAGCAGCAGGTGGCGTGGTCGCTAAAGATCTGCACTGGTTTAAAACTGGGCGTCAAATCTTTAATAATGTCTGTGCTATTGGCGGGCTCTGGGACCATCCGTCGGGCCTCGCTGAGACTCACTGCGTGACGTAGAGCGCCAGTCTGCTGCGCAGTGACTCTGTCTGCACCACCGCCAGGTCACCCTTGCGTGCAGTGCACTGGTTCCGGGCCGAGGACCAGCTGGACTCTTCGGGCAGCAGCTGGTAGCAGTGTGGAGGGTCACCGTGTAGCAGCCCATCTTCTGGGCAGTGCGGTGCAACTGGGGACACAGAGAGCAATGGGGGCAGTGACACCTACGGAGCTTCCTCTAACGACGGGGGGGGGGGGGCAGGTGCTGCTTCCCAGCTTAAGTGCTATAATAAACAGTTAATTAGGCAAACAAGGGCTTGTGGACTGATTTCTCGTCCGTTATCACACATCCGAACATCGTGACCAGTTTTCTTGGCCCAGACCCCCTCCCCCACACCCAAAACGCTCCTCGTTTGTCTTTCCCAAGTAAACAAAAACAAATCGTAAAACTCAAACACCCCCCTGGTCTATTGTCGCCTGTCCCAGTTTGCTGCCTAGTCCTCAGCATGTCTTACCAGTTCTCTCTACTACTGGTGCCGAAGCGTTTCTCTCGATAAACATACTTCTTGACCACTGACATCTTCTTCAAACACTCACAAGTAACTGAGGTTCGAATGTAATTCAGGGGTTACAGTGTGAAGTGAGTGAATCAGTCATTTCCTAGTCACCGATAAAACTGAAGGAATGTTTCTTTCACCCTTTCATCTGAGCTCTGTGCCAAAGCATCGCCTCCTTTCTGAAGGCTACGTGCAGAGACCCGTACAGCTTTTCAGAACCTCAAAGCTGCTGCACACCGAGTTTTCGCCGCCGCCATGCGAGCGACTCACAGACCTCTCCCTCCCTTTCTGTCTCTCGCTATGCTGGGGTGTGGCTCCGCCCTCACTGCTGGCCAAGCTGAAGTCGGTGTGAGGTTCATGAGGCCACTGGGGAGGGAGACCTGGGGAGGGGTTAGGGTGCTGTGGGGGGCGGGGGGGGCTGCTGTGTGAATATGAAGCTCACCTTTGGCTACTTCGTTGCCATCCTTCAAGATCCTCCAGTCCACCACCACGCCCAGGCCTCCCCAGTTGACCAGCTGGATGTCTAGGCTATGGTTAGCCACTAGGAATTCTGGGCAGCGGAGCTCCAGCCGGGGGGGCAGGGCAACTCGCAGCTTGGCACTGACTGTCTCCTCCTTGTTGCCAGACCTGAGCATGGCGCGGGCGATGTAGCTCCCAGGGAGGGCATACTTGTGCTTGGCAGATGGCTCGGTGTTGTTGATCCAGGGCGTCTGGTCCCCGAAGTCCCAGGAGAGGGCGCCAAGGTGCACGGTGGAGATGACGGACAGGCTGGCCTCGCTGTGCACAGAGAAGCGGGGCGGCTGGCAGAGGCTGGCCGAGAAGTTGACGGGGAAGACATCGAGCGCCACGGTCCAGCCGCACTCCTGCATGACAAGTGAGTCAGTGCAGGCTGCCGAGCACTGTGACTCGCTGATGTGGTTCGCCTCCGAGTTTGTGCTGCACAGGCACTCGTGCTGTGCCCCCAGGCCGCCGTAGCGCTGGCCCGACTCAAAGCACAGCGCATTGCAGCTCTCTCGTGTGAAGTTCCCCGGCGTGGACCTGGTGAAGATCACCAGCTCGCCGACGCCCGTGTAGATGTTCGGGAGGCAGGCAGCATAGTTCAGGCCTGGGGACCGCGGAGGGAACAACGTCACCAAGGAAAGCCACCGAGGACAGGTATATGGGTTTGGGTGGATGTGCATTCAGTGTGGAGATGTGTCACGGTGGTCAGTAGATGTTACAGAGCAGTAACTCCCGCAGCAGCAAGCGGCTGGATTATTATACAGTATCACACACCATAGCAGGCATCGCTGTGTGTAATGATGCATTCGAGTAACTCTGCCGTTACACCCCCTGAAGGTACCCATTCCAGGTGCTCACCGCAGGTCTGCAGGCTGATGTTGAGGACCGGCCTACCACGCACCTCTGGGGGGCGCTCGCAACGCGTGAACTCGGACCGCCTCACCCGCACGCCTTGTTCCTGGAGCCGGGTCACCAGTCTCACCAGCTTGCAGCTGCAGTCCAGTGGGTTGGCGCTCAGGTTACTGTGTGTTGGGGGTGTGAGAATTAGCAGTGAAACCTTCATTTGCAGCTGCAATCGTTATTGTCAATGTTTTGATTTGTTTCTTTATTATATATTATGGAACTTCCCCATAGCCCTGTACTTTGTAAGCAGTCAGAAGATGGATGAACGTTATATAATGTGACAACCCTATTGAGAAAGCAAACGCTGCCAAGTGGTTATTTTATTGGCTCTGATTCATTTCGAGTAGTGATGGCGCACTAATAATAGCCACCGTGGGCCTGGAAGCCTCATTCCTGCCATTGCCACCTAGTGGCCGTATCTGCACACACAACCCCTGATGGGGTGAACGGCTGTGGTTTACATGTGGCTGATTGTTTAAATGGTGCATAACGTCTGGGTGGGAGCTCATGGGGACAGGAGAAGGAGCCCGGAAGCAGTTTTTAGTCTCGGGGGGGGGGGGGAGGGGGGCTTCTGACTGGCCGCATGCCCATGGTACACTGGGAGGCCTGGCGAGCGCCAGGCTGAACGCCACGCAGCTTGCTAACTAGCGTGTGTGCTGTAGGCTTGGGGATGATGACATCATCTGCAGGAGGAAATGCCTGGTCCATAACGAATAGGGAGGACAAATGTGGCGATTCTGCTCCATTATATAACAGAAGTTCAGGGAAGCTGAGAGCAGATCCTCCCAGGATGACATCATCATGGTGGACGGGGCTCGGAGAGTCTGGTTTTTCTGGTAACAGATGATGTGGTGTGTTGAGTACTTGGGGTCATCAGTGAGCTACTGTGGCCATTCTGGGTGATACAGCAATGGAGGGTGTGCTACAGATGATACTACTTTTCAACCACCCCATTATGAACTTCAATCAGTTCCTCAGTTTCCACTGTAAAAGGGTTCAGAAGGAGAAATGAAGATACTCACATTTCTGTTAAATTAAATAAATTATTGCATATTCTTTCTTCTAATGTAGAAATCTGGTTGGAGCTTAGATCTCTGGAAGACAAAGACAGAGAGAAACAGGCTCAGCACACATAACGTCAGGGCTGGTACAGGGTTAGCAGCAAACTGCATAGCCTCCACCCCAACCCGCTGGGCCACCTACATCTCCAGCAGGGCTGTGCCAGAATAATCAGCCTTTGTTTTACTGGCTAGGATGGAGGGCTCGAGAGTGCCAGACTGGGAAGGTGGGGGGCAGCAGGAGAGGGTGTGGGAAGGCTGCAAGTAGAGCGTTAAGCAGCCTAGAGCAACAAGGGTTAATTAGCCTTAATTGTTCTCATAACTGACGTCCAGAACCCTCAACTTGCCCGCTACCTTTCCGGATTTGCTTCAGCTTTCTGCTCACTTGCACTATGTTAAAAAAGTCAGGTTTATTCTGGATGAGATCAGGCAGACCCACACAGCCCCCTCGATTTATGGAATGGGCCTGAGCCTCAAGCCCTCGCTTACATGGGGGTGCTGTTCCAACTCCCCTCCCTCAAGCCCTTTCCGTCCCTGGTCTAGAACTATCCGGCTTGTGCCGGCCTTCCTCTGTGCAGCCAGAGCGTGGCTGAATAGCTGTGCAGGATGTTCCTACGGCCTGGCCCATGCTCTCCAGGGCTGGAACATTCTAAGGAGGATATGTTGGGGGGGGGGGGGGGTGGTTAGGAGATGTTACATCAGATCGTTCGCCGTCTGGCGATGCGCTATGGCCAAGAAGAACAAACAGATTCTCGAACTTCTCAAACCCCCAGCACCACCAGGCTGTGGTGTCCTACAGCTGCAGAAGCAGGAAGCCGGACTCAGCACACTTACAGAATGGATAACGTCCCACATCCGAAGATTCCGCGAGGAAGAACAGTTATACGGTTACCTTGAAGATACCTAGAGCGAGGGACAGACAGAAGGTCTTAAGAATAGTTTCAAATGACCAGAACAGAGTGCAACTCATTAATCAGGCTCAATAACGTAGAGTGTATTCTACAGGCCCCACCCACGAGTACTGTATACAGAGACTGTGAACACCTGTACACCTTCTCGAAGAATGAGCCTGCGAGGGTTTAAGTTCTCTTCGTCCCTGAGCATGTGGGAAAAAATCTACTAGCAGAAATACACATGAACAAAGTCTGAAGCTAACAGTTTTGGCGAAGGGTGCTGTGCCCAAACCGGGCACGCGGGCGGCCATCTTGTCCGTCCGATCTTCAGCAGCCGCACAATGATGGGGGACGGCAGCAGAGAAGGACGTTGTACTTACAGCTCCTCCAAGGAAGTCAGGCGATCAAAGAGATTGGCATCTAGTGAGGAAATGCGGTTTTTGGACAGATCCCTGTGGAAAGAAAAGGCAGGAGGAAATGAAAAGGCAAAGAGTTCCATGTGGGACCCAGATGGTTTAACATGGCCGATGCAGAGGGCGCGGCCACTGGGGTGTCACACTGCGCGGCGGGCATACACTGCGTGGCGGGCATACACTGCGTGGCGGGCATACACTGCGCGGCGTCTACCACACACACCGGCACACCCTTATAGAAACAGGGCCAACTGCTTTTAACGTTTAATGCACACTCACTTACAGAAACACACACACACACACATATAAATATATAGATGGATGTATCCTGTAATGGCCATAATGGATTCCAGTACTGCTTACCACCCTCCCCAAAGGCATCCCACTGTTTCAAGCCCAGTTAATTAAGCCGATTAAGTAAATTATTACTTCGGAGCTGCCCAGCCGTCCCGAGTGCTGAGGCATCCCCCCCGTTGATGGGGAAAGCAGAAAGCAAATTGCTCTGATAAAGGCTGTAGTCAAAAAAAGAATCTCTGGCAGCAAAGTACATGTAGCAATTTGATGGAAGACAAGCTCAGTGCATTTGTGTTCCATTAGACTTCATTACTGATTCTGGTTGGGCTGCTTGGCAGGACCCTCATCATGGGGAGGGCCATTGGATTGTCAGGCTGGATGCACTGATGAACTAATCTTGATAATCAGAGAACTAATCTTTTCTCACCTGCTTCCACTCCCTCCCGCTAATTCGACACCGAAATGCTCTCTGCATTATCTCCAGTTCCATCTTCTTGGGAGGAATCTCACATTTTCTAGCCCCTTTTCTGGGAACCAGCCCACAGGTTTGTTATCAATTAATGGGTCTTGGATCACTGACATGTAGAGGAACATCTCTGCGTGACGGTGCTCGTACCACGTCGATGAGAGGAAAAGGTGGCTGGCTCTCCACCAAAAGGGAGAGGAACCTCACCCATCATCCAAGGGCGACGCTCTGCAAGTCAAGCCTAATTCAGGAAAACTGGTGAATTTATAGGCTTCAGAAAGGGAGAAGAAACCATGAGGGATGGGAAGGAAATAAAAACCAAAACAAGAGAGCGATAGGTGACGAGGTTGCGGGACTTTTTAAGATCTCTGTAATTCATCAGCACATGGGGAAAACTCTGGTTCCCCCTCCCCAGGAAAAGGAAACGTATTAAGTTGGAGTGACAGAGTCACAGAAGATGATTCTCCTATCACTGCCCTAATGCTCCATCCTACCCGTCAGGGAGCCTATGAGATGGATGGAAGTAATTATGGTAGCAGGGCAGCAGAGAGGCTGGGCTGGCGGCTTGGTGGTTTGGGCACTGGCCGCTCCGCAGTGCCTTTTGCTACTGCTAGGTACCTTCGGCAGCTTCTAGAAATCGCTCAGAAACAAAAACCCCAGTTGTATTAGCAGAGCCACATATAAAATGGAGGTGGTTAGAGTTTCCATGAGGCACAGGCTGGGCCACTGAGCAAACTAACGCCGTCCAACAAAAAGAAAGCAGTAGCTTAAGTTATTTCTGCAGTCAGAGGACTTGTTCCATTGTCATGCCTCTCATCTTCGCTGCACAGATGACTTAATCACTGAACTTTCCCACTGCTTTGTATCCCACTGCTTTGTATTACATACAAGTACAGCCAGAGGATTTAGTACTGCAACAAAAAATAAATTAAAAAAAATCTATAAATGATGCCCCTCAGACTGCAGGTATGGACCAGTTAGTCATGTACTAAAACTGCCTTTTCACCCCCCATCATGCTCTCTGTAGGTGAGAACATGCTGGCCACGAACAGCAGCCACCTGCTTCAGTGCCCAGGGAGCTGGGGGTTAAGGGCCTTGCTGAAGGACCCGCAGATGTGCTGAATCCGGGCTCGAACCTGCAACCTTCTGATCACAGGCACCGAGGCTTAACCCACTGAGCCACACGCTGCCCGGGCAGAGACTTATAATAAATAAGCTTTCTTCAAGGCTGGAACACTACAGATGCATATTCCCTCAGGCTCACCAGGCTAAGGAAAGAGAAACAGTAGCTGAGGTCACTGCTGACGGGTTTTTTTTATTTGCTACACTCAAAAGCCTGTTCTTGGGGGAGAAGCACGTCCCAAACGTCACAGGCTGACTCATAGCATCTCTGAGAGTCTGCTTGGCCAGTTTTCCGCACAATAGTCCTTTATTAAAAACCATATAGCCAGTCGACTCTTAAATACAGTTACATTAGGATGATTCCCGGAAGTCATGCTGATCCCACTTGAAGCGTCTTCCTTCTATGCTCCTTTCAGGATCTCCCATCCATCTCCATCTATCAGTTCCAGTTCCTGGGGAACCACACCAAAAGGGCTTTAATGGTCCCCTGATCACCATGCCTTTCCTCTTAGTCTTCCTCTTTTGCTGTCCTGTTTTTTCACCCAATCTCTCTCCCTCCGTTTCTTTGTGGTTATTTTCTATGCCAGGCGTGTAGCAGAGCTCCTGCGCATGTTGGTGTGCTGGCATGCTAGCGTGCGCATGTTGGTGTGCTGGCATGCTAGCGTGTGCCGCGAGCATGTGTGTGAGGGAACAAGAGTGCAATTCTGTCCAATTGTGTGTCTGTGAGAACAGGGTCCTGGTAGTGATTCCCCAACGGAAACATCTGTACATTCCAGACGGGCTGTGTAAGAGGAATGAGGTTCATCTTAAAAGCCCAACGTCGCGGCTCCCTTTGGCGGAACACAGCGCCGCTCTGCTCCCTTCTTCTCCACTGGAAAACTCATGCTAAACTCGTTATGCCATGATCTGGCAGCTCCTGGGCCTCCCGGTTAATCGCCGAGAGCATCCGGGCTGCACATCACTCTCTGATGTAATGCCTTTCGTGTTTCCTCTCTTTGCGTTCCCTCCCATCCTTCCCCGACTTGTCTGTCTCCCTCATGCTCATCGCTACGTCCAACACAAAGCCTGGCAGCACAAGGTAACTGCAGTGTGCTTCCAGGCTTGAGCCGGCTGACTCTAGCCCCCTAGGAAAGGGAACTAGGTGGCTGAAATGGAGACACCTTCTCTCCATGTTGCTCAACATGCAACTGTGGAGGTCGAGTGCTCCGCTGGCCCCAATATCCCGCCCCCCCTGTCACGGGGGGAACAAACATGGAGGCGTCTCTGCCAATATTTCCATTCATGTCTTTAACGTGTCATGACAGGCACTAGAGGAAAATAAACTTGTTTTGAAGGTTTCCTGCTGGGTTTCTTGGTGTTTTTCAAAGGTTTCGCAGCGGCGCAGGGCCGGGATTTTACGTACTTTTCCAGAACCTGGCACAGGCTTAACAATATGCAGAGTTTCCACTGGGGGAGTGATGGGGGTGTGCAACTGGGAAGAGCACCCACCTCCTGCCTTACTGTGCTTGGCAACATGGAGCAGCAGGCTGCCAGCATCAGGCTGCAATTAAAATCTAGCCCCAAACGTCTGTTGTAAACCTTACTGGTTCAACCGAGGAGAAGGGAAAACCCTATAGGCCCCCCCCCCCCCAAGATTTTAACATCTTCCTTTACATGTTGCTATAAGATAAACCCATTTATCACATGATTTAGCCAGGGAAGGAGAGCGCATGAGGAAAGGGAGACAAAGCGAATCACCAGTGACAATTCTGGCCCAACCCAATTCAACCCAAAACACAGCTAAATGAAGGCTTCCTTCTCAGTCCAGCCAGCAAGTACTGGTTCCCCTAAACTTTGGTCAAAATGGACTCCCAGGATCGAGCCATCTTTCCCTGCCAGAAGAAGACAGACCATTCATGGACGGCTCATAGCACAGTTGGTGTGCCTCGTCCGCTTGGCGTTCAGTGTTTGGTCGTCACTCTAATTAACCTCTTCTAAAATAACTTTAACAAAGAAAAATGAAACAAGTCAACTTTCGAAAGGCTTCCTACGCAGTGGTTACCTGATCATCAGTGGTCACTGATGCAAGATGGATCAAAATGCGACTGTGGTCAGGGGTTTGGGGACAAGGGGTATCTTCGAACGTAACATCGGGTTTCTGGCGAGATCTGATCTTTAAAAACGGTGAATTCCAGCCACTTGTGGAGCCTTTGCTGCCTTAGTGATGCATTCCTCATTGCAAGCACAGCACCATAAACACAGATCTTATAAAAGGCCAGAGCGAGTGTGAACTGAAGATGAAAACAGACATTCCCCTCACAGAACAACAAAAGACAGGCAGAAACGTCCCTCTTCGGACTCTCCGGACTCCCGCCACCGTTGGACCTTCAGCCTGTATCTCCCTGTCCTCCTCGGGCTGTTGCTGAAACAGAAGGTAGTCCCCTCTGTGTAAACATGACCGTGCAGCCTGACCTTTTCACTATATAATAGCTGCTCCTGTTCCTCACAGCCCTGCATCAGGAATCCCGGGCGACATATGGTTTTGTTTTAGGACGGCGAGTGTGTGATTTGTGAACTCCATATATGGTGCGTCTGGTGCCACTTACTCTGCAACGAGAGGGAGAACCTCCTCCACCCCCACCGACTTTTCCTGTCATCCAGCTTGGGTCTCTCCAGTCCTCCTACCATGTGCCTTTCTCTGGGAACATGATCGATCGCTGCTGTGTCCTCCTCCTACTCCAGTTATCAGTGCCACCCTGAGCTCCTCCTGTTCCCTCACCCTAACCCTAACCCTTGCTCACCAAAACTGATCCTAGCCTTTTATTCACCCCGAGTTGGTTACAGCCTTCTACCCAAATTGGTCTGCAGCAAAACATTGGGTTACCAAAAAATTTCAGTGGCAAAGATGGTGCTGATAAGAGGCAGGTTACCAACAGTGATACAGGCAGGAATGTTTCACAGCCCAGTGGCTCTGATGTGTTCCAGACGTTAAAGGGAACGTCAATCTTTCTGTGCTGTTTCACCAAACAGCTCACCACTAGCTTTTGCGGTCTGCTCAGCATAAAAAAAAAAACTTTTCTGTGTGTGCGTTCTTTGTTTACATTTTAATGCCTTTTCCTGAGAAGGAAATGACGCCACCCTGTGGCTGGAGCCGGCTGGCCCCGGATCAAAAGGCTAGCGGGAGAGCAAGCGCCGCTGGGGAGGAGCCTCAAGCGTTAGGGTCCTGAAACATGCATCCACTGCTGCTGTCAATTCCCGAAAGCAGCCTGGCTCCAGCAGGACACTGTACCATGTGGCCAGAGCGAGCCCTACCTTCCTACAAGGAATATCACGAGTGAAATTTAATTGGCACTTTCTCGGCAAGGGGAGGTGAAGAAGCAGGAGGGAAGGAACTAGGTGGAAAGGGGTGTGCGGCTAGCGGGAGCCCACGCCCCCTCCCGTCCTCGCACTCCTCCTCTTCAGCATCCTACTCCAAGCCCAGGGTGGGTCTCGGACATTCTGTCCATTTCATCACAGGGCTGCTGCCTTGGCAGTTGAGGATCCAGCTGGCAGCAGAGACCTGGTCTGCTCCCCATACATCAGCGTCTGAACACACACACACACACAGACACACACACAGACACACACATGCGCATACACCCACACACACACACATACACACACACATGCGCATATACCCACACACACCCACACACATGCGCATACACCCACACACACACACATACACACACACATGCGCATATACCCACACACACCCACACACACACATGCGCATACACCCACACACACACACAGACACACACACACATGCGCATATACCCACACACACCCACACACACACACACACACACATACACACACACATACATACACACACACACACACACACACACATCCCAGATGTGTGGGCAGTGCTGGCTTGATGATTAGGGAAGCGCACTTGTAATTGAAAGATTGCAGGTTCCAATCCCCGACCAGCAAGGCACCACTGAGGTACCCTGAGCGAGGTGCCGCCCCCACGCACTGCTCCCTGGGCGCTGAATTAGCTGCCCCCCGCTAACACAGTGTCACATATGTGTTAAATGTAGAAGACACACTTCATTGTTGTGCACTGCGTGCTGTGGTGTGTCAACAATGACAATTAATCATTAAATTCTAATTCAATTCAAATGTGTCCCTCACTTTGTGTCACCTTGGACTCTGCTCTGCTTGGACCTTGGAGAGACCTGCCAGAGCACAGCGGAATAAAGTTCTGTGTGATGAAGAAAAAAAAACAACATTCTCACAAGCGAGCTCGGGCAGCACCAACACCCAGGACGGCTGGGATGTCCGGTGCCGTTCTCTCATTCCCACTCCCATTCTGGTCAGCGGAGCTGCTGATATTCATCAGGAATCCTTCACTTGCTCAGTCTCTTTTATTCTCATTCGGATCTTCAGTCAGATATGTTTGGACTGACTTCTGGTTACTAGGAATTATCTGTCGCTTAGGTTACTGGGGGGATTTTCTTTGGTTGCTTAGCACCCCGGAGGTCTTCAAAGAGGCAGCTACTCAGGTATGATAAACAATGACTAATACACAGCCTGCTTTACCATGTGCTGTGCTCTAGGATTGCTGTGTGAATGAATGTTTATTATTATGGACAGGTCATTCTTTGCACTCCTTCATTTTGATTGATTTTAGTTTGCTAGGCAGGAGATGGATTCAGTAGCCACACTACGCAAGCAAGAAACTCCACCACTCATGCTCCTCTGCAAGCCCCACCTCACTCCCCCTTAAAACCTCCTCCGTCTGTACTCCACTACTCATGCTGTTCTGAGAGCCCTTCCACACACCCTCTTAACATCTCCTCCTTCTGCACTCCACCTGTTCATGCTCCTCTGCACTCCTTCTTAATGTCTCCTTCTCCTTAACTCTACCCGCTCATGCTCTCTGCGAGCCCCTCTGAACTCCTCCTTAACACTTCCTTCTGTTGCACTCCACCACTCATGTTCCTCTGTGACATCCTCCATGCTCCTTCTTAACACCTACTCCTTCTGCACGCCAGCTGCTAATGCTCCTCTGCGAGCCCCTCCATGCTCCCTCTTTATGCCTCCTCCTGCGCACCACCTGCTCAGGCCCTTCTGCAAGCCCCTCCATGTCCCCACTTAAGGCTTCCTCCTTATGCATTCCACCTGCGCATACTCCTCTGCGAGCCCCTCCACACTCCCTCTTAACTCCTCCTCCTTTTGCATTCCACCTGCGCATACTCCTCTGTGAGCCCCTCCGCACTCCCTCTTAACTCCTCCTCCTTATGCACTCCAGCTGCTCATACTCCTCTGCTAGCCCCTCTATGCTCCCTCTTAACTCCTCCTCCTTATGCACTCCAGCTGCTCATACTCCTCTGCTAGCCCCTCTATATTCCCCCTTAACGCCTCCTCCTTCTGCATTCCATCCGCTAATGTTCTAACAGTCCCTCCATGCCCCCACTTAATGCTTCCTCCTACTCCACTCCACCCATTCCTGCTCCTCTGTGAGCCGCCCTGCTTCCCCCATACACCTCCTCCTCCGTTTGGCTTCCCTCTGCCTTCTTCTTTCACTTCTCTTTTGGCTCCTCTGGGATTTTCTCCCTGTCCATCTTGCCCTTGTGGCTCTCTAAGACGTCACAGCCACAATGGCCAAGCACATCTGTGACTTCCAGGTGTGACCCCATTGATAACCAGCATCATCGCCTGTGGGGATGCTTCCTGTTGGCGTGGCCCTGGAGCATTGTGGGTAAGGAAGCCACATACCACTGCCACTAGGTGCCATGTTTATAGCACTTTCATTATCTCACTTGGATTGTTTGTTTCCTATGTGCTACAATGAAAGATGAACATGGACAGATTTGGCGTTTGGCGACTGCACTTAATTCTGTTTGTTTGTTAATCAGGCCATTAATCTGCCCCATCGGTATGCGACGCTTTTACAGCGGGATGCCAGGTGCTTATACTTGGCTCAGGGTGCGAGGCGACTCCTCTGGATCGTGGCACTGGGTGCGGCTTCACTTCCTTCCGTGGCCCAGGCCCAGGCTAGCACTGTCCTCTGAACCTCAGCTGGTCTGACTGGACCAGAAAGGCTGAAATCTAACACCGTCCAGCAGAACCAAAATGATCAACGGACAACGCAACTGTGCTTAGAGTGCTCTGCCCTGCGTAGGAATGCAGAGCAAGCGGACCTCAGGGCCCAGTGCAGGCCTGCATGTCTCACTGCAGGAAGCTCCTCAGCAGCCTTTCTTTCCCTGAATTGAGGCCCACCCTCACTGCCCATGTCCGCCCCTCGCAGCTCTTACTCTCGGCCATGATCATATGTTTTCATCTAATTACATAGTGGAGAATTTAATTATCACTTTTGAATCACTTCATCTTTGTGCAGGGAAACATAACAGTGAGGGGCAAAGACGGAACGCAAAGGCTTTTTGTTCCAGTGACAGCAGAAGCCTGAATCTGGGCACTGGTCTGCAGTGCACATCTGGACCCGAGCCAGTAGGGGGCTCTGTTTGGCAAGGAACACCAGTTTCCGGTAGCAGAAGGAAAATATACCATAGAGAGGCGACAGACCTACACAGAGACACAGGGAGCCACACGCACGCACGCACACACACACACACACACACACACACACACACACACACACACACACACACACACACACACACAATGATGACCGTAACCCCTACCCAGCCCTAACCTTAACTATAAGTAACCAAAAGAAAATACAAGAGTTTGACATTTTTGGTAGCAGTCACAGATTCTTACAGATTGCGGGGACCAAAAACATTGTCCCCATAAGGTAAAACTAACAGGTTTTAGCACATTGTGGGGTCATTTGGTCTATGCATGATCCACACACACACACACACACACACACACACGCACAGATATCCACTAACACAGTCCTAAAGGTTGACTGTCTGTTCATTACCCAGGTATACAGGTGAATTTTCACTTTACACAACACAGATAGCGCATGGGAGAGTGTGTAGGTGTGTAGTCGATATTAATCAATGGGGGGGGGGGGGTGCTAATGCTGGAAAAGAATCTCAGACTGAAAGCCTGAACCGTCTCAGTGCCTGCTGCTCGACTGAAAGCAGATTATCTGGGAGGGTGTATTATCCACTTTCAGATGGACACCCTTGCATGCCCCCCCCGTCCCATCACGTATGGCAAAGGTGATAGGGCCTCCTCCCCGACTGGGCTCCACAACTTCCCTGTCCTCCACCCTCTCCTTCTCCCTCCTCCCACCCTTCCTGGCAGCAGCCAATGAGCTCACAGAGAGGCGAGGGCCAGCTGGAGCACCGAGGAGAGAATAATGACTACTGATGATGGAGCCCCGCAAAGGAAAACAGCCCAGGCCTCCAAAGCACACAGGAGGTGTTACCAGTTTGGGTTCCCTGCAAAAAAATAAAAAAAGATGGATAATTGGAAAGTTTGGGATTCTGTGCAGAGTGCACAACAGAGAGCCTTTGTGCTCTGCTGGCTGTTGCCCTGGCGACGCATGGAAAGTCCCGCCCCTTACAGGAAGTGGATGGTGGGGACATGAAGCTCAGCGGCCAGCAGCAGGTACCGTGCAAACAGTAGGGTCTAGGCAGCACCGGCAAGGCGAGAGCAGGGGGAAAAGGGCAAACGTCAGGCTAAAGCTGAGGAGGCTCGATGGCAGCGGGGAAGGGGCCTTCAGTGAGCTATGAGCTCAGCTTGGGAGTAGCACGAGCGGAGAAGGGAGGGGCCCTGCTCCGGGTATGCACACATTTCCAAATATTCTGAGAAAATTCTTAAAATCCACAGGCCACATTTCTAAAGGAGGAGGAACACCACTCCCTTCGCTGCTTCTACGGGAAAAAGCCAATCACTCACCAGCTGGGTTAACGATTGCTCAGAAAACACAACCTGGAGGGCTTCTGCACCTCAGAGCCCTTAACGTCAGGAGGACTGGTCTGGGAGAACCGGCAGCGCAGGCGAGACTCAGCAGCACTGTGGCGGACGCCTTGGGATGTGACCCTGCAGGTCCTCTGGGGTCCGTTTGACCCACCAAGCGATGAGGGAAGGAAGAGAGTTGGAATCAGAGAGAGGAGACGTACAGGGTGGAGCAGAGCAAATGGGATGAGACAGGTAAAGAAGGAGTGCAGAAAGGAT
Source organism: Brienomyrus brachyistius (assembly GCF_023856365.1). Classification (NCBI taxonomy): domain Eukaryota; kingdom Metazoa; phylum Chordata; class Actinopteri; order Osteoglossiformes; family Mormyridae; genus Brienomyrus; species Brienomyrus brachyistius. The sequence continues at coordinate 2,000,300 of NC_064537.1, forward strand.
GGTGAAGGATGGAGAATAACAAGCATAACAAGAGGGTCACTAAAGGGTGGAGCAGAGAGGGAAGCTAAGGGCAAGGGGGCCCAGTTCACTGGAAGCCATTGGGGGCCAGTGTACTGGGAGTCACTGGGGTGACACCAGAGGTGGTGTGGAGGGAGGGAGGAAGTGATGAAAGTACTGATGAGGATAAGAGGTGGAGGCAGGCAGATTCTGAAGGGCAGTGGGAAAGTCCAACAGTTACTGCCTCAGAACCACTGGCCACTGCAAGATATAGAACTTAAACGCCTAGGAAGGCAGTGAGGAGGGGGCCCAAAAGGCCAGGCAGGGCGGGGGTTTTGCATGGAACGCAAGGCACGGCGTGGGGGGGGCAGAAGGCAAGGCTCTTCTGTGGGGTCCAGAACATGAAGCTCGGCATGGGGGGGGTGTAAGGTGAGGCTCGGGGGGGCTGCTGACATCATCGCCTGCCTCACTTGCACCTCATTTACAGGCCTGGGAGACAATCTCTTCACTCCACGATGGACTGATGTTGTAATTCAGAATCACCATGGCAACAAAACAAACGTGGGGCCAACAGCCCCCCATTCCGGCTTATAAACAAGTGTCTCTGACTTGCGGCCGTCCTGCATCCTGCCCTGGCGAGATCGCGGCTTCCTCCTCCACCTGGAAGTCGCCACGGTGACAGCTGGGCTGTGTGACACGGTGTCCTGCTCCTTACTGCTCCGGAATGGTGCTGGTGGTATATACAGCCCCCCCCCCCCCCCCCCGAAGAGAGATGGCCCCCACTGACACACCACTCCCGGGGACTGCTGGGCTCACCATGCCAGGGTGGGGAGTCCTGCTTCCCTGTCAACGTAAAGCTCCCGAACCGGGACGGGCCCCAGGGCCACGGGGCCCCAAACCAGCAGCACCATCTCCATCACGTCTCTGGCCATCACCACTGGCGTCCCTCCTAAGTGCACCACACACAACACGGAGGGCGATGGGTGAGCAGAGCCATAACCATGACAACCAGGCAGGCCTCATTTGTGGAATTCTGACGATCGGGTTGGATGTTTTGCCAGTGCCTGTCGTATAGGCACTTTCAGAGCAGGCGTGTGAGCTAAAGGCAGGAAACACCTTCACTTTCTCTCAGGCCTTTTACCCCCCTCCCCTCTCGTCTCTCTCCCTCTTTTTCTCTTACGCCCCCCTCCACCCCCACCCTCTGTGGTTGCGGCTGCTTATTCCCGACAGGAGGGTGGGGATGCAGTGGCCGAGAGTCCCCGGGAAAGCGGCAGGGGCGCAGAGGCTCTGTGACAGCTGCCGGAGCTCAGAGACGGGCCGCGCTGCCAGAGAGCGCACTCTATAAACAGGCTATTTTTAAGGGAGGCATCTTCCGGCTGTGAGGGCTGCCTCGCAGAACTGCAGAGGGGTTACCGTGGCGACGGGGCACAGCAAAACTACAGCGCGGCAAGCGCGTGAAGGGCCGGCTGTGCTCCGCGTTTACACCAGTGGCCTGATCACCAGCTGCCGCTGTCAGGCGTAGGCCTGGGTAACGAACTTCGCTACTTCTGCGGTACCGACCGAAATGCTGCGATCCTATCGAGGACTGAAAAAAATTAATTCTTATATAAATTGTGATACCCAGAGTGTAAATCTCAGTGCCTGTGAGCTAATAAGCATGCAGCATACTTGTGTAAAGATCTAAAGTTGCTGGTGATCGGCTGTCTAAGGTAACGTTACACAAACACGTCATAGAGGTTGGAGGAAAAACATATGCCCAGAACCAAACCTGGGGGGGGCGAGGAGGGGGGATGCGCTTGTGCGTCTTATTTTTTTTGTTTGTCACAGTTCAGAAAAATGCCTAAAAAATCAAAAGTGTGGTTGTACAGGATTCCAGACTGCGACCATTTTCATGCAACTGAATTTTATAACTAAGCGCACCAGTGTGACGTGCACATATGCCCCCCATACAGCGTCTGACCGCATCGTTGAAAGTTCACGTGAAACACCCGCAGAGAGCGGGAATTACTGTGTGCGTGTGTGTGCGTGTACGTGCGAGCGAGATCATCGAAACCTGGTCTGATCGAAGTTCCTACTGAGAAGGCGCTTACACTGATAATCTTGCTGATTGCCTGACCACAAGCACCGGCGCTAACATACTAGTTACACGGAGGTGGAGGAGAAGCACAGGGGGGGTATTTTGTACCTCGATAATAAGACTGAATACCTTCTTGCTTGCGTCTCCGGTGCTAGGGGAAACGAGCCGGTGCGTATCGGCAGGGTAACGTTATGTCGTGTTTTTGTTTGGTGAAAAATGAAAGATCGATCTGCTGGTCAGAGTTATTTATGAATTATATACATGCTGCAAGTCACACAAGTAAAATATAATTAAAGCTGTGAGCTGTTATGACTGCTCCCCCAGCAACTAACCAATAACTAACAAAACGACTTGTTCAGATAAAAGATTCGTGCTGTACTTTTTAATGCATTTTCAATGCAACTGTTTTACAACTTATTGGTATATAAAAAAAGTATTGTTCAGGAACTGGTATCGAAATCAAGGTATCGTTTTGGTACTGGTATTGAAAAATTCTGAACGATGCCCAGCCCTAATCACGAGTCTGTGTGTGAGAGTGCAAGAGGCAATGTCCCCCCCCCCCCCCACTGGTGCCAGCACTCCATGGCTCAGTGACCCACTTTTTGGGTCTGGATCAGGGAAACGTTTGACTGGGGCAACATATGACAGTGAGGCCAGGAGCTCAGGGTGGAACTGTAGAAGTCAGGTGGCCTTTATACTCAAACTGCCACAGAAGATGCGTCTTTATAAGATCCATTTGGCAGCTGAATCATACTCATAGGCGGCTTGATGCATCATCAGAAGTCCACGGTTTCAAGGCCAGTTGGTTTGCATCTGGAATTTTGTTCATTAAACAAGCAGCGTAATTCACAAAACGGTGGATGTTACAGACACCTCATCCTGGGTATTTAAAAAGGTCTCTAGTTGGTCCATAATAAGCAGGAATGTTTGTCCTGCCATGGATCTGGATCCTAGCCATAGTCTCCCTTTCCTGTGATAGGCTCCTGGATGGATGGATGGATGGATGGATAGATGAAGAAGTCTAATTCCCCATATGGGTATTCATCAATCTCAAGGTCCTGGATTGTAACAGGCTTGTAGCTTTTTATGATAAATACCTGGAGCCAGTACAATGAGCCAGAATCAAATGGAGGACATAGACCCGTGTAACCATAACTCACAGAGACAGTGAGCGTGCGTGCGTGTTAATCTGTCACACACACCTGAAGGTCCTCACAGAAATCGATGGCACACAACAACAAGACTGTAGGCAGTATAACACTTTATGGATGGAAGCCTGTCTCTGGATGGTTGTGGGTTCAAATCCTGTGGCCAGCAAGGTCATCATCTCGCCACTGGGCCCCTAACCTTAATTGCTACAGCAGTGCTGGATGCCAGCTGTCCCTGCGCACAGATTCCAAGCTTTGACCAAAAGTCAGAAATTAGCGATAGATAGATAGATAGATAGATAGATAGATAGATAGATAGATAGATAGACAGACAGACAGACAGACAGACAAACTTTATTGATCCTAAAGGAAGTTTAGGCATCCAGTAGCTCAAACACACAAATTACACATTACTAAAAGAAATGCACATTGCCAGTTTTGCACATCACAGTGTTACTGAGCCTGTGTTCCCAGCATCCTGTGCACCATGAGCGGAGGACCTACACTGAGGATGTGGCACACAAACAGATACCATCAAAGTCACAGAATTGCTTCTGGGTTAAGAATGCCTTACTGGATACCTGTCAACTGGACTGTCAGTCCAAACCAGTCTCCTCCGGAGCACTCTGGTATCAACAACTGTCCCGTCAAGGTAAATACACCAAAGACCTGCAATCAATCATTTATCTTCTATTTCAGTGATTATTAATCCCTGATTTACTCTTTAACATCACTACCTGCTTTCACGTAATAAAGAGGCGGGACAACTGGCCAGACCAGGCTCCCTTCGATCAACCTCCCTGCGATTCAAGATCGTGAGTTTTCTCCAGTCCGCCACGCTAAAAGACGCTAGAAGGCCACCACGTTTGCGGCGAGAGGCTTCAGAAGAGGCCGGGCACAGATCGCGGTCCCTCTTCCCCATTATCTCTCGTCACGTTATCATCTAACGCTCCGTCTGCGCTGAAACAATCCTACCGTATGATCAAGGAAGTAAAAACTCAGCTGTCGGAAAAATTGCGTCCTTTATAATTTTATCTGCAAGGATTTAGTTATGATGAGCTGGCGTTTCTGAATAAAAAAAATCACCCTGTGATTGTGGCGTTTTTACTCACAGACACATTAAATCTATTTAATAGCAATTAAGAGTTAAGCCTGTGGTCACGTCAAGTACCAATGGACGGGTATGAACAATGATACACTAAGGGATAGGTCTTAGTAATCTTTGTTATTGTGCGATTTTTGATAATAATAAAAAAACGTTCTTAAAGAAAAAAGCCAACTCAAACCCAGACTAAATGAAGGCATCAAAAGGACCAAGTTATGTTTGTCAAAAGTAGATGAAGATCGGCTTATTGCAAAGAAACGGCCCCGGCTCCTCTTTCTCACGCTTTGGGGAGAGATTTAAACAGGACGGCATCAAATACAAAAGTGGGACTTAAAGACTGTTTTATAATAATAATAAAAAAATCATTATGGAAATAAATTCTATTCACTGTATCGATGTGCGTAATTATTACTATTTGTTCTATTGTCTACATAATCTATAAATAAGTAAAACAGCGATTTATTCTTCTAATTTCTATTATTGATCATCTTATTATTATTATTATTATTATTATTATTATTATTATTATGTCCTCTTCTAGCGCAGTTTATCAGTGATTTGGTTACAAAGACACTAGTTTTCTATTATATGTATCTTTTTATCTCTTTAGTAACAGTTCAGGTGAAAAGCGGCACCGTTACAGAGAGTAACGGCGGCCGCCTCCATCTTTCGGACGGCGCTGCTCACTTTCACTAGAGTAACAGCTTTATGGGGACAAATTGGGCACAAGACGTCCGTTTCCAGCCCTTTTCCAGTGTCAGACTGGGAAGACGTTTTACAGCAGACAAGAGACACTTTTTTCGTCCGATCGGGCTGCCGATCTCAGGTACTTACAGGGTTTTTGTTCCAGGCGGGAGGTCCGCTGCTTCGGGTACCCTGTCCAGTCCGATGCTGGAACAATTAACCAGGCAGGAGTCCGGGGGTCCCAGGAGCGGACACGTACAGTTGGTGGGACAGGGGCTGCAGCCCGGGCCGCCGCCGGAGAGCCCCGCGGTTCCGATGCTGCACAGCGCACACAGCAGGCTGCAGGCGAGTCCAAACTTGGAGAAACAGACGCCATGTTCTCGCTTGGATACAGTCTGTCCATTTCCACAAGGCATAGCTCACTCGCATCGCATCGCCCTTGCTTTTGTAATTCGTCTCGGACCGGGGGGGAAAAAGCTGCCTCTCCTCTTAAGGTTTGCATAAAATTAGGAAAAGGTGGCGAAGAAAATTAAGTCTCGATATTGGTTCTCCCGTTTTTTTGTTTTTGCTTTTAACGGAACTAGCTGAAGTTCTTGGGAAAAAAAAGTTGCAGGCTCCCAGCTTAAAGGTTGCGAATAACTTCCTTCCCCGCTTCCCTTCCCCCGGTGCAATACCCCGCGTCTCCGCTAGGGCCGCCGGCAGCGCCTTCCTGCGCCTGACGTCCGCCGGCTTCCTTCGGAGATGCTGAGCAGGACAGCAGACACGATGCGCCCGGCCGCTCGGCACCTCACACCTGGCGAAAACAGGATCGCTCGAGGCTGGTCCGGGATCCAGATTTCGGACAAAACCTTCAGCGCAACGCATTTCGTACTTAATAATTAGGTGAGAGTCCAGTGTGACTTAAAACTAATGTAGGTCATCTGAAGATTGGACACTGCAGCTGAAGTTCAAATTTTAAGAAGAAAAAAAAATATATATGCAGAAAAATACACACATAGATAGATAGATAGATAGATAGATAGATAGATAGATAGATAGAGTTATAGGGGAGTAATACTGAGGTTATGTCCTTGAATTAAATGAAGATTGTGAAATTATGCTTGATTTGCAACTGGTAAAAAGTTGGTATTCCAATTCCATTCTGTTGTTCACTTTCAGTAAATTATTCAATAAATTACATGAAATATGCAAACACTTCATTATAAAACAGACTTCGTGATGATGGTTTATCGGAACGTAACCTCATCACATCCTGCGGAACGTCAGTATTTTGATTCTGAGTACAGGTGCATGCCGTTCATCTGGCATCGTCAGGCCGTGTTTTTGGGAAGTTAGGGCCCAATGTTAGTGTGACTATTCCTCCAAGCTCGGGACTCGAGTCGCTCCGACACCCTCCCAGGCCACACGAGTGCGCCAGCAAAGTACAACAATCAAACATGTTTATAATCTTTAGCTTCTAGTTCCCACAAATGGCTTCAGCAGCAGCCACAGAGTCACACTGCTCTCTCTGGACATGCGATGTGCGAACCAGGAAAACACTAAAAGCAGAATGCAGGACATTTCCTGTCAACCGCCACACAGGGGACATGTTAATGAGGACGGGACTGAAATGTCTATTTTACACCCTGTACAGTCCACATTCCTGCCAGTAGGAGCTGTTAAAAAATATGCACATATGCTTGTTTGACACTAGAGGGAGCACCAGTCTCGACATGCATACAATGGGAGCCTGAGCCTGCAGTAGCTGGTCCTGGGCATTTAAAATCAGCTCACGGTTGCTATAGTCACACATGGATGTCATTATACTGGAAAATCAGCATATTTGAGAAGCTGCAGCTGGTTGTTTTAAACACCACCCCTTCCTGTCTCACATGAATCCATTCTGACTCCAGGCTTTCATTTTCCTCTTTAAGCTTGTTTGCACATCCACCGCTACGTGTTGTGCTCTGCCGGCCCCAGGAGGGCCTCCGTACGACGCTCCTTAACCCCCCCGCCAATTCTGCATCACAAACCCAAAGTCCCTTTCAGTTTCCTGTTCTCCAGCTGGGCCACGCGAGAGAGCCACTCCTACTGTGCTTGTGTTGGCGCCGGTCCACTCCGCAGACTCGCGGGCTGCCTGGCCGTTCGGCTGCCTTCCGCGGCTTCTGGGCCTCGGAGCGGGATCCCTCCGCTCTGTACCGAGGCAGGCGCCCCGCCGCGTTTCTGTTTGTTCGGCTGTTTGTTTGTCCTTTGGCTTGTTTGTTTATTGTTGCTAATGAAATAACTGTGCCGAGTGGGTCCCTCATTGGAAGCTCTGTGGCCTTAATGCGTCCCTCCTGTTTCACATTATTGCATGTACCCCCCCATCAGAGTGGATAGAGAGGAACTGATCACAGGATCACTGCACAGTTCAAGCTCATGCTGCCAGTGTGCCCCCCCTCCCCCCACATACACCTTTCGATATATGTGAAGGTCTGCAGGATGACATCAGTCTCCAAGCATCCGTCAGCAGCTGGTTATCTTGGCCAACTGATGCCCACTGCTACATCTGCCATCTCCCTCCATCAAAGTCTGTTCTTCATCTCTGGATTCCCTCCAGTGCAGGCCTGCTGCTTCCGTGCGCAGTGTGCAGATTGCGGCGGCTAGGCAGGCTGAGCCACACCCAGACACTGCATCCCTTGTGGATCTGACCTGCGTTTCGACATCCCCTCCATCTGTGGGAGTGGATTCCTGTATCTGGACTCCGTACACCCAGACATTGGTAAGGCATGCTGATCAGTCTGATAGACCGCCTTCTTCCAATGGAATACCAGAGAATGACCACCCTGAGAGGACTGCCTACATGCAAGGGAACTGTATGACCATCCTATCAAGCCGGCACCTCCTAACAGACCTCCTTTTCTTTAGTGTTTACCCTGTTCCCTAAATAAACCTTGGCATTACCTGTGGTACTATCTGGACTCTTGTTCTAAGTCTCCTTGCCTGCCCCAACATACACATAAATAAACCAAGAATATATTTATTTGTGCTTTTATGCCAAAGTAGACCATTGAAATGTAAGCATCATCACTGCATCTATATTTCTCCACTTCGGGCACTATGGCAGGCTACCACATTACATGCCTCTCCATAAACCCACGGAGACCTGCACTCTGTAAACGTCCTGATGTTCACTGACACATTTGAGGTGACCAGATTTGTTCAGGGACACACTGGTACAGCTGCCTCTCCTGATCTGAACCTGTCACATTCAGGCCAGAAAGATGCTGCTATCTCCTTTACACCACTCTGTTCAGTGTGCAAATCTCAGCCTGAATCGCTCATGTCCCGTAAATGCTGAGATGTTCTTGCAATCAACCCAACCTGGGGAAGCAACCCCACTGAGGTCAGCGTCTCCGGCGCCCTTTGGGGGAAATGGAATTCTGGGTAAGAAATTCCATTCAAATTCTTCAAATTCTGAAGAAGAAGCCGTCAGAAAGAGTTTCAATGCTGGAAATGCTCCTCGCTGGAACCTGGGATATCGGGAAACAGGAGAACATCATTGCAGCTGACAGTGCTGCTGCCAGGAAGTACAAAAATCAACAGCAGGCCTCAGCGTTAACTTATGAACTAATTATCATTTTGCAGGAGCTGACAGAGGCTGAAGTGCAGCCATGTCCTGGGCCCCCCCCCCTTTCCCCCCCCTTTCCTCCCTCTGCCATGTGTCCCTCCTTCCGGGTCGCCCATGCGTGTGTCACACGAGCACAGCTGTAAACACAGAGTCCTGCTCCAGGAAGCAAGGGAGCCTGGCAGCTCTGGGGGTGGGGGGTTCCCCCTTCATATGGGCTTATAAACAGACAAATCAGGGAGCCAGCAATGACAGCAGGGCGGGACATCTGGGAAGAGAAGCGGAGCAGTGATTGGTTGGTGTAGCGAGAGGGCAGTTGCATGGTTGAGGTAATCATTAACTGCCCCGTAGCAGGGTCAGATTGATCTAGTTGCTCTGATGGGCCCCTGGGAAGTACTACAAAATAGCAGTTGCCCAGGTAATGAGGAATGCCAGCCCTGCAGCAGCCTGGAAGGCATTTATCACGTGATGTTATGTTTTCCACGCGGGAGGTCCCTCCATGATCCTGCCCCCATCCCACCCCAGCCAAGCCCACATTCCCCTTTAGCCGCACGCTTGGAGGCTTCATATCTTCCATATCAGAGGGGTGATCTTCAGCCAGGCCAGTTTTGTGCCACAGAGGTCTCTGGCCAAGCTGCCACCGTTCGATCATCCTTATGCTCTTTCTGTGGCCCCACTTTGCCGAATTACCTCTACTCAGACCCCCCCCACGGGGACCTTGTGGTATGAGAAAGGACACAGTGTCAGTGATGAGCGCTGCTTTTCTTGGCCCCAACTGCGGCGGGGCAAGGGCGGCTGGCTAGATTATCGGTCTTCCTTTGTGCCTTAAAAGCCCTGCTGGATCAAATGCTGCCCCCCCCAACTGAAGCAATGCAAGAGGGATAAATGACAGGGGAGCACTTGTGGTGGAAGGAGTTGTGGCATGAAACAAACAAACAAAAAACTGAAAGTCTTTTCTAACAGTTAATGACATTAATTAACAGACAACAAAAAAATAAATCTGGATATTTGCAAATCAATAATTAGATGACAGAAGGGCATATGATCAATAAAACCTGCAACCAATGACAAAACTCTGATATCTTCATAAACCACTGACAAGGGCAGCTGAAATATTATCATTCTGCAAGGTGTGTGAAGGTTCACTGTCGCCATGTCGACATATACAGCTCTGCCATGATGTCATCTTCCAGCACAAGCTGTTGAAAGCGTCACTACAGGGCTGGGGTCTGTGACCCGACCCAAGACCGACGGGGCCAGACAAAGTCCTGGGTTTTGGGCTCAGCTCAGGCTCAGGTGCATTTTTTATGCGTGATTTTTTTTAATGCACAAATGTGTTTGCTGAGTCATTTTCTCATTTCCAAACCCACCCCCACTTCTTCCTTACCCTCCCATCTACCAGCTACCAAGCAAGCGTCTGATTAGCAATGGAAGAAATGTGGCAAAATCTCACAAATGTCTCCACATGTACATATGACTAATATTTCCACAATTTTGAGTTTGGGTTGGGTTTTAGATTTACTAGCACGATTCGGGCGGGGGGGGGGGGGGGGTTGGGTTTGGTCGCAAGGTCTCGGGTAGGAGCTTTCATTTCAGGACTGTACAGGGCTGGGATTCCACTACACCTGGGGAAATGGCCACAGGTGCAGGAAGCCAGCATGGATCCTGCTGAGAGGAGAGTTGGGGGGCCAGTTATGAGCCTCATGTCATCTCTCTCCCTCTGCTTTACTTACTTTCTTTCCCTCTGTCTCCATTTCTCTCGCCACTCTACCTCTCTTGGCACTCCCTCCATCTCTCTCTTTCACTTCACAATGAGCTCGCTGGCAGGATGGAGCTCACTGGCAGGATGGGGCTCACTGGCAGGATGGAGCTTGCTGGCAGGATAGGGCTCACTGGCAGGATGGGGTTCACTGGCAGGATGAGCTCACTGGAAGGATGGGACTCACTGGCAGGATGAGCTCGCTGGTAGGATGGAGCTCGCTGGCAGGATAGGGCTCACTGGCAGGATGGGGCTCACTGGCAGGATGAGCTCGCTGGTAGGATGGGACTCACTGGCAGGATGGAGCTCACTGGCAAGATGGCGCTCACTGTCAGGAACACTGTCACGTCGAAGCATGTGCTTCTTGTGGTTGTAGCCTTGGCCTATGCTGTGACAGGTCATGATTCAACAACTGGTGCAAGCACTTTATCGCCAACATTCCCCTGCAAAATCTAAGACCTGCGGCAGCACGCTATGCTAGTTTATATTTGATGAACGGTTTGATTAGCAGTGCCCTGACATGGTGGACAGGAATCTGGGTGGTCTGACGTCCCTCGCTGCCTGGCAGACATGGACTCAGTCGATCTGTGTCATTTACCAGAGTCTAATGCAAATCATGAGAGGGATGTGGGGGGGGCGGGGGGTCCCTGAGAGAGGCTCAAGCTGAGACACATGTTTGGATCATATATTTTCAGAAAATCACAAGTAATGCGCTGGGCCCCCCTTGCTGATATTGTCCTGCCCACCGTGAAGAGGCGTTATTCCCTTCAGTCTCCAGGGAATACGGTTCCTCGGTCCCCTTGCAAGCGAATGAAATGTAGATCATTTAAAGATGGACTGTAATACTATTACTATTACCACTAATTCTGCTACTACTATCAACGACAAGAACAACAAAGACAATAATAATGGTGACAATAATAATAATAATTATAATAATAATGACAATAATAATAATCCATCCATCCATTTTCCAAACCGCTTATCCTACTGGGTCGCGGGGGGTCCGGAGCCTATCCCGGAAGCAACGGGCACGAGGCAGGGAACAACCCAGGATGGGGGGCCAGCCCATCGCAGAATAATAATAATGACAATAATAATAATGACAATAATAATAATGACAATAATAATAATAACAATAACGACAATAATAATAATAATAAAAAGAAGAATACAGTCGGGGTGGCATGGTGGTGCAGTGGTTAGGGTGAGGGGGGCGGCATGGTGGTGCAGTGGTTAGGGTGAGGGGGTGGCATGGTGGTGCAGTGGTTAGGGTGAGGGGGGCAGCATGGTGGTGCAGTGGTTAGGGTGAGGGGGGCGGCATGGTGGTGCAGTGGTTAGGGTGAGGGGGGCGGCATGGTGGTGCAGTGGTTAGGGTGAGGGGGGGCGGCATGGTGGTGCAGTGGTTAGGGTGAGGGGGGCGGCATGGTGGTGCAGTGGTTAGGGTGAGGGGGCAGCATGGTGGTGCAGTGGTTAGCACTGTTGCCTCACACCTCTGGGACCTGGGTTCGAGTCTCCGCCTGAGTCACATGTGTGTGGAGTTTGCATGTTCTCCCCATGTCGTCGTGGGGTTTCCTCCGGGTACTCCGGTTTCCCCCCACAGTCCAAAAACATGCTGAGGCTAATTAGAGTTGCTAAATTGCCCATAGATGTGCATGTGTGAGTGACTGGTGTGTGAGTGTGCCCTGCGATGGGCTGGCCCCCCATCCTGGGTTGTTCCCTGCCTCGTGCCCATTGCTTCCGGGATAGGCTCCGGACCCCCCGCGACCCAGTAGGATAAGCGGTTTGGAAAATGGATGGATAATACAGTATGAATGAATGTGTACATCTGTATAATGGGTGTGCTTGTCTTGTTTCTGGCCAGGACCCATGCCACCTGGTCGGTGGCCATTTTGAATCCCACTCACTCCTTGATGTCGGCTGTGGATGACGAAGTACAGACTCCTTTCGCCTGTTGTTTGCTCAGGATGATGACATGGCCTCGGTTTTTCCACAAGGCCTGAGTCAGATTTTGGCCGGTAGACCACGGCTCGCACTCCTGCTCAGACGATGACAAAGTGCCCCGCATGAGCGCCCTCTACAGTCCAGTACCCCATTCCCAACATTACATTATCAGCACAGAGAATGGTGCCCCCTACTGGTAAGTATTATTATAGTGTGACCCCTTGTCCCACCTCACAGCCTGATGTGCTTTATTTAAAGAGAGAATATATATGTGAGAAATGGAGGCGTGGCCAATTCCTGAGGAGGTGGGGTCAGGTGATCAGGTGACCTGTGTCCTGTTTCATTACACTGTTAATGACTGCTTTCTTTTTTCTCATGCCCCGGTCAGGAATTATATTTACAAATGTACTATGAGTCAAGCCAAAAGGTTTATTGGGGAAGGATAATTAAATCATGAAAATGAAAAGGACTCAATGACAATGTGGGCGGCTCTCAACAGATCTGAGTGCAGAGGCAAGTGCTGGCTGTTCACTGCGGTTTGTGATGTTTATGGGCATGACATCGAGGCACTGGAGAGGCGTCCAGTAGGGGGCGCTAGAGGCTAAATGTCCTGCTACTGACAGATACTTCCCTTTTGGCCTTTTCTGACCTTATCTCCAGAGGCTTCGGTTGACTGTGAAGCAGCCAGCATCTCCAAAATCGGTGTCCATGGTGCTGTCTTCGGTGGGGGGGGGGGGGGGGGGGGTCTGAGTCTGCTGACAGGAAAAGCGGTTCAGGAACCTGGAGTCTCGCTCATACTTAGAGGCAGGGACGGATTATGGGTTGTGTGGGCCCCTGGGCAAAAAGTTCGCGAGGGCCCCCCCCCACACCACCACCACCACCATCACCAGCACCACCACCACAACCACCACAATTCAAGGGCCCTTGGCAGCCAAACGCCCTCCCTATAGGGTCAGGGGCCCTTGTAGGCAGAGGATCAAAGAATGTAGGCCTTCTAAAATAGACAAACAAAAATACATTGTTGATAAGCGTTGCAAATTGTTTTGGGCTAGGGGCCCCAAGGGCCCCCTGCATCCCAAGGGCCCCTGGGCAGCGTCCCTGCTTAGAGGGGTGGGATGACCTAGCAGCCCAGGTCTGAGCTGGGGAGTAGTGTTCAGTGTAAAAAGTGACATGAATAAAGAATCACCTTTCCTTCGGATCTGGAGGAGCCAGCGGGGATTGTCCGGGCATTTCATAAGGGGTCCACCCAGCTGGCTCCCAAGGAAGACGTTCTGGGCAGGTTCCATGGGGCGGGGGCCACGGAGCAGACCCAGGACACCGGGGAGGGCCTAAGGAACATCAGAAAATCCCTGAGAAATAGCCAGAGAGTGTAGCCTTGCAAAGAGGCCTGGCGTGAACTGCTCTGCCCACTGCCAGTGCCGTCCTGACAAGGAGAAGAGGAGCAAAGATGGGTGGATGGATAATGACTCAGAGACATGCTTTCTTATTAAGGTCTTATTGGTTAAAATTCGGTTACAAGTTGATTCTTCTTGACAAAAATAGCAGCGAATTATAATTTAACACAAAATCGCGTTTATCAAAGTTTTTTTTTTTCTTATACAAAGATATATTCTTTTAGAGCTCTCTCAGGCAAACCTTGAATTTAATAAATCTAATTAAATAAATTCAGTAGGATATTTTAAAAGCCCAGCCACTCTCAATCTTCCATTTGCTTATGATGAATGAATTCCCCTAATGCCAGTTCTAACCAATCAGAGGCAGTGTCCTATCTGCCTCTCAGTGGAAACTGCGGAGAGTTTTATAAGTGAAGGAAAATTCCACACAAGAGAAGAACAGGAAAATGTCTAACAACAAACAACGGGAGTTAAAAAACTGCACAGTAGTGTATTGATAAGAAATCAAAAGATCTTTAGTGCTTCAGGGGGAGTCCTGGCAGAAACTGTAGAGATAATCTATGGAAAAATCTCCTGACTGCTCTCTACAACCAGCTCCTTATCTGCCAAGAAAAACTGGCAAAAATCACCGTTAGCTGGTGTGGAAAGTTGATGTGGGCCTGTCCAGCTGGACTTCTCTGGCTGTAATTGCTACCAGAGTGCCTCCCCAGAGTGCTGAGCATGTCTGCCACTGGTATGTACCTTTTCACAAGGAGTAAAAATTTCTAAAGCGTGCTGTGTGATTTCACCAATCACAAGACTGTTGCCACCAGCTTCTAAAGTCATTCTTGCTGCCGCTAGCATTAGCCGCTAACCTTTCTTTTTAAGCTTCTCCTGATGGTGACCTTTCAAATTTCAGCCTCCTTTTTTTTCAATATAGTAGCACCTTACACGTCCTCGTACCGCACACGTCCTCGTACTGCACACGTCCTCGTACCGCACACGTCCTCGTACCGCACACATCCTCGCACCCTGCATTGCACACATTCTTACATCGCATGAATCCTTTCACCACACACGTCCCTGCATCGCACACGTACATGCATTGTATGTGTCCCTGCACATGTCCCTGCACCGCACGCGCCCTTGCACTGCACATGTCCCTGCATCGCATGTGCGCTGCACTGCACACGTTCTCACGCCACATGTGGCCCTATACTGCACATGTTCTAGCACCACAGATGTCCCTGTACCACACATGTCCACTACCTGCATGCATCCCTGCACGGCATACATCCCTGTACTGCACGCATAATCACACAGCACACACTGCACACATCCCTGCACTGCATGTATCCCTGCTACACATGTGTCCCTGCACCAAGTGCGTCCTTGCACTGCATGCATCCCTGCACAGCACATGTCCTTGCACCGCACATGTCCCTGCACTGCACACATCCCTGCACCACATACATCCTTGTACTAAACACGTTCTTGCACCGTATATATCCCTGCACAGCACATGTCCTTGTAATGAAAATTTCCCCGCACTGTACACGTCCCTGTACCGCACGTAAACCTGCACCACACATATCCCTGCACTGCACTAGCCTGGTGTAGGCGGTTCAGCTGGGACTGTGAGATCAGGCCACATTTCTGTGTCTCTCTCCCTGCGCCTCCCAGCACTCCTCTCTTGGACTGCCCTTATTTACGTCTTGTCCAGGACCATTGCCTGCCATGACCTGCTAGCCCTTCTCTGGTGACAGTACCATTCTGCTCTCCCCCAGTCGGTTTCCATGAGTGACCAGTTTTAAATGCATTGTGCCCAAGGCTCTTGCAGGCTCCCTCTTAATCTACGGTCCTGTGTGTCTCGAACAGTGCTTGAGGTTCCACTCAGAACTCATCTTTTTCTCATTAGCTCTTTCTTAAACACTCAGCCATCTGCTCCTGGGCTGATCTTCCACCTTCATTTATACCGTATTTGGCCTTTTTCCACATTATCTCATATCTGTTATTCTGCTTTATCATACTCAGTGCCCTGAAGTGTCTTGGAGGGTGCACATAAATAAATAAGGTTCAATACATCAATATAAATAAGCCTCTTTGTGAGCATACAGACCCCACACAGGGAGGACAGCACACTGCCAGAGAGGCTTCACACAGGGAGGACAGCACACTGCCAGAGAGCCTTCACACAGGGAGGACAGCACACTGCCAGAGAACCTTCACACAGGGAGGACAGCACACTGCCAGAAAGCCTTCACACAGGGAGGACAGCACACTGTCAGAGAAGCTTCACACAGGGAGGACAGCACACTGCCACAGAGCTTTCACACAGGGAGGACAGCACACTGCCAGAGAACCTTCACACAGGGAGGACAGCACACTGCCAGAAAGCCTTCACACAGGGAGGACAGCACACTGCCGGAGAACCTTCACACAGGGAGGACAGCACATGCCACAGAACCTTCGCACATGCAGGACAGCACACTGCCACAAAGCCTTCACACAGGGAGGACAGCACACTGCCACAAAGCCTTCACACAGAGGCTTCTGCCATTATAAAGGAGCATCTGTCTAGTAGGGGATGGCAGGTTTGAAACTTAAACCATTAACAGTATAGCATCAGGCATCAGCTGCTCTGGCCTTTGGCTGTATCAGTAAGGGAAAGCATTTATGAGGGCCATAGGTTATTATTATCAAAGTGTACTGCATTCTGTTATGCAGTGAATTCTCCAGTGGACTGGCATCCAGCCCAGCTGCATTCAGGAGTGCAGTGAATGCTCCAATGGACTGGCATCCCGCCCAGCCGCATTCAGGTGTGCAGTGAATGCTCCAATGGACTGGCATCTGGCACAGCTGCATTCAGGCGTGCAGTGAATGCTCCAGTGGATTAGCATCCTGCCCAGCTGCATTCCGGCGTGCAATGAATGTTCTAATGGACTGGCATCTCGCAAAACTGCATTCAGGCATGCAGTGAATGCTCCAGTGGATTAGCATCCTGCCCAGTTGCATTCCGGCGTGCAATGAATGTTCTAATGGACTGGTATCCTGCCCAGCTGCATTCAGGCATGCAGTGAATGCTCCAGTGGACTGGCATCCCTCCCAGCTGCATTCATGTGTGCAGTGAATGCTCCAGTGAACTGGAATCCCTCCCAGCTGCATTCATGTGTGCAGTGAATGCTCCAATGGACTTTCATCCCACCCAGCTGCATTCAGGCATGCAGTGAATGTTACAATGGACTGGCATCCCGTCCAGCTGCATTCAGGCATGCAGTGAATGATCCAGTGGAGTGGTCCAAATTCCGCCTTCTCAATCAGATTTAGTCTTTGTTACATTATTTCATATATCTCGGCAAAAATCCCATTAATACTAAAATGAAAACAAAAATGAAGTCCTTAATTTAAAATTCCATTTTTAATTATTCCTTTTCTTGTGCCTATATTTAGGTCCATCCCTGACTGGCCTTTACTTGTGAGTGTTTGGGGCCTTAGTGTTGACTGTCAGGGACCACAGTGCCCTTTGGAAGTCTCATACAGTGCCCCCTGTTGGACCCTCACAGTCACAGATCCCTGTTAGCCAGCATTGGTATGTTTTTGTCCTGTAGGGCTCGCCAGGTCCTGAGTGGACGTGGTAACCTTGCCTGCCATCCCCACTCTAGGACAGTAAAAAAAAAGAATGAGGCATTTTTTCTTGATGTAGCTGCCTTTGTCTGTGTTTGAGGCGTCTGCCTTTGTCTGTGTTTGAGGTGTCTGCCTCTGTCTGTGTTTGAGGTGTCTGCCTCTGTCTGTGTTTGAGGCGTCTGCCTCTGTCTGTGTTTGAGGCGTCTGCCTCTGTCTGTGTTTGAGGCATCTGCCTCTGTCTGTGTTTGAGGTGACCATCTCTGTCTGTGTTGGAAGTAACCGCCTCTGTCTATGATCGAGGTGACCACCTCCATCCATATTTGAGGCACCTGCCAAATGTCTTTGAGGTGACTGCCTCTGACTGTGTGAGGTGACTGCCTCTGTTTGTGTGAGGTGACTGCCTCTGACTGTGTGAGGTGACTGCATCTGTTTGTGTGAGGTGACTGCCTCCGTTTGTGTGAGGTGACTGCATCTGTTTGTGTGAGGTGACTGCCTCTGTTTGTGTGAGGTGACTGCCTCTGTTTGTGTGAGGTGACTGCCTCCGTTTGTGTGAGGTGACTGCCTCTGTTTGTGTGAAGTGACTGCCTCTGTTTGTGTGAGGTGACTGCCTCCATTTGTGTGAGGTGACTGCATCCGTTTGTGTGAGGTGACTGCCTCCGTTTGTGTGAGGTGACTGCATCTGTTTGTGTGAGGTGACTGCCTCTGACTGTGTGAGGTGACTGCCTCTGTTTGTGTGAGGTGACTGCCTCTGACTGTGTTTGAGGTGACTGCCTCTGACTGTGTGAGGTGACTGCCTCTGACTGTGTGAGGTGACTGCCTCCGTTTGTGTGAGGTGACTGCCTCCGTTTGTGTGAGGTGACTGCCTCCGTTTGTGTGAGGTGACTGCATCCGTTTGTGTGAGGTGACTGCATCTGTTTGTGTGAGGTGACTGCCTCTGACTGTGTGAGGTGACTGCCTCCATTTGTGTGAGGTGACTGCCTCCGTTTGTGTGAGGTGACTGCCTCCGTTTGTGTGAGGTGACTGCCTCTGACTGTGTTTGAGGTGCTGCCTTGCTCTGGATGAGAGCAGCATTAAAACATTTTCTGTGTCCTGTGGTAGACATGAAGGTCATACTTTTGTGTTGGTGTTAATGGTCTGAGACCCGCATGGATTTATCATCCTGCTGATGGTGAGTGAGATGCTACTAAAGGACTCGTGGCTCCTGAGGTATTGGGTGCTTCAGTGCGTCAGGATGCTGTGCCTCTGATCGGAAGATCACCGATTGATCAGATGTCTTGGGTTCTGTGCCCATGACTCCTAGGCAACAAGAGAGCACTGCTGCTGAGATGGATCCCCCAGATTGGGGGGGTGAATATTTGAGGCTATCCAAGGTCACATCCGATAACTCATGATGGAGTGCAGCACTGACACCCCCCCAACTCCCCCCTGGCTGTTATTAGCTTACGCGCCCGGTCACGCAGGTCACCTGACTGCTCTCATTTGATTGTGTGTGATGGCGACGATTATGCGCCCATCCTCTCGTCTCGCACGTGCTCAGTCCTGTCGATGATGTCAGTCCATGCTGGTGCATTCTGTCTCTCGCTCCATAGCAATATACACTTACATTACTGAATGAATCACCATACATCTGTGAAAATCCCGTAATGTCCAGCAGTTTCCACCGAAACCATTAAATGACAGTGAAGTGCTCCAGAAAAGCATCCATTGGGAGGCAAAAGTCCAAAGCAGTGACCATAATGCTGCCTGATCTTCAGGCACAATCACAGTCTGGATATGGAATGGAGGTCTTCTCCTAATCATATTAGTGCGAGCATGTAATTGCACCTGAGTCTATTTGTGGAATGAATGTTATTCAGATAAAATGGAGAGGTAGCAGGCACAGGAAACACGATCTCATCTGTACTCAGGGCCCAGCTTTAAATCGGCCGTTCCTGCCCAGTTGATCAAGCGGATAATGGAAGATGGGTTTCATACAGCAAGCGGACACACACACGCACACACACACAGAGGTACCCAGAGTATCCTCACACACACACACACACACACATACACACACACACACACGCACACAGAGGTACCCAGAGTATCCTCACACACACACACACACACAGAGGTACCCAGAGTATCCTCACATACACACACACACACACACACACACAGAGGTACCCAGAGTATCCTCACACACACACACACACACACACACGCACACACACACACACACACACACAGAGGTACCCAGAGTATCCTCACATACACACACACACACACACACACACACACAAACACAGAGGTACCCAGAGTATCCTCACACACACACACACACACACACACACACGCACACAGAGGTACCCAGAGTATCCTCACATACATACACACACACACACACACACACACGCACACAGAGGTACCCAGAGTATCCTCACACACACACACACACACGCACACAGAGGTAACCAGAGTATCCTCACATACACACACACACACACACGCACACACAGAGGTACCCAGAGTATCCTCACATACACACACACACACACACACACACACACACACACACACAGAGGTACCCAGAGTATCCTCACATACACACACACACACATCCTTCCACAGGGATCTTCCGGTATGGTCCAACGGAGGCCTTTCAGATTGCTGGTGTGCTGCAGTCACTAAGAGGGCTGGTATACTTCTAAAAACTAAGTAACAACGTAAGTAGTTCATGAGAAAATTGAGAAGATCGTAGCTGGCTAAAGGATTAGCGGAACGTGATGCTTCAGCATCTCCTACATAAGGAACTCCCTGATTTCTCCTTTGGACACCAGCCGGAACCGTGGGACACTCATCGACAGTCACCTGTCCTTTTCCTCTCACATTGCTAATCCTTCCCGCTCATATCGATTTCTCCTCTTCAACATCAGAAGTGTTTGTCCATTTATTTCCACTCAGATCACTCAGGTATCAATCTCTCATCATCCTAAGACTAGACTACTGTCACTCGCTCCTAGCAGGTCTGCCTCAGAGGGCCAACTTTCCTCTGCAACTGATCCGGAATGCAGCTGTCGACTCGTTTTTAACCTTCCCCAATGCTTCCGCACCACACCACTGCTACGGTCTCTCACCTGGCTTCATGTAGCTGCCCACATTAGATTAAAAACACTGATGTTCGCCTGCATAGCCAGAAGTGGACAGGCAGGCTCCTACCTAAAAAAACTTAGAGTGACGGTATTCTTAGTCGGGTTCTATTGAATGAGTATCAGAATGTATTCATTGATGGGACTCCTAAGCACTTATTAAAGTCACTTTGGCTAAGGGCATCTTCCAAATTCCGTAAATGTAAACTCAATTATCTCATATTGAGTGCAATAACTTTTGTGGCCAGCAGGGGGAACACACATAAATGCATGTGTTCCAAATAGCAGGATATGCCTGTTAATATGATTCACTTATCGCTTCTTCCAGAACGAGACCTGATCCCATTGTTCAATTAAAGTAAATTTAATTAACGTTATTTTTATACCTTTCCCAGCATAGTTGCCCCAAAGTACATTTACAAGAAAAACTGCATGACAAGCAGTCAAAACAGCAGCTAAAATTAGACAAGATTAAAAGCCTATTGGGAAAGGATTTCAGAAATAACAGAGAATAGATAGATAGACTCTATAATAATAGAGAAGCAAAACGTCTGCAGTGTTTATAAGGGGAATGCGGCTCGGGAGAGGCTCAGCCCTGGGGGAGAGCGGCTCGGGAGAGGCTCAGTCCTGGGGGAGAGCGGCTCGGGAGAGGCTCAGCCCTGGGGGAGAGCGGCTCGGGAGAGGCTCAGTCCTGGGAGAGAGCGGCTCGGGAGAGGCTCAGTCCTGGGGGAGAGCGGCTCGGGAGAGGCTCAGTCCTGGGAGAGAGCGGCTCGGGAGAGGCTCAGTCCTGGGGGAGAGCGGCTCGGGAGAGGCTCAGTCCTGGGGGAGAGCGGCTCGGGAGAGGCTCAGTCCTGGGAGAGAGCGACTCGGGAGAGGCTCAGTCCTGGGGGAGAGCGGCTCGGGAGAGGCTCAGCCCTGGGAGAGAGCGGCTCGGGAGAGGCTCAGCCCTGGGGGAGAGCGGCTCGGGAGAGGCTCAGCCCTGGGAGAGAGCGGCTCGGGAGAGGCTCAGTCCTGGGGGAGAGCGGCTCGGGAGAGGCTCAGTCCTGGGGGAGAGCGGCTCGGGAGAGGCTCAGCCCTGGGGGAGAGCGGCTCGGGAGAGGCTCAGCCCTGGGGGAGAGCGGCTCGGGAGAGGCTCAGCCCTGGGGGAGAGCGGCTCGGGAGAGGCTCAGCCCTGGGAGAGAGCGGCTCGGGAGAGGCTCAGTCCTGGGAGAGAGCGGCTCGGGAGAGGCTCAGCCCTGGGGGAGAGCGGCTCGGGAGAGGCTCAGCCCTGGGAGAGAGCGGCTCGGGAGAGGCTCAGTCCTGGGAGAGAGCGGCTCGGGAGAGGCTCAGTCCTGGGAGAGAGCGGCTCGGGAGAGGCTCAGTCCTGGGAGAGAGCGGCTCGGGAGAGGCTCAGTCCTGGGAGAGAGCGGCTCGGGAGAGGCTCAGTCCTGGGAGAGAGCGGCTCGGGAGAGGCTCAGTCCTGGGAGAGAGCGGCTCGGGAGAGGCTCAGCCCTGGGGGAGAGCGGCTCGGGAGAGGCTCAGTCCTGGGGGAGAGCGGCTCGGAAGAGGCTCAGCCCTGGGGGAGAGCGGCTCGGGAGAGGCTCAGTCCTGGGGGAGAGCGGCTCGGGAGACCTCTCATTCTTTTGGCAAAATGCACAAATGTCTCTAATGGGCTTTTTTGTCTTGCACTGGTACTTCACATTTATTTATCAGATACATTTATCCAAAATGATGTACAACTAGGGGAGATATGGTGTTGTAGTTGTTAGTACTGTTGTGTCACACCTACTGCTCCTGGTGATGTTGTGCTCCTGCTCTCCTACTGTGAGCCCCTGCCGTCTGCTCCTGGTGATGTTGTGCTCCTGCTCTCCTGATGCGAGATCCCGGCCCCCTGCTCCTGGTGACATTGTACTCCTGCTCTCCTGCTGTGAGCCCCTGCCGTATGCTCCTGGTGACATTGTGCTCTTGCTCTCCTGATGCGAGATCCCGGTCCCCTGCTCCTGGTGACATTGTGCTCCTGCTCTCCTGATGCGAGATCCTGGTCCCCTGCTCCTGGTGACGTTGTGCTCCTGCTGCGAGATCCCAGTCCCCTGCTCCTGGTGACATTGTGCTCCTGCTCTTCTGCTGTGAGACCCTGCCGCCTGCTCCTGGTGACATTGTGCTCCTGCTCTCCTGCTGTGAGACCCTGCCGCCTGCTCCTGGTGACATTGTGCTCCTGCTCTTCTGCTGTGTGACCCTGCCGCCTGCTCCTGGTAATATTGTGCTCCTGCTGCGAGATCCCGGTCCCCTGATCCTGGTGACATTGTGCTCATGCTCTCCTGCTGCGAGATCCCGGTCCCCTGCTCCTGGTGATGTTGTGCTCTTGCTCTCCTACTGTGAGCCCCTGCCGTCTGCTCCTGGTGACATTGTGCTCCTGCTCTCCTGATGCGAGATCCCGGTCCCCTGCTCCTGGTGACATTGTGCTCCTGCTCTCCTGCTGCGAGATCCCGGTACCCTGCTCCTGGTGACATTGTGCTCCTGCTGCGAGATCCCGGTCCCCTGCACCTGGTGACATTGCTCCTGCTGTGAGATCCCAGTGCCCTGCTCCTGGTGACATTGTGCTCCTGCTTTTCTGCTGTGAGACCCTGCCGCCTGCTCCTGGTAATGTTGTGCTCCTGCTGCGAGATCCCGGTCCCCTGCTCCCTGTGTTCCAGTCCCCTGCTCCTGGTGACATTGTGCTCCTGCTCTCCTGCTGCGAGATCCCGGTACCCTGCTCCTGGTGACATTGTGCTCATGCTCTCCTGCTGCGAGATCCCGGTCCCCTGCACCTGGTGACATTGTGCTCCTGCTGCGAGATCCCGGTCCCCTGCTCCTGGTGACATTGTGCTCCTGCTCTTCTGCTGTGAGACCCTGCCGCCTGCTCCTGGTGACATTGTGCTCCTGCTCTCCTGCTGTGAGACCCTGGCCTCCTACTCCTGATGTCGCTGTGTTCCAGGCCCTGGCATAGTAATGCTCTTGCCCTGCTCCCTTCTGGGCTCCCTGGCAGTTGGGCTTATCTCTTCTTAAAGGCCTCGCCACTTCCTCAGAATTCTACTACAGTCATTTTTCTCTGCAGAATTCCGTTATATTTATTCTGTGATTTTCCACCACCTGTTGAATGCCTGCCGTTCATCGGCCCTCGAAGTTGCTCACCTTCTCTTATCCTATCACCTGTCCGCAGCGCCGCTCTCTCCATCTCCAGCACCATCTCTCATTTCCAGGCCCATCACCCAGACACACATCTCACGCTTTTTAAAAGTCCTCTCAGGGACACTCCCCTGCACTAATCTGGCATGGGCTCTTTAATGCCTATTATGGACAGGGAAAATCTAACAAATAGGCCCAAGATATTCGGGGGGGGGCGGGGGGGGGGGGGGGCACCAGTGCTTGAATTTTGTGTTGACGGGTGAGGGTTGGGGGTTGCCAAAGGTAAAAGTTGTCGACTAGGGGGTGGCCAACCATTACCTGAACAGACACCGGTTTGAGGGGGCCCACTTATCTGAAGGAGCCCCCCCCCCGACTCCCATGATACTGATACTGTCCCAGGTCCCACTCTAACTCACGGGGTAATTTGGGCACTGCTGCCTTTCACGCTGTGTGGCTGTCTCTCTCCCATCTTCACTCCACGAGCCTGTATGCCTGTGAAGCTGCACAGCATTTCTGTGGCTTACTGTAGATGCCACAGTGTTCGCTGTGGAGAATAAAAAGGAGGGAGGCAAGGGCAGCCCGACCTTCTGGACAATAACTACGTCATCCTGGCTTTTTTCTTCAACAATATATGGCCCAACCTTTTCCCACCAACCTGCTAACACAGTTACTAAACCAGACCCGGGCTTCTGCCTGTGTCTGTGGATCAGACTGGCCAGTCTTTGCCATCACACGGCTTCAGCTAAACGAGTTACGCCAATATTAATCTAATCTGTTTTTGACTGGCGTACGCAGGATCACATAAAGAGAAAGGGTAATATTCCACATGAGCAGAGAAACAGCAATGACCGCCTCCTCTACGTAGTTTATATGCTTGAAACAACTTAATGAAAAAGACGAAAAAGGCAAAGGCACGTGGTAAAAATGGAGCCATACACCATTTTCACCGCCAGGAGGAGTAACAGAATAGTTCTGCGCGGCGTTCTGGTACCTATGAAAGTTTTCCCCTGCTGGATGGATTTTTATTTAATTCCTCCCTCGTCGTTTTAAGCATTTTTAAAACCCCTTTAACTTAGTGCCCACCGAACATACTCAAATGCTTGAACGAAATGAGTGTCTCGAAAGCACATAACAGATAATTTACGGATGAATCTAGGCCTACATGGGTAACACAATAATAAAACAAATACTGCTTCTAAAGGTGTTGTGGTCGTAGGAAACAGTGCTGAATCTAGCTATATGCTATATAGGCAGCTGCCTGGGCTCCCGAATTACCTACGTTACTGAGAAAATGAAATGATCATCAGTATTTTTGTTAGGGTTGCTTCCCAAATAAAGCTTTGACTACGGCCCCTGAAAAGGTAGAAGTCGCCATTAATAGGAAACCAGGGCAGTATTGATCTGATGCTATTTACACATAACTTAGTACTGTAATCTGTAATTTGCATATCTGTTTTCGTTGGAAGATCGCGGTCGTTAGGTAACTTCAGCATAGTGCGAGACCATCTTAACTTAAATTATGAAATAAGACAGCTTTCGGGCGACGATGTCGCGTCAGCTGGACGGAAAGGTCCAAAGCACTGCCAGACACCTGCGATCCAGAGCGCCACCCAGCGCTTCCTGTGGAGCGGCGTCATCTCAGCCTCCACGCCGCCTTTTCTTGGACACTCGAGAAGCGCTGATCCCTCTTTACGGGGCAGGGAAAGGTGCGGGGGTCCCTCCGCTCGTTAATGCGACCCGACAGTCGTGTCTGGGTGAATCAAATCACATGCACCCCGTCCACCTGGGAAGCGCACACCTCGGGCCAGTGTTGGTGACTAGTCCGAACCAGACTCGGACTTTGTTCTGCATGGCGACACTTCGGCTACAAAGCTGGGTTATTGACAGCTGCATCCTTCAGCTACTGCCCCGACTCGAAAGCATAGTAGCGGCATTGCGGGGACAAACGCCGGGCAGCCGGAGAGGGAACCGTGGCAGCGTGACGCAGGCGGTTTAAAGTCACGTTTCTTGTCTCAATAAATACTGGCGTTACGCCCCCCCCCCCCCCCCCCCCATTCTCCAAAAACCAGCACCACTCTGTCTGTGTTACCCAGACAAGTCCTATCAACAAAAGCATCTTCACATGCAAGTAAGATCCCCTTTAAAGTATGAGTACACAGCGCAGCATGACGCGTTTCTCTAAGACATCAGACTGACGATGTCCGTCATTCATCAAGACTGACTGAAAGGCGCTTTCGGGGATCGCGCTCCGGACGCGGATCCGAACCGCTGCTCCACCCCAAGCGGACCCACGACCAAGCTGATGTGACCGAGGAGAAGCCGAAGGGAAAGTTGGGAAGGACGCCACGTACAACAGCTACGGACGAAATGCGGATTTCCGTACGCTGAGCCCCAAACAGGTTCGTATTTCCAATTAAAATATAACGGACCTCAGATAATGACAAGCGAAGAATTTCTGAGTAACCGTTTCCATTGATTTAAAGGAGATGACACAATTCATTCATAGTGCAATATTTGGTCCTTGGCAAATGTTGTTTCGTTAAAATTTTTTACATTATACAATACAGCAAAACTTAAATATCTGTCCTTTTTAAGGAAACAAACTAGTAATCTCGGAGACTTAAGGCTTGTTTGGATAACCGTTTCGCCGATTAAAACAATGACCAACTAATATTTTTATAGAACCGCTCCGTACATTTTCATGGCAATTTATTTTACGGATTCAAAACGAGTGCTTAACCATGCGGTTTATCTGGCTCTGCTCATACCCAAATCTGATACTTCGTTCGGGGATGTGCTCGGTTAGTTAAGGTGGCGTAAATACGCACGCATGCATGTGCAGCAGGTAAAGGGTCTGGTGCTGCTTTGGTCACGCTGTGCAGATCGAGGCCACAATGCAGTCCAGTAGGTGACATGAGCCAAACCCGACGGCCAAGTTCCCGCGCCGGAGGAGAAGCGCAGTGATGCCGACAAGTGTCCGTGTGCCAATGAATTCTGCGTTTCTCATTTATTACAGCAACTACAAACTATCTCCTGTTATATGTGTTAATTACAGGCGCTATAATAAAGTTTTCATAACTGCTATTATTAATTTGGAAACGGAATAGCATCAGCATCAATCAGACCTTCCTAAAATTTCCACGGAATACGTGTTCATCTGGATGCTCCGCATCATGTGCATTTTCAGAATTCCATTTCTTCAATCTATAGTAATATATAATAAATAATACCATTAAATTCTATATACTACCGTGGAAGAAATTAAGAGACTACACTATATTTTTTAACAAGCCTGCATTTTTAAATCATGGTTTAATCCTGGTTCTGCTGACAGAAGGCTACACTGAGCCTCAAAATGCTTTCAGGTTCAAAATTTCTAAGACAGCAGTACACAAGAATAAGGTGAAGCTGGAGACACTGGGAATGACCAGAAACCAGCCAGGTAGAGGGCAGAGATGACCGTTAACTTATCCGACAGTTTCGCATGAATCGGTGGATGACATCGAGTGAATGGGAAACATTAAGTGCGGGTGTGAAGTGCACTGCTGACAGGTCGTATCGCGCTTCTAGAAGCAGGACTGAGGTCCCATAAAGCCAGGAAGAAGCCCTTCATTAATGAGAAGCAGAGAAGAACCAGGCTGCAGTTTGCAGA
This sequence comes from Brienomyrus brachyistius, assembly GCF_023856365.1. NCBI lineage: Eukaryota > Metazoa > Chordata > Actinopteri > Osteoglossiformes > Mormyridae > Brienomyrus > Brienomyrus brachyistius. The sequence continues at coordinate 2,027,521 of NC_064537.1, forward strand.
AAAATACATATTTTTCACAGCCATAAATTAAGAAATGAGTGAAACAAAAAATTGTGCTGTGGTCTCTTAATTTCTTCCGCGGCTATATGTCTATGTTTACACCTACATATACATTCATATTTATGATTATATTTATTTACCTAAGTGTTTGTCATATGTCTTGTTACCCTGTGGTGAATTACCCAGTTTCAGGAAACACGTAATTGTCTCATTAAACTCAGTCCTTGTACTCGCACATGACAACAAAGACTTTGAATCTTTTAGATCCATTTAAATCCATCTAATTGCAAAAAAGGTGAATTGTCGTTTAATACTGGCGAGTAAATAACAATAAAACACCTGGCTCCTTATATAAATTTTGCAGTGTCCAGAATTTGTTAGTGTTACATAAGTAAAGAGTAAATCGCAAGGAAATTAAAGTAATCAGTCAAAATAACGAACCTCCCAGTACCTATCTGCGCCTATCGGGGGTGTCCAAAACGGCGGCAGATAGAATGGGTTTTATTGTAATACTTTGATTTTGCGCGACGGTGATTTTTTCAGCTGTTTTTAAGCATGTCCTTTGTTTTTCTAGTAAGTGTGTTTCTTTCGAGATGTTCCCGATATATTTAATCAATTTCACGGATGATTCATACAATGTTTGCAAACACCAGTCGGTACTGTTGCATTGTTCACCATCATGGGGGCGTGTTTCAAAAACTTTGCCGTAACGTTAATCCCTTAAGATAAAATGTTATTCCAGACGAAGGAGTTATTCTCTGAAGTGGGGGTGGGAGCAACGGCAATTAAAGTTTGGTAACGTTTGGAAATTAAAACCAGGTAAAATGTGTCGGGACGAATGAAATACATTCATTTTAAATGAGAAAACCGATCCTATTGGTGACGCCTGAGATCCTCGCATCTCTGACATCGCACTCATTTCAGGATTATACCCTGTTTGTTAGAATGGATATATATGTCGTATGTCGAAGTAATCTATTCAATTTAATGAAATGTTTCCGTGTATCGTAAATATTCGTATCTGCGCACACATGGTTTGTCGCCCGTGTCCACCTCACCGCTATAATTTGCTTTATTTTGGTTCACGACTTCAAGGCAAAAATGTAGGGATCAATTTTTTCATTAAACGGAGAAGGAAACTGCAGGCTTCATAATGTGGATACAACGCATTGATTAGTCTGTCTAGTTTAGGACAGGACACCTACCGCTTGATTACTGCTTCATGCTGCTTGACAGCACATACTGACAGTGCTGTTGAGAATTCCTGTTGTTAGCGATAATCATCATCCTCATCATCATCATCATTATAAGGAGATGCTGAGTAACATCAGATATAGGCCTATAACAGCTGGAATGAGAGATCCTTGTATTTGGAGAGGCAGAGAAAGCATTCACAGCTACAATTGAACTACCCATAACCCCTATGAATTACCAAATATTAGCCAACTCACATATTTTATGACATAACATTTGTCAAAATAACACAAAGAACAAACAAGATTAGGGCGCATCCTCATTTTACGGATTCACAGCGAGCCGCGTATCCAGCGGCATTAGCAGGACGCCTGGGGTTGGCACCCGAGCTTCAATTGTGCCAGACATCTTGGGGTCCTCTGGTGGGTACCAGCCATCGAGCGGGCTGGGGAGTCCTGGGACAATTTTATTAAATCACCAATGAATAGACACATTTACTCTGTCTCTGCTTGGGTGAGAAAGAACACCAACTTTGCAGTCATACCTCACCTCAACGTCATAAAGAGGTCAACCAGGGAGGGGAGAAGTGACCAGTGCACTACATGGGCTTCAGCCGTTACTAGGTCTAGGTGCAGTGCACTACATGGGCTTCAGCCGTTACTAGGTCTAGTTGCAGTGCACTACATGGGCTTCAGCCGTTACTAGGTCTAGGTGCAGTGCACTACATGGGCTTCAGCCGTTACTTGGTCTAGTTGCAGTGCACTACATGGGCTTCAGCCGTTACTAGGTCTAGGTGCAGTGCACTACATGGGCTTCAGCCGTTACTAGGTCTAGTTGCAGTGCACTACATGGGCTTCAGCCGTTACTAGGTCTAGGTGCAGTGCACTACATGGGCTTCAGCCGTTACTAGGTCTAGGTGCAGTGCACTACATGGGTTTCAGCCACCACTAGGTCTAGGTGCAGTGCACTACATGGGCTTCCGCCGTTACTAGGTCTAGGTGCAGTGCACTACATGGGTTTCAGCCATTACTAGGTCTAGGTGTAGTGCACTACATGGGCTTCAGCCGTTACTAGGTCTAGGTGCAGTGCACTACATGGGTTTCAGCCATTACTAGGTCTAGCTGCAGTGCACTACATGGGCTTCAGCCGTTACTAGGTCTAGATGCAGTGCACTAAATGGACTTTAGCTGTTACTAGGTCTAAGTGCAGTGCACTACATGGGCTTCAGCCATTACTATGTCTAGGTGTAGTTCACTACATGGGCTTCAGCCATTACTAGGTCTAGATGCAGTGCAATACATGGGCTTCAGCCATTACTAGGTCTAGGTGCAGTGCACTACATGGGCTTCAGCCATTACTAGGTCTAGGTGTGGCTGCAAAGCTGATGTTCTCTCTCATCTGGTTTACTTTTAATTCCCAAAGGAGTGGTAAGTGACTCCCCTTAGGGGACACTGTTACCAATCTAGTGTCGTGGGCACCCCACCCAGAAGATGCCATCCTGGGCAACTGCCTTTCTTGCCCTTGCCAGGGTCCACCACTGCCTGGACCCCAGCCTGCTTCATGGTGGCCATTCTAACACAGTCAGAGTATTTCCTCTCTTCCCTTTATGTACGTAGGTTTGTCACCTCCAGCCAGTGAGAAGTTCCCCCTCAGGCCGCCCATTCACCTGGTGGCAGACTCAATACAGTGCAGAGATGGAGCCTCCAGACCGGGCCAACTGGGATCCTGGACACCACAACCATTCCACAGTTGCTGTGGGTAACAGCTCTGTAAATGTGTCCGGACAGAGTATGCCATTTCAGGGCGGGAGCACCATGGTGACAGCAGTCATCTCGCTGACGGTGTTCGTCATTGGCCTGATGGGCAACACGCTGGCCATCTTTGTGGTACTGCGCTATGCCAAGATGAAGACTGTCACCAACATCTACATCCTCAACCTGGCTGTGGCTGATGAATTGTACATCCTAGGCCTGCCCTTGCTCACCACTCAGAACGTTCTCTCCTACTGGCCCTTTGGCTCTTTCTTGTGTCGCGTGGTGATGACCGCGGACTCTATCAACCAGTTCACTAGCATCTTCTGTCTGACAGCCATGAGTATCGACCGCTACCTGGCTGTGGTCCACCCAATAAGGAGCACGCAGTGGCGGCGGCCCAGAGTCGCTAAGGTCATCAATGCTGCAATCTGGGCCCTCTCCTTTGTGGTGGTTCTGCCCGTCGTCATCTTCTCTGATGTACAGGACATGTTCAACACCTGCAACATGAACTGGCCAGAGCCCAAGGCTGCCTGGTCCACAGCTTTCATCCTGTACACGGCCATCCTGGGCTTCATTGGCCCTCTGCTGGTCATCTGCTTGTGTTACCTGCTTATCGTCATCAAAGTGAAGTCGTCTGGGGCACGGGCTGGCTTCACTAAGCGGCGCAAGTCGGAGCGCAAGGTGACACGCATGGTGGTCATCATCGTGTTGGTGTTCGTACTCTGCTGGTTGCCCTTCTTCCTTACCAACATGGTCAACCTGGTCGTCATTCTGCCCGAAAACAATGTCATGGCCGGCATCTACTTCTTCACTGTCATATTGTCCTATGTCAACAGCTGCGCCAACCCACTGCTTTACGGTTTCTTGTCTGACAACTTCAAGCAGAGCTTTCGCAAGGCCTTATGTATCCACAAGGCCAATGGGGTGGAAGACGGCGACCCCAGCCTGCCTCGCACAGAGAAGACCACTGTCAACAACACTTTCCTTACTCCGAGGAGCCACGACTTCAATGGGCACATGCAGAGCAGCGAGGTACTTGCATCCCTGACGTATCAACTTGCCTTCCTTCCACGACCCCTGAACCAAAGCTGACATATATATACAGCTCCTAAACAGCAGGCCCCATTGAATAGATATGAGCTTAAGATATCACGTTTAGCTCAAGGACGTACAGTTTAAATGGGAATAAAGAATCAGTGGCAGGCAGGTGAGAATGAGGCATCCAGCTGATCCATGCTATGTGTTTCTCAGCCGCGGTGACCTCATAATGCTCGCCAGCTAGCAATTAGCTGTTCCCATCCTGGCTGTAAACTGCCCTCATTGATGCTGAGGAATTGGTGTTTGTCAGGAGGCTGCTGGCAGGTGGTGACAAGGCCCGGTCCATGGGTACCATGCTCCAGTCCACAGACTCATTAGCCTCTGTCGGCCCAGGGCTTGGTTTCTACTGTCTGTGGCCACGTTGTATGATGGGGAGGGACAAAGACAGAGAAAATTGGTCGGATCAGACTGAGATGACCTTTCACTGGAAAAAAAAAATCTGAAAATTCTAGTGGGTAAGGGAGGGGCTGGAGACTTGTGGGTGGTGTTCAGGAGGGGGAAGGCCGAAGAGGAGCTACACGTGAGACCGTAGGGCCAGTGGCACTGGAGGGACATTTGCGTCTGATGATATTAGTATTCATCTTCCCTAGAGGCTTTCTTTGTTTATCTGAGTAAATGTGTTAAAATAGTACAAAAATCACAGCAAGAGCAGGCCAGACAAAGCTGAAGAAGGCTTGTGGGCGTGCGTGGATGGGCCCTTCAGTTCATCCCTGTAAACTGAGACTTTGTGGTGGAAATGAAAAGTAAAGCCGCAGATCTTTTAGTTAGTAACACAATGCTGGCTGGATTGGCAAAGGGTCGGCATGCTGCTATCCGCGCTCCGGGGTCAGGCTCTCTTCTTCATTTAGCTTCATGGACGTTGAGCTGCACGTGTATAAATGCACGTTTAGCCGTTTGAACCTGCAGAACTGCAGAAACACACATGCATTCAGAGACCCGTTGCCTGAAAACACTGCAACAGTCTTTCCAAAAATCAGAGCTCATAAGATATCATTTCATATGTAGTCCTCAAAAGTTACTTAAATTACTGGGATTATACGTTATGAATCTTCCATTTTTAATCTGTTTATCATGTATCCTTCACCAAATTCAACTAACTGACCCATAAGACAAAACGGAAAATCTCAGTAAGAACAATATGACACCTGATCATAGTTCATTCAGATCCAAAACTCAAATCCCTTTCACTTACCTGTGCAAGTGCAGCAACAGACATAAACCTGTTCATAGCCAGAATGAGGTGTTTGCATTGTACTTTCTGTAGATAAAACAGCACGTTCTCCTGTGCTAGTGTAAAACCTGGCAGGACTGATTCCACAGTAAAATCAGAAGGGTTTATCTGATCCAGGCTGTTCCTCCTATGAAGCCCAAGGGTATAGATTTGGGTGTGGACAGTAGGGACATGTCCCTGCCAATAGTGTGAGACTACTGTGTGTGAGGGGGGGCGGGGGGTTCACAGCTGATTTGGTCTTTGGTCAAACCAAACTTATGTCCTTGATGAGGCTACTTAACTCCACCTACTTTTCATTCATCACTGTTAAGAATCTTTAAAGATTCTTGCTGATTTACGGTGACCAGATAATCCATGTGATGGAGGACACGTTGAGCCAGGACTTGCCGGATTTGTAAAATACTATTTCAGTTTAAAGGACATGGATTTTACTTAAGCGCTGAGTTCTTGCTGTGTGCTGATTGGTCAGTGTCCTATAATCATACATATGTCACTAATGTTAACGTGAAACAGCCGTATGAGTCTTTCAGTCAGGTAAACAAAACAGTCAAAGCACAAGGACTGTTTAGCCAAACACAGGAGCCTTTCGGTTTTAAAGCGATTTGTAAAACCTGAAATACTTCATTGTGTTCTCCCATCACATGGGTTATCTAGTCACCCTATGCTAATTGTGCACACATTGACTTCAAATTTGGTTTGTGTCACGTCCCCATGCCTTCTTCCCCGTGTTCCTTGCGGTGTGGCAGTAACGAGCCACACCTGTTCCTCGTTTAACCTTCCCTCTCATTTCAGCCCTCGTGTGGATGATCCCAGATGCCTCTTGTCTGCTCCCTTATCTGTGGTGTATATAGTGCCTCCTCGTCCTGAGCTCCCCAGTCCGGTCATTGTATTGTTGCATGTGTGCTCCTGCTGACTGCCTGTGCTACCCCTCTGGTTGCCCTGTGTTCCCCCCTCTGCTCTCCCAGCCTGGTTTTGACCCTCGCTGTCTGTTTCCTTTTGCCATTTGTATTGTGTTTTAGTTGGAATAAAGCCCCTAACATTTTCCCGGATGCCTGCCTTCGCCTCCCTTTGCCTCCCTCCTTTCCGAGTCATGCCAGCTTGCCACACTTGGATATGGTCAGGTGTGCTTCAAGGCCAAGGTCCACTGTTTCAGGTTGTCTTGTATCTCTGTGTCCCTCTACCACTGTTTCAGGTTGTCTTGTATCTCTGTGTCCCTCTACCACTGTTTCAGGTTGTCTTGTATCTCTGTGTCCCTCTACCACTGTTTCAGGTTGTCTTGTATCTCTGTGTCTCTCTACCACTGTTTCAGGTTGTCTTGTATCTCTGTGTCCCTCTACCACTCTTTCAGGTTGTCTTGTATCTCTGTGTCCCTCTACCACTGTTTCAGGTTGTCTTGTATCTCTGTGTCCCTCTACCTCTATGTCTCTTTCTTGTAGTACATGAGACAATGCTGGTTGTACCCTTTCTTTTCAATGAATTGTGACAGTTGTATTGATTATGTGAGTGCTTGGGCTTGACTACCTTGTGGGTAACCAATTAGATAGGACTTACTAGTGTTCATTGTGTTTTGCGAGCTACCATTTGTGATGGTTTTAAATGTCGTTGTCTTTGCAGGGCATCAAGTTGAAGCCTTGTGGTAACTCAGAGGTGGTGCCCAGGCCCACGGGGCCCAGGGTGATTGGCCAGTCCACCCTATAAACTCTGCAATCTTTTTCTCCCTCCCTCAATCTCTCTCCCTTCTATCCTCACTCCCCAACCTCTTATCACATGCCTAAGGTCTCCCCACACACCCCAGCAGTACAGCCTCCTCAGGATTACCTCCGCCCCCATCAGCAGCTCCCCTCAGCAGCATAATCTGTCCCATTGCTGTTAGCACATGACCTCCGATCTCCCTTTGAACATGGGGCCATCAGACCAGTTCTGCAGGTAAAAAGGGACTGAGGAACAGTGTTCATTGTTGAATGGCTGGAGAAGAAGGGAAACCAATAAAATACACCCAAGGACATCCAAGCACACAGACAAGCACACAGACAAGCATGTCCGTATGCTCATGCCTGCTCTGGTGTGCAGAAATAAGCCTGCAGCCAAAATGCGCAAAGTAATGCGGTTTCCCTTTGATGAAGCTGAGGAACCGGACCGCTTGTATGTAGCGACAGCATGGGTGCATCTGGCAGCTGAGGGTGTGTTGGCGTAACACAGCCGCATCACCATCCTGCAACCTGGACCCCGCATGAAGACTGTAACACATCTGGTAAAAGCAAAGTACCCTGCTGTCTGTCACATCCAGTCCCATCCCCTTCGACAGAGCTCTGTCCAGAAGTCCAGCCTTCCTCTGTGACCTCACACCGCCAGGTTGGCATTCTGGGTAAAAATCCAACTCGCGATGCCAGACTGCCGTGTGGTGCTCACATGTTCAAGGAATTTCGTGAGGCTGTATAACTTATGTAAGCAGTGCTGTTTAAGCCTTATCGCTTCGTACAACTGCACTTGATGCACGTCTGCTCTCTGTCGTCTGTGTGAGGCCATGCAGCTTTTTCTACTTCCTGGTTGTCCTGTAAACGTTTAGTGAATTATGGATGGAAGCGGGATGAGGCCTGGAACTTTTCTTATTACAATCAGATTCAGTCTCCGCCCAGCCTTCAGTGTGCTGTTTTTTTGTGATTTTGTGACATACAGCCAATTCCTGTGTGCTTGTCGTGTGACCACGGTGGCTCCGCCCCCCTCCATACCCTCATCCTGTATAGTTGGGTAAGCTGCTAAACACCCCCAGTTTAACACGCCTTGGACTCCCCATGCGTTTCTGTGCACACGGCGAATGCGAGCGCCAAATGTAAGCGGCAACAAAACGTGTCTCTGTGCGCCTCTCTGGTGAAAATGTAGCACTGTCCCTATTTGTTAATAAAACTGTAATGGAAAGTTATCAAGGCTGTTATCTACAATGTTTCACTCATGATGCCTGAATGTGAAGGGAGGGGGGTATAGTCATTGTGAGACGAATTTCATCATTTCTTCCACAGGTTTATTAACTATAAATATTTCACACTGGGCTTGCAGAGGCAACATAACAGGGGAAGTGGAACCGGACTTAAACAGACAATCGCTGTCATATTCAGTAATCCATACCATAATCAGTATAGTCCAACACGCAAGCAAAGCCGCAGTCCGTATCCCTTCCATCCCGCCTGTCTGTTTGCAGATGGCCACTTAATAAATATCTGTTTGGACCACATGCTTTATCCAACCAGGGACATATGAACAGGTCACCTGATCGGGACCTATGGCAGCCAGCTGGATGGAGACACTTATAAGCACAGACACACGACAGCTGACTGTTAAAATGTGCAGACACTCATGTCACCTGACCTGCGTCTCATGTCTCCCATCACTGTTTGCCTGTGTGACACTAAGGGTGACGACATACAGGACAACTTTATGTTGCTGGGCAATGATGCCAACTATTGTTATTTCCCATTCACATTGGGCCACAAATTTCTATTGGAAAATTCTGATCAGCAGTGGGCAACTTTTCACAACCATCTAGATCCAGATGAGTTGCCCTTTGTCTCACCTGGTTGGCAGTTGCCTGGCAACATCGCTCAAAAAGTTGCCCTGAGTATCATCACCTTAACACATAATAACAAACACAGAGGCTGTGTTAATCACCCACCCCCTCCTTCGTCTCTTTATATCTCTTCTACTCCCCCCTTCACCTTCCCCTCCATTAAGCCGCTCGTCTCCCTGGCCCAAGTTCCTGTTCCTCCGGCTCATGCCTCATTAGGCTTATGAGCAAAGCCGACACCTATCCGTTGCCAGTCAACCAGCTGAAATCCAGTCATTTCCAGAAGGGAACTCGCTGTTGTACCTTTGATCAAGGTGCCCAGTGCTGGGACCGAGTTGAACAAATAAACTTAAGTTGTGCCGAGTGTAAAGATGACATTCGATTCAATGAACGTCACTTGTAGGTAGCGGTAATACATATCATGTCAGTGTTGAGTTAGTCAGACATGGGTGGCACTGCATGTACACAAGTGCAGATGAAGGAAACATGTATGAATGCATTACTAGCTGAGGAAGATGGTTGTAGGAAGATGCCTGGTAAACAAAAATGTCTGTGTTTATTCTAAAGGAAATTGCATAAAATTGTCTTTCAATAGATCTATACTTCATTGATGCTAGAAGCAATTAAATAGGAGTAACAAGAAGGCCTAATTTTTATGTCATTAAGAAAGTAATAATTAGCATATAAAACATCCTCTGACAGATCAGCACAGAGAGGATGGAGAAATTGTGGCCCTTGTTGTATAATGGGAAACATCGCCCGGAACCCAGCATCAGCTGCAGGCCTCAAATGAAATTCAGAAAGCGATACAAGCACGGATCATGCGATCCATATTAATGCAGGACAATCTTTTATGTTATTGCTTTTTCTTAATATGCGAAAAAAGCCCCGTAAAACACGAGTTATGAGGGGCTGTACTGCCGCGGGTCTGCATCTCCTTTAAAGGCTCCAGCTTTTCGTACTGATACAGAATTGCCAGAGTGACAGGCCTCCTGCACTCCTGCTGCTTCTGAGGAGAGTGCGGACATGATAGTTCTATTAAGACTAACATCCACGGAATCACCTCGTTAAGCTATTTTTATGCAGAGCAAGAAAGCTAATTTTCGCTGTTAGCAAATTCCCGGCTCTGTACAACACAGGCATTGACATTAATTTGGTGGTTCTGCACTCTGTTTGGAAAGTTGCTGGTCCAAATTGCTTCGTTGGTAGAATGATTTCAAGGCCATTAACCCACAATTGATTCAGGGACTGGCTGTTTCTTAGTTGTGAGTCTTATAAATAAATAAATATCACTTAAATACAAAAAAGAAATTGTACTTAGGGGACAATCATCAGAGTGTTGTGGGCTCAATTCCCACCTCCAGTTCACATGTTGTCCCTATACTCTAGAAGCTGATCCAAGGGCAATGCATGGTGATGATGGGCTGTCCAAGCTACAGCGAGGATGAGAATCAGAAGGACTGAGACAGAGATGGCATCCGACTTGAGGGGGGGGGGGTGGGGGCAGACTGGCTGTATCGGGGGTCCATTCAATGAAAGAATATGCTGCTCGGTCTCGGACGTGAAGGAGATGCAGCTATAAACAAAACAAGGTCTTTTAAATACAGGTACCGAATGTCAACATCGCGGGCATGCTACTCATACATAACTGGATAATCACCACAATAATCTCAAGAGCTTTGTTTTGAAGTCAATGAGGAGAATGTGGAATGTGTCCTCCTCTTGGAGCTGCTAAATTGATATGAGGTTGCGGCTGGTGGGGTTATTTGTCAGACAGATAGAACTATACGTATGCAGGAACTCCCACTCCGCCAAGTCCTTCCACCAAAGGGATCTTACACCAAACTGAGAACAGCTCAGCTGAGAACATTTCTCCACCAAGCCGCCACCATGCAGTTCCCCTGTTACCTCTGCTCTTCTTTTTATTCCCTTTACCTTCTCGTGAGAGTGTCCACCGTTTAACTTCTTGGCTTTCCATCGACGCCCTGAGTCACGATCATCTGACTCACCAGACCTTCCTCTGACTGAAGCTTGTCATCAGTACATTGTTTACTTTACCGAGAACACTCGTGCTTAAAGCATGCCTGGAGAGATGGAGCTGTTCGTCACTTACATACGCCACGTTGGGAACTGCAGGAGGTTCCTGTGAAACTCAGGCAGCTATTTAGTGGCTTATCCAGAAACTTTAGATGAACCTGATAAAAGCAGAGTCTCAATTAGCATTAACATCATTCCTGAGATCTGTTTCACACTTCCATTGTTTTGGGAAAAACATTCCCCAAGCAAGTCTTGAAAATCTGAAGTAACAGGCCAGTTAATGCTGGTTCTCTCACCTGCATAGAGGTTACAGTTAAATCACTGTCGCGGTGTCTGTGATGCTAGGAAAGGCGGAGCTTGGCCCAGTGACAAGCAGCATGGAGGCGGGGCTTGGTCCAGTGACAAGCAGCATGGAGGCGGGGCTTGGCCCAGTGACAAGCAGCATGGAGGTGGGGCTTGGCCCAGTGACAAGCAGCATGGAGGCGGGGCTTGGCCCAGTGACAAGCAGCATGGAGGTGGGGCTTGGTCCAGTGACAAGCAGCATGGAGGCGGAGCTTGGCCCAGTGACAAGCAGCATGGAAGCGGGGCTTGGTCCAGTCATAAGCAGCATGGAGGTGGAGCTTGGCCCAGTGACAAGCAGCATGGAGGCGGGGCTTGGTCCAGTGACAAGCAGCATGGAAGCGGAGCTTGACCCAGTGACAAGCAGCATGGAGGTGGGGCTTGGCCAAGTGACAAGCAGCATGGAGGCGGGGCTTGGTCCAGTGACAAGCAGCATGGAGGCGGAGCTTGTCCCAGTGACAAGCAGCATGGAGGTGGGGCTTGGTCCAGTGACAAGCAGCATGGAGGCGGGGCTTGGGTAGGTGCCTGTGGGCTAACTGGATTCAGCGGTCTCTAGATCACTTAGGAGAATGATTGGAGGAACATCTCTGCCGAGAGCTGTAGGTTTATAAAAAAACAAAGTGGTAGATCAGAGTTAAACCCCCCCAGAGGAGGGTGGAGGGCTGCTTTATTCAGCGACCCTGTCTTGGATTATTTCTGACCTCTTCAACAAGGTAGTTTTTATCCATGTCTCTGATGCCCCCTGAACCCCACTGCTCATTACCATAAATGTCACCATATGGAATGTTACAGTAGATGCCCTCTCGCTGGGAAGACCTGCAGCAGAGGATTCTGGGGGTTTCATGCTTTCTGGTGTTACAATATCATCAAATCTGGTTTGATCTTATTTAACAACCAAAGCTGTGGTGATCCAGGAAAATGTAATGAAGGGCCATTGAGAATCTATGGAAACTAACTCAGCGATCAAATCCACTGCTGGATCTACAACTAAATCCCAGACTTCAGAGAGACCTGCACTGAAAACTGGCTAGGTGGAATTCCCAAAATCCTTGATCCGATGAAGGGGTTATTTGGGGAAAAATAGTCCTAGACCATTTGCATAACCTAAGCAGGGAATGGAGAGATGACCACCCCAGAGAGTGCGGAGAAGAGACAGGCAGCTAAGCAGGGAATGGAGAGATGACCACCCCAGAGAGTGCGGAGAAGAGACAGGCAGCTAAGCAGGGAATGGAGAGATGACCACCCCAGAGAGTGCGGAGAAGCCACCTGCTGAGACTCTGAGAATCTCAGCACACCCAGAAGAGACAACTCATTCACGGGAGACCTCCTGCACGCCCATGTACCAGGAACACAGGAGAGATCCTCAGTGAGACAACAGCAAGCCACCTCATTGATCTGTGATTCATGCAAGGGAGTCTGCTAACCACTCCCCTCCCACTGAACATGTGAGAGAACAACAACAGTCATTCGGTTCATGGGATTGGACTGCCCTACGCTGGGACAGGGCTTCTCAAAAACAGGATGAGGAATCACTCTCTCTCCGCATTTCTGTAAACTTCCACCCTCTTCATTCATTAACCATCAGTTGTTATTGAAGTAAAATTTATTGTAATGGGAAAGCAAGGAGCACATGTTTATGATGAGAACCGTGGCTATCCCAGGGCAAATTTGCTGTACAATATCCCAAAGTGTACTGTATATGCTTAAAATTATAAACTGAAGCTCTGCCAACACAAGGGAAAGAAATAATTGACAGTTAAATGGAAATGTTGACAGAAGCGTAAGTTGATTAAATGTCTATTCATATTCTAAATGAGTCACTGCAATTAGTGCTCAGGTTTAAAGCTTTGTGTGCAGTTGCCTGTCTAATGCTCTGGGTTGACCAAAGACATGAAACAGGAGCACCTCCTAATCTCGCTTTGCAGACGCTTTTCCGCTCCGCAGCCTAATTGCAGATTTTCATACAGGTGCGCATTCATTGAAGAGTTCTGCCGTAATCAAAAAGGCATCTTTAAATGAAGCGGCGAAAGGGCAGGAGCTTGGTGGGAGTGAGGAAATAGATACATCAGCGGCGGGAGTTACAAGCCAACAGATAATCAAATCTGACCAGGTAATTCCTCCACCAGCTTATGTTACTCAGGGTCATTGCTGTGACTTGAACGGGCTCAACTGCGTGCATGCAGAGGACAAGGGATGCGGAGTGGTGCTCCCTGGTGGTCAGCTATGGGCATGTGTTTGGGAGAGCGGGGCCTTAGCTGGTGTTCTGGGTTGCGGATGTTTCAGTGCTGAGTGCTGTTAAGGAGGCTGTCATGCTATCTCACTCAAGCTGGAGACCTCAGTCCCACAACCTGCAGCTGTACTGTGACCCTCTGTCTCTCCAGCTGTATGTGACCCTGCATCCCTGCAGCTGTACTGTGACCCTCTGTCTCTGCAGCTGTACTGTGACCCTCTGTCTCTCCAGCTGTACTGTGACCCTGCATCCCTGCAGCTGTACTGTGACCCTGCATCCCTGCAGCTGTACTGCGACCCTCTGTTTCTCCAGCTGTATGTGACCCTGCATCCCTGCAGCTGTACTGTGACCCTGCATCCCTGCAGCTGTACTGTGACCCTCCATCCCTGCAGCTGTACTGTGACCCTCTGTCTCTGCAGCTGTACTGTGACCCTGCATCCCTGCAGTTGTACTGTGACCCTCCATCCCTGCAGCTGTACTGTGACCCTCCATCCCTGCAGCTGTACTGTGACCCTCTGTCTCTCCAGCTGTACTGTGACCCTCTGTCTCTGCAGCTGTACTGCGACCCTCCATCCCTGCAGCTGTACTGTGACCCTCTGTCTCTGCAGCTGTACTGTGACCCTCTGTCTCTGCAGCTGTACTGCGACCCTCCATCCCTGCAGCTGTACTGTGACCCTCTGTCTCTGCAGCTGTACTGCGACCCTCCATCCCTGCAGCTGTACTGTGACCCTGCATCCCTGCAGCTGTACTGCGACCCTCTGTCTCTGCAGCTGTACTGTGACCCTCCATCCCTGCAGCTGTACTTTAACCCTCCATCCCTGCAGCTGTACTGCGACCCTCTGTCTCTGCAGCCGTACTGTGAGCAGAATCAGATCATGTGTTACCTCGTGATAACCTTGACCAGGCATCAGAGTATAAGCCAGCACACAGCTTCTGATACATATCAGCTAAATCTCTGATCTGTTCTGCATACATTTTCTATCACAGAGTTTATGGTTTTCCTATCTGCTCCAACCCCCAAAACAGTTTGAGACAGAATTCCTGATTATCATCCAGGGTGTCCCTTCATGTGGACCCTGTGTAGGATCTAAGTTTGGGTAAACGCCATGCAGGAGGGATAGATCATGGTCTAATAGATGTTTTATTTTTCTTAACCATATGTTTCACTCTCACTGTCTCTTTTCCAAACTCTGATGTAGACGGATCATGCCGCACGTTAGGTGACAGCTCTCACACTGCAAAATGGCTGTGGGAATCGTTCCCAAACAAATATTATGAATTTACTTTTACAAGTGTGCAAATATGTATAGCACACATTAGCTGTACGCACAGCAGCTGGCCTTGATTAAGTCGCCTTTGTCTCCATGCTGTTGTCCAGACAGCTGAGCCACCATGACATGTTTGCTCTACAAATGCTGTCATCCCCTGGGCTGGGCTCTGCTGGGCTGGGCTTAGCTGGGCTTAGCTGGGCTGGGCTGGGCTGGGATGGGCTGGGCTGGGATGGGCTGGGCTGGGCTGGGCTCTGCTGGGCTCATTTGGGCTGGGCTGGGTTGGGTTGGGCTGGGCTCTGCTGGGCTGGGCTGGGCTGGGCTGGGCTGGGTTCGGCTCGGCCCTGCTGGGCTGGGCTGGGCTGGGTTGGGCTCTGCTGGGCTCATTTGGGCTGGGCTCGATAGGACAGCGGTAACGCTCGCACCTGACCCCCACTCTATATTGTTGCCTTGTTGTCCTTGGGCTGTCTGGGCTTCCTTGGGTTGGGGTACTCTGTGTGCTTATGCCAGGCCAAAGTTGTATAGTCAGGTGTGCTCTGCAATGAACTACATCGGCTAGCTGAGTGTACAATACTACAGTAAATCAGAGTATAGTAAATCACAATACAAAATCACACTGATAGCCTGGAGATGCAGAGGACAGTAAATCATACAACATTGGTAAGTTACAGCGTACAGTAAATTATAGCAAGTGCAGGCCATGCAAGTGCAAATAAATTACCCAGGGTGTGCAGAAAGTGCCCATGGCAGCTAGCAGAGGTACGCATGGCAGATCCATACTGCATATAGGTGCACAGATTGAAATTGTGATAGAAAATATGCAAATGTGTAAATACATACAATTTTGCACAACATATGGTAGAACCCAAGCCACAGAAACATAGGAGCACTGACATTTATGCAGTTATGGGACTGGTATAAGCAGGTCTTCTGGAGAGGGTCGGCACTGTAATGGAGGCATGAAGACTGGTGAGGAATGGTGAGGAATAATGAGGAATGGTCAAGAAATGGTGAGGAATGGAAAAGGAATGGAGAGCAGTGGTGAGGAACAGTAAGGACTGGTGAGGACTGGAGAGCAGTGGTGAGGAACAGTAAGGACTGGTGAGGACTGGAGAGCAGTGGTGAAGAACAGTAAGGACTGGTGAGGACTGGAGAGCAGTGGTGAGGAACAGTAAGGACTGGTGTGGACTGGAGAGCAGTGGTGAGGAACAGTAAGGACTGGTGAGGACTGGAGAGCAGTGGTGAGGAACAGTAAGGACTGGTGAGGAATGGTGAGCAGTGGTGGGGACTGGTGAGGGCTGGAGAGCAGTGGTGAGGAACAGTAAGGACTGGTGAGGACTGGGGAAAGAACAGCGAGGACTGGAGAAAAATGATGAGGAACGGTGAGGAACGGTGAGGGATAGTAAAAAAATGGTGACGAACGGTTAGGACTAGAGAGCAATGGTGAAAGAATGGTGAAGGATTGTAAGGAATGGTGAATGAATGATGAGGACTGGTGAGGAATTGTGGGGAAAGGTGAGTACTGGTAAAGCCTGATGAGGACTGGAGAGCAATGGTGAAGGAATGGTGATGAATGCTGAGGAACGGTGAGGACTTGTGAGCTGGTTCCCGACAGCCTGGGATGTTTTATTGATCATCTGGTTATGGGTCTAAAGGCCAGAAAAAACTGTTAAAGCAGGAAAACAAGGTAAACAAGAGGAACCACAACACACAGGAGAAATGTAAGAAGAGATAGCAAGCTTTCCGTCCAGATCCTGCTTCCCCCCCTTAGCCAATTCAGTCACTTCCTGTAAATATAACCTTACCAGGTCTAGGAAAAAGGTATGAGGGCTCAGGGGGAGTCTCTCTGCATTCCCGTGTGTCATCACAGTACATCGGGAAACTGCCCAATGTAAAAGAAACTGACATCTGATTCTGCACAGTGCGTTTCTGCCAGTCGTGTCACTAGGCTTTATGAAGACAGAAATCACAAACAATAAAACTCATGATGAAGTTACTTCACCAAAAAGATGCTCCAGTCTGAGTAGTTATTAATGAACAACTCAAGATTAACCTGTTTATCCAAGGAAGTTGCCGCATTTCGCAAAGAAAATACCTTTCCAAAGTAAAGATGACTTCAGTGGATCAAATGGAGTAAAAAAACATCTGAGATTTTCACATGCCCCCCCCCCCCCCCCCCCCCCCCCCCACCCGCGTGTTTTTCATGACTCAGAGTGATTGCCGTGGTTTGCCAATGCCCACTTGACATTTCGCACTGAAGATTTAAATTGCATCCTGCACTCTTCCATTATGTCCTGTCACCATCCTTATGAACATCCAGTAATGCCCTGGGGGAGAGACGTGATGCAGTGACATGCAGTGACATGCATGCAACCATGCAAGGCTGCACACGTAATTCATATAAAGACATGCACCCCCTGAATAGATTATCACAAAAGTATTTCCACCCCCCCCCCCCCTACCACCGCCCTTCAAGAATGAGCACCTAACCTCAGTGCCCTCTATAAACATAATGAAGGCACCCCTAATTTGAATTTACTCTGTAATTACTTCAGCAAGTGGTGGGGGTCCGCCCCCTCCATCAAAGGGCTCCGAGACATGAGGCAGAACTTAGTTTATAAAGTGCTTTCTGAGAGGGAGTGCCTTAACTGCTCATCACCAATAGTGGACAGGATTACTATGGGCTGTCAGTCATAAACCCCGACCAAGTGGCTAATCTATTTGTTCTGGGCAGTGATTGGCAGATGGAAGTCCCACCCACAATTCTTAAAAAGGCTCGAGTGCCCTATTGCTGGCTGTGGCATTCTTTTGTGCCAATTTCAAAACTGATAAAAAAAATAACAGTGACCTTTTTACAACAGGTCCATCAATCCCTCCATTTTCAGTAACCAATTGTCCTTTTCAAGGTTGTGGGTTTGTAACAGATCAATATTGAAAATGTTAATATAATTCGTGTTGATGACAGGCCTGACCAGGCCCCTTATTTTCCCATAACTGCAGTGTTGATGTTGCTTTTGTGTGCGTGTGTATTGTGTGTGTGTGTGTGTGTGTGTGTGTGTGTGTGTGTGTGTGTGTGTGTGTGTGTGTGTGTGTGTGTGCGCGCACACCTGTACATAAATCCCAGCTGTAGCTATGGAGGGATTTATATCAGCTCGGATTATCCAGTAATGTTACTGACAGTGTGATGCAAGACTGGGACCCAAAGTGAAGGAGTTGAGATAAATGGGAGTATGAGAGCCGCTTCTCAATGTTGAGGAACAAATATTCTGGAGGTAAAGCCAGCAGGCGGCAGGGGCGGGTCAACTGGAGAGCGGGACCAATCATGGCAGGGCAGAGAGGCCAATCAGGGCAGGGAAGCAGGACAGGAAGTGGTGCTTCCCCACAGTACTGTCAATCACCCAAGGAGGTGTACTGGGGGGGGGGGAGTCTTGGCAGTATCCCCAGTCAGCCTTCCTCCTCGCTGCCCCCCCAGATCCAGAGTAAAAGCCCAAAACTACAGTGGCAGTTTCGGCATGAAGTCCCCTCTGCTCCGTCCTTTTCAGTTTTTCAAGGTTCATAGAACATTCTCTGTTGAGTACAGCACTGCTGAATACACACAGACATTAACAATGAACAACTAATGCATCTTCACGCTTCCGCTGGCTTTGTTGTGGACAGAGATACAGTGAAATGCTATTATGTGTCCCTGTTGGCTGAGCCCCATCCCCTCCGTAGCCTCATCTTCACCCCAGAGTCAAACCTCTCTCTCCTAACTAGCAGCACTACTGACAGTAACACTCTCACAGGTACATAGCAGTAAGCAGCGTGGTAATTAAGGACAGAAAACTGTAACATTGAGGTTGTTGGTTTGAGTCCCGAAAGCATCCTACTGGACAAATGGTGAAAAACTGCAAGTCACATGCGATAAAAGCAACTTAAAGCACAGTGAGAGGCATGGATTACACAGCCTGGGTCTCTATATGAAAATTTATATTAAGGATTAAAAATGAAATCGTGAATTTGTTACCATTGGAACTTTAACAGAAATATAAAAAGCTGAGGGATCTCTCAGCAGTCTGACTGTCCTGCTCGAGTGACCAAGCCGGTTGGATGTTAGATTGTGGGTGTCGTGGGCGACGGTAACTGTATCACTGCTGGGCACATATCCCCCAAAACTGCTACAGTGGGACTGGACATATGACTTCAACCAGCAGAATCCTAAAGGTTAGATCGAACCGTAACAATTGGTTACATACTTCAGTGTAATGAAAATACACTGAAAACTGGACGCATGTAATCGGATGGAGAGTCATTTACAGTCCTGTCACTTCTCACTGCCACAAACCAGCAAAGCACATATATTCCATTTAGGATGGATGGCTAATTATGTCTGAACCATCTAAGGGCTAGTCGTGCTGAAAACACTTTCAGGAAATGGGCCCAATCAGCACAGATACATTTCATATGGTGGGGGTCTGGTGTTTACTATACATGTTGCCTAATTATAGGTTGTATGGCGGTTGGAAATAGCATACCTTAGGTTTATGGTGACACATGCAAAGGCTGCCCCCTGCAATGTCCATACTTGACACGCACAAAGGCTGCCCCCTGTAATGTCCATACTTGACACGCACAAAGGCTGCCCCCTGCAATGTCCATACTTGACACATACAAAGGCTGCCCCCTGTAATGTCCATACTTGACACACACAAAGGCTGCCCCCTGCAATGTCCATACTTGACACGTACAAAGGCTGCCCCCTGTAATGTCCTTACTTGACACGCACAAAGGCTGCCCCCTGTAATGTCCATACTTGACACGCACAAAGGCTGCTCCCTGTAATGTCCTTACTTGACACGTGCAAAGGCTGCCCCCTGCAATGTCCATACTTGACACATACAAAGGCTGCCCCCTGTAATGTCCATACTTGACACGCACAAAGACTGCCCCCTGTAATGTCCATACTTGACACGCACAAAGGCTGCCCCCTGTAATGTCCATACTTGACACGCGCAAAGGCTGCCCCCTGTAATGTCCATACTTGACACATACAAAGGCTGCCCCCTGTAATGTCCATACTTAACACATACAAAGGCTGCCCCCTGCAATGTCCATACTTGACACGCACAAAGGCTGCCCCCTGTAATGTCCATACTTGACACATACAAAGGCTGCCCCCTGTAATGTCCATACTTGACACGTACAAAGGCTGCCCCCTGCAATGTCCATACTTGACACGCGCAAAGGCTGCCCCCTGTAATGTCCATACTTGACACGTACAAAGGCTGCCCCCTGTAATGTCCATACTTGACACGTACAAAGGCTGCCCCCTGCAATGTCCATACTTGACACGCGCAAAGGCTGCCCCCTGTAATGTCCATACTTGACACATACAAAGGCTGCCCCCTGTAATGTCCATACTTGACACATACAAAGGCTGCCCCCTGTAATGTCCATACTTGACACGCACAAAGGCTGCCCCCTGCAATGTCCATACTTGACACGTACAAAGGCTGCCCCCTGTAATGTCCATACTTGACACGTACAAAGGCTGCCCCCTGCAATGTCCATACTTGACACATACAAAGGCTGCCCCCTGTAATGTCCATACTTGACACGTACAAAGGCTGCCCCCTGTAATGTCCATACTTGACACGTACAAAGGCTGCCCCCTGTAATGTCCATACTTGACACGCACAAAGGCTGCCCCCTGTAATGTCCATACTTGACACGTACAAAGGCTGCCCCCTGTAATGTCCATACTTGACACGTACAAAGGCTGCCCCCTGCAATGTCCATACTTGACACATACAAAGGCTGCCCCCTGTAATGTCCATACTTGACACGTACAAAGGCTGCCCCCTGTAATGTCCATACTTGACACGTACAAAGGCTGCCCCCTGTAATGTCCATACTTGACACGTACAAAGGCTGCCCCCTGTAATGTCCATACTTGACACGTACAAAGGCTGCCCCCAGTAATGTCCATACTTGACGCCGTTGTGTGTCTCTGAGGTCATGTCCAGCTCAGGAAGTATCTCATCCAGCCCTTCATTTTTGTCTCCAGTCCTTTTTTTCTGGATTCACCTCATCAAGTTCTGTCTCCTCTCTGCTTGCATCCGTTCTTCTCAGACTCACTTTTTAAATGGAATAATGTTTGGTGCCTTCAGTGTCTCGGACAAAAACCAGGCTTGGAAGGATGTGGTTTAAATATAAGTCGAAATGAATGGTGCTGGAGTTTGTAGGAGTTACTTTATTTTTATTGTGTTTATTTTCCTTATTATGTCTTATTACGTGGTTTGTCCTTGTTTCATTGTGAGAGTAAAAGCAGCTAATTCCCTTTTCTTTTCTTTCTTTCTCTGCTGTTGCACTTACCGCTGGGAACAGTCATTCTGTTCACGTCTAAAACTAACATTTAAGTTGTCATTTCCTGATCTTTTTCCCCATTTTTTTTTGGCATTTTGAGACGGTGTGCTCCTAAGAGCAGGTACCAAATCCGCGGCACTGATGCCTGCTAATGGCCTCCTGTCACTAAGTTGCTGTGTAATTCGGCAGAGCGATCTCCCATACTGGGGGCGGCATGCTGGTGCAGTGGTTAGCACTGTTCCTCACACCTGTGGGACCCGGGTTCGAGTCTCCGCCTGTGTCACATGTGTGTGGAGTTTGCATGTTCTCCCCATGTCGTCGTGGGGTTTCCTCCGGTTTCCCCCCACAGTCCAAAAAACATGCTGAGCCTAATTGGAGTTGCTACATTGCCCGTAGGAGTGCATGTGAGAGTGAATGGTGTGTGACTGTGCCCTGCGATGGGCTGGCCCCCCATCCTGGGTTGTTTCCTGCCTCATGCTCATTGCTTCCGGGATAGGCTCCAGACCCCCCACGACCCAGTAGGACAAGCGGTTTGGAAAATGGATGGATGGATGGATGGATGGATCTCCCATACTAGTGAATTCATTTACTGCCATTTTTGAAAGTCGTTTTGAAAGCCTGAAAATGACTCTTGTTCCACTGATAAATGGTCCAGTTTTCTTTCATTTCTTTCATTTATTTGTTTACTTACTGCAGCCTATTTACAGGCGTCAGACTTATACATGATGGCTCACTGTCATTTTTCACACTTGCCCTTCTTAGGAAATTACAAGGACCAAGAGGATACAAGTGTGGCTTATGGAAGCTGTTCCTCCCCATTTCCTTCTCGCCTGCCTACCGGCACAGGCGTCTATGCCATGGTGTTACGCTCTTGGTGATGAGCAGTGTGTTACGCTGCAGAGAGGACGCATCTCCGAATTTAAACGTTTTTAACGGAAACTCATGTTGACTTAAATAGGAAAGGAATACTCATGGTAAGCAGCTGAAATACGTAAAAAGACAAAAACTCCACAGCTATTGGGCTGTTTTTTTCCAGCACTGAGCGGAAATGAGTGCAGGGGTCAATCCGACTCGTTCTGTCACTTTAGATTTGTTCCGCTATAATTGATGCCTCATCTAAATGAAACACAAATCATCGCATCACACATGCATATAATGAATATAATGAGATATTATTCAAAAATAATAAAATACTCAATGCATAGGAGTGGCATGGCGGTTCGAGTCTCCGCTTGGCTTACGTGTGCAGCTTCCTCCGGGTACTCCGGTTTACCCCCACAGTCCAAAGACATGCTGAGGCTAATTGGAGTTACTAAATTGCCCGTAGGAGTCCGTGTGTGTGAATGGTGTGTGAATGTGCCCTATGGTGGGCTGCCCCCCCTGTCCTTGTTGGTTCCCTGCCTGGTGCCCATAGCTTCCAGGATAGGCTCTGGGCTCCCCGCAACCGAGAAGGATAAGTGGTTTGGAAAATGGATGAATGGATTTAACTCATAAAGCATGGCACAGGACATCGCAATTCCCTGTTCATGCAATATGCATTTCTGGTATAATCATAAGATTAGTGTGTGTGTGTGTGTGTATATATATATATATATATATATATATTAAATGTTCAAAGCTTAGTAAATGTCAGACTAGTACAAAAAGTAGGAAAACATTACCTCTGACATTTTCCCGGTCGGTATATTATCATTTAGGACCCCCTCCCCTACCCCCGCTCTAGGCCAAATTCACCATGGGGCCCCTGTAGTTCCGGTGTTCTCGTTCTCTTTTGGTGACTGTGATGAATCCAGTGAAAAGGCTGGAGAAGAGGTGTGCAATGTTCACAATGTGCCGGGGTGGGGGGTACGGGGTGCTGAAAGGTGTTCTTTTAGGCAGGGAGGTGCGGTCTATTTGGACGGGGTCACGACGCAGCGACATGTTCTCATTACTGCAGTCTCACAGTAATGATGCTTATGCACTGTGCTCTTGATAGGTTGCTGTGGAAACCTGGAAGAGTCACAGAAGAATGACAGGAGGTGGGGGGCTGCACCAGGTGGCCAGGTCCCTTAAACGTCCAGGAAGTCAGTGCCTCTCTATGGCATGATGTCCATACTCCCTGGGATATAGTCAGGAGTGGCGACCCCCTCTGGATGAGTCTAACCAGCTTCCAGAGCCTCCTCCCTGTATGCTCCTCATGTGCCTCTCCCCAAAATGCGTCCTCCCCCTTCTTGGACACCTCCTCCCTGAGCGCTCCTTGTGTGCCCCCATCCTCAAGTGAGCTTCGTGTGCCTCCTACCTGTGTACTCCTCATGTGCCTCATCCTTGAGCCCTCCTCACATGCTACCTCCCTGAGTGCTCCTTGTATACCTCCTCCCTATGTGCTCCATGCATGTCTCCTCCCCATGGACTGACTCTCTCCGAGCGCTCCTCATATGCCTCTCCTCCTAGTGCTTCTTGTGCAGCATTTCCCCGAGCTCTCATCGTATGCCTCCCTCTGAGCGCTGTGCACGTGGCACCTCCCCAAACGCTCCTAGCGTGCCGCCTCCCTGAGTGCTCCTCGCGTGCCACCTCCTCGAGTGCTCCTCACGTGCTGCATCACTGAGTGCTCCTCATGTGGCGCCTCCCCAACTGCTCCTTGTGTTCCGCCTCCTTGAGTGCTCCTCGCGTGCCACCTCCCCGAGTGCTCCTCGTGTGCTGTGCCCCCGAGTGCTCCTCATGTGCCACCTCCTTGAGTACTCCTCGCATGCTCCTTGTGTGCTCCTCGCGTGCCGCCTCCCTGAGTGCTTCACACGTGCCGCCTCCCCAACTGCTCCTTGTGTTCCGCCTCCCTGAGTGCTCCTCGCGTGCCGCCTCCCTGAGTGCTCCTCGCGTGTCGCCTCCCTGAGTGCTCCTCGCGTGCCGCCTCCCTGAGTGCTCCTCGCGTGCCGCCTCTCTGAGTGCTCCTCGCGTGTCGCCTCCCTGAGTGCTCCTCGCGTGTCGCCTCCCTGAGTGCTCCTCGCGTGCCGCCTCCCTGAGTGCTCCTCGCGTGCCAGCTATTTCCATCTTCTTATCATGGTTTCCGGAGTGATGGGTTTTTACGCTCAAGCCATTTCCATTTGCTAGGATGTTTCCTGAATCACACAGGTGTAGGGAGCCGCCCACTGGCCCAATGGCGGAATCCAATGGCGCAGCCGAAGGCTGTGAATGCGTGTTGGTCCTTCCAAGCGCTCCTGGGAATTACTTACCCTTTTTAATATGCAAAATATTCTTTTAGACACATATCTGACTCCATTTTATTAAAGACCTTATTTCAGTATTTTGTAGTCATGACATTTATGTTGTTCAGATTACTTCGAGACTCTCCTTTATATTACCAACTCTAGTTTACCCCTGACGAAGAAGTCCGCCAGATTCCCGATCGGCGATCTGTGGGCGGATCCACAGGGTTCCACAGGGTTTGCCTTAGAGGTACAGAAATCACCACCATTTAAGACAATGTCAGCCTCTGATTATTCGGGTCCCTCGACCTATATAATTTCCCAAAGGCTCAGTGTCTGCCAATTACTGAGCATGTGGGTGCCTCGGAGATTAAGCCGATGTTTACCCAAACCACACGTACGTCCACCTCAGAGGCTCAGCCGGGGGCAGCCCATATCATAACGTGTGTCAACCTCAGCGGCAGTGAAGGCGCACGTTTCGTACTGGTAGTTTGCTTACTTTTGGCTTGTCTCAGGGACTCCGCCGATGCTACCCGTTATTTTACTGTGTGAACGTCTCAGGGACTATGCCCGGTGCCTAGGAACATAGTGTGTACGCCCCTCAGAGGGTAGACCGGTACCTTTCATCAACTTGTGTTGACCTCAGAGGTTACGTCGGCCCGTAACTGAGGGTGTGCGAACTCCAGAGGTGTGGTTCTGGTATCCACCTAACTTAACTTGGGCAGTCGAGTTTGGGACCCAGATAAAGGGGACTTAACCCAGAGGCTGCAGGATAGTATTTATCACTTTAGTCCTAATCAGGATAGAAGCCCAATCTGGAAAGTTTATAAAGAAGTTAGCCAGAAAGTCATAAATTAATCGAAACAACATTTATTAAACATACTACAATATACAATTATTGACATGTGGCCACATACTCTTAAATACATTTGGACAAATACAATATTAAACAATCACATTCCTCAGCTGAGAGTGCACAAAGTTCTGCGGAAAGTATCTGACTACAGATGGACTTTTGCACAGTTCTCTGTGGGAGCTCTGATTACAGAGTGACTCCCCGACTTCTTCTGAGACGTTTCCTTAAGTATCCAAACCAGGTGATGGCATGTCTCTGAAGACTGACCAATTTCGGTCAATGGTTAATTTTAGAGGCATTGTTGGCCTTGGTTCTCAGGTCCCCAGCCAATCAGATCACTTTAGGGGGCGGTCGTAATGCTCTTGTTCTACCATGTGAGAGGCTCTCTCATTTTGGGGGGTTTTAGCCAAATTTTCTATATTTCTCTTAGGGAAAGCTATACTGCCTTAAATCAGAGTATAATACTCGCCATCTCATGCCTATTCAAACGAGACCAAACATGTGTGTATTTGTCCCTAACATCTATGTGTGGTGAGTTATCCTGTTTATAGTGGAAAAGGTGTCTGTGTCTGGAGGCTGACAGCTGTTGTTGCTGTGGATTGACTGTGGAATTCCGGCCACTCCGGGGGGTGAAAGGTCTTGCTTTTTCTGTGTTGCTCCGGTTATTCCTATCCAGTCTCTCAGGAGCTGGCAGGCCTTTGCCTTCCTTAAAAGGGGAGGTCTGATGAGTGGAGTCCAGTCTTGCCTGGGCCAGAGGGTCCTTTTCGTGGAGCTCTGAAATAGACTGATGCAGGCTGATCAGAGTTGGGGCCTGGAGGACCTTTAAGTTTTATGTCCTTACAGAGGTCACAGCTGACAGAGCTGACAGAGCTGACAGCTGGACGGTTGATCTCAGCTACAGAACCACCTGATGCGGGACTTGGGCCCACATGAAGCAGGGTTTCATGCTGCCACACTCTTCAG
This sequence comes from Brienomyrus brachyistius, assembly GCF_023856365.1. Classification (NCBI taxonomy): domain Eukaryota; kingdom Metazoa; phylum Chordata; class Actinopteri; order Osteoglossiformes; family Mormyridae; genus Brienomyrus; species Brienomyrus brachyistius. The sequence goes on from NC_064537.1 coordinate 2,053,574, forward strand.
CAGGACGTCTCAGCACCACCAGTCCACCCTCTCATTCCCATGAGAGCGTTTTAGCTTGATCGGGGGTTGGACACTGCTTGCCAAACTGACACAAAAATAGTATTGTCCCCTTACTTCCTGTTCATGCATCATTTTCTTTAGTGAGACGTGGGTATGGGAGCTGTCTGTGTTCCTGAATTATATTGAGAGGGAGGGGAATCAAAGGTCATCCTGGCTCCCATACACCCTGTTTGTATGCAGTCTAGCTGTTACAATGCCACTTACAAAGAAGAGGAATGACAATGGGTTCCATGCAAGCCTCCGAGTTCTTTGTGAATGAACGGACTCCGGGATGGCAGTGCCTCCGCCGCCTGTCTTCACCGGCTTCCGGCTCTGATAACCTCCTTACCTGTGAAGGACCAGCACGGCAGAGATAAGCTGGGAGGTGCAGGCTGGGTACTCATGCTTACACTCCAAATCACGAGCTCTTCAGCACAGAAGATTCTATTTACATTGAATGTCCTAGTCTGTCCATCTGTCTTTCGCAGCATATCCTGGTGAGGGTCGCAATGGCTCCTGAAGCCTGCGGCAGAAGCAGGAGTGTGACATAGACGGGGTGTCTGATGTGAGGAGTGTGACATAGACGGGGTGTCTGATGTGAGGAGTGTGACATAGACGGGGTGTCTGATGTGAGGAGTGTGACATAGACGGGGTGTCTGATGTGAGGAGTGTGACATAGACGGGGTGTCTGATGTGAGGAGTGTGACATAGACGGGGTGTCTGATGTGAGGAGTGTGACATAGACGGGGTGTCTGATGTGAGGAGTGTGACATAGACGGGGTGTCTGATGTGAGGAGTGTGACATAGACGGGGTGTCTGATGTGAGGAGTGTGACATAGACGGGGTGTCTGATGTGAGGAGTGTGACATAGACGGGGTGTCTGATGTGAGGAGTGTGCCATAGACGGGGTGTCTGATGTGAGGAGTGTGCCATAGATGGGGTGTCTGATGTGAGGAGTGTGACATAGACGGGGTGTATGATGTGAGGAGTGTGACATAGACGGGGTGTCTGATGTGAGGAGTGTGCCATAGATGGGGTGTCTGATGTGAGGAGTGTGACATAGACGGGGTGTCTGATGTGAGGAGTGTGCCATAGACGGGGTGTCTGATGTGAGGAGTGAGACATATACGGGGTGTCTGATGTGGGGAGTGTGACATAGACGGGGTGTCTGATGTGAGGAGTGTGCTATAGACGGGGTGTCTGATGTGAGAGTCTGACATAGACGGGGTGTCTGATGTGAGGAGTGTGACATAGACGGGGTGTCTGATGTGAGGAGTGTGACATAGACGGGGTGTCTGATGTGAGGAGTGTGCCATAGACGGGGTGTCTGATGTGAGGAGTGTGCCATAGACGGGGTGTCTGATGTGAGGAGTGTGACATAGACGGGGTGTCTGATGTGAGGAGTGTGCCATAGACGGGGTGTCTGATGTGAGGAGTGTGCCATAGACGGGGTGTCTGATGTGAGGAGTGTGACATAGACGGGGTGTCTGATGTGAGGAGTGTGACATCGATGGGGTGTCTGATGTGAGGAGTGTGACATAGATGGGGTGTCTGATGTGAGGAGTGTGACATAGACGGGGTGTCTGATGTGAGGAGTGTGACATAGATGGGGTGTCTGATGTGAGGAGTGTGACATAGACGGGGTGTCTGATGTGAGGAGTGTGCCATAGACGCGGTGTCTGATGTGAGAGTGTGACATAGACGGGGTGTCTGATGTGAGGAGTGTGCCATAGACGGGGTGTCTGATGTGAGGAGTGTGACATAGATGGGGTGTCTGATGTGAGGAGTGTGCCATAGACGGGGTGTCTGATGTGAGGAGTGTGACATAGACGGGGTGTCTGATGTGAGGAGTGTGACATCGATGGGGTGTCTGATGTGAGGAGTGTGACATAGATGGGGTGTCTGATGTGAGGAGTGTGCCATAGACGGGGTGTCTGATGTGAGGAGTGTGACATAGATGGGGTGTCTGATGTGAGGAGTGTGACATAGACGGGGTGTCTGATGTGAGGAGTGTGCCATAGACGCGGTGTCTGATGTGAGAGTGTGACATAGACGGGGTGTCTGATGTGAGGAGTGTGCCGTAGACGGGGTGTCTGATGTGAGGAGTGTGACATAGACGGGGTGTCTGATGTGAGGAGTGTGACATAGACGGGGTGTCTGATGTGAGGAGTGTGACATAGACGGGGTGTCTGATGTGAGGAGTGTGCCATAGACGGGGTGTCTGATGTGAGGAGTGTGCCATAGATGGGGTGTCTGATGTGAGGAGTGTGACATAGACGGGGTGTCTGATGTGAGGAGTGTGACATAGACGGGGTGTCTGATGTGAGGAGTGTGCCATAGACGGGGTGTCTGATGTGAGGAGTGTGCCATAGACGGGGTGTCTGATGTGAGGAGTGTGACATAGATGGGGTGTCTGATGTGAGGAGTGTGACATAGACGGGGTGTCTGATGTGAGGAGTGTGCCATAGACGCGGTGTCTGATGTGAGAGTGTGACATAGACGGGGTGTCTGATGTGAGGAGTGTGCCATAGACGGGGTGTCTGATGTGAGGAGTGTGACATAGATGGGGTGTCTGATGTGAGGAGTGTGCCATAGACGGGGTGTCTGATGTGAGGAGTGTGACATAGACGGGGTGTCTGATGTGAGGAGTGTGACATCGATGGGGTGTCTGATGTGAGGAGTGTGACATAGATGGGGTGTCTGATGTGAGGAGTGTGCCATAGACGGGGTGTCTGATGTGAGGAGTGTGACATAGATGGGGTGTCTGATGTGAGGAGTGTGACATAGACGGGGTGTCTGATGTGAGGAGTGTGCCATAGACGCGGTGTCTGATGTGAGAGTGTGACATAGACGGGGTGTCTGATGTGAGGAGTGTGCCGTAGACGGGGTGTCTGATGTGAGGAGTGTGACATAGACGGGGTGTCTGATGTGAGGAGTGTGACATAGACGGGGTGTCTGATGTGAGGAGTGTGCCATAGACGGGGTGTCTGATGTGAGGAGTGTGCCATAGACGGGGTGTCTGATGTGAGGAGTGTGACATAGATGGGGTGTCTGATGTGAGGAGTGTGACATAGACGGGGTGTCTGATGTGAGGAGTGTGCCATAGACGGGGTGTCTGATGTGAGGAGTGTGCCATAGACGGGGTGTCTGATGTGAGGAGTGTGACATAGATGGGGTGTCTGATGTGAGGAGTGTGACATAGACGCGGTGTCTGATGTGAGAGTGTGACATAGACGGGGTGTCTGATGTGAGGAGTGTGCCATAGACGGGGTGTCTGATGTGAGGAGTGTGACATAGATGGGGTGTCTGATGTGAGGAGTGTGACATAGACGGGGTGTCTGATGTGAGGAGTGTGCCATAGACGCGGTGTCTGATGTGAGAGTGTGACATAGACGGGGTGTCTGATGTGAGGAGTGTGCCATAGACGCGGTGTCTGATGTGAGAGTGTGACATAGACGGGGTGTCAATTGGCATGCCACCTGACCTATTCTGATGGCATGGGGATTGTTGATAAGGATTAATGTCAGATAACTCTGTGAAATTTAGTGCCTCCTCATCCTTCTGCATTGCCATCTAGCTGAGCGATTCTGTGGCAGATTAATGGCGGGGATTACCAAACACCTGCTGCATCTGGCCCCTTCCACTGCTCTGCTGCCATTAATGCCGGTGAGAGATGGAGTCTGTCTGTGTCAGTGATAATAAACTTGGTTTTGAAAGTCAGAAGTGCCTCGTTGCACAGAAACACATATCAGAAGCCAAATCACTGGTCTAAATGTTATGGATGGTGAACTGGAGAAGCTATGGGTCTGATCACTAGCAGCTTTGTGTTTTTGTTCGTTTTAGTCTGATGCTTGAATTGCTCCATAGAAATGTTTCTCTTTAACAGCAGGTGAAGTTGGGGAGGTTAAAAGGCGTCTTAGTGGTTGAGGCGGTTCCCTCCCCCCGGCCACCAATGACCCGTCCTGACATGCACCATCTGAGGCAAAGTGAAATTGGCCGATGAAGTTTGCCCAGTATTGCTGGTCTGAACCCCACCAGAAGAGGGCAGCCTAGGACTGAACATTCACTGAGGCCGGGTGTTACGGAGGTGTGTAAGGGAGAAGGAGGTAGTGGAGCTCTGCACAGGAGGTCAGTGAGCGCCAGTGGAGGGGAAGCTGGATGCAGCTGGAAGTTGATTATGGAGGATGAGCAGCAAAGACCTGGTTTTCCTGGTCAGGAGTGACATGATCTCTCTACATCTGGGTGCTCCAGCTGGAGTCGGTACTGGAAGCCCTCAGGCCTCCCACCTGCAGTGCAGTAAACTCATCCAACTGGATTAATCCTGTACCCTCCACCTGTTCTACCCCGGCCTTCCTCTAGGGGGTGACAGTGCTTTCCTGCAGCACTGCTTTGCTGAATACTATGTTTCTGACAGCTGCCTTTTTTTCCTATTTCATGCCGCCGTATCCCTGAAAGAGGAATCAGTGGCTGGCCGACAGCGTGCACTCGTCCCGGCGAGGTGCAGCCCCACCAGCAAGGGGCTGGAAGCCCCCAATGTCTGACATTCTCTTCTACAAACAGCAGTTGAGATGTAAAAATATTTGCCGACAAGAAAATTTATCTAGCACATAGGGTGGGGAGGGGGGTAATTGCGTGGTTTGGAATTATGTTTTGGTCAGGTCTCCCAATAGAGTACCCCGATACAGTCCGTAGATGTACCTTCAGATGACAATTACACAGAACAATTTAGACGGGGGGGTGGGGGGCATCCACATGCATTGAGGCTTGTGTGTAAACAAACAAATGCCTGATTACCAGGCAAACTGGCCACTATGTAGTTGATCCTATCCAGCTGCCCACTGCTGGCGAAAGCCACCGTCTCACCGCAGTGCCCCCACCTCGCCACATCCCAGTGCCCCCACCTCGCCACATCCCAGTGCCCCGCCTCAAATTAGTGCCCCCACCACACCCCAGTGCTCCCACTTCGCCACACCCCAGTGCCCCCACCTCGCCACATCCCAGTGCCCCCACCTCGCCACATCCCAGTGCCCCGCCTCAAATTAATGCCCCCACCACACCCCAGTGCTCCCACTTCGCCACACCCCAGTGCCCCCACCTCGCCACATCCCAGTGCCCCGCCTCAAATTATTGCCCCCACCACACCCCAGTGCCCCCACCTCGCCACATCCCAGTGTCCCGCCTCAAGTTATTGCCCCTGCCACACCCCAGTGCTCCCACTTCGCCACACCCCAGTACCACCACCTCACCACACCCCAGTGCCCCGCCACACCCCAGTGCCCCCACCACACCCAAGTGCCCCGCCACACCCCAGTGCCCCGCCTCTTCCTAGTGTCCCCCGCCACACCCCAGTGCCCCCACCACACCCCAGTGCCCCGCCACACCCCAGTGGCCCCGCCACACCCCAGTGCCCCGCCTCTTCCTAGTGTCCCCCACCACACCCCAGTGCCCCGCCTCTTCCTAGTGTCCCCCACCACACCCCAGTGCCCCGCCTCTTCCTAGTGTCCCCCACCACACCCCAGTGGCCCCGCCACACCCCAGTGCCCCCACCACACCCCAGTGCACCACCACACCCCAGTGCCCCGCCTCTTCCTAGTGTCCCCCGCCACACCCCAGTACCACCACCTCACCACACCCCAGTGCCCCCACCACACACCAGTGCCCCCACCACACCCAAGTGCCCCACCACACCCCAGTGCCCCGCCTCTTCCTAGTGTCCCCCACCACACCCCAGTGCCTCCACCACACACCAGTGCCCCCGCCACACCCCAGTGCCCCGCCTCTTCCTAGTGTCCCCCACCACACCCCAGTGCCTCCACCACACACCAGTGCCCCCACCACACCCCAGTGCCCCGCCACACCCCAGTGGCCCCGCCACACCCCAGTGCCCCCACCACACCCCAGTGGCCCCGCCACACCCCAGTGCCCCGCCTCTTCCTAGTGTCCCCCGCCACACCCCAGTGCCCCGCCTCTTCCTAGTGTCCCCCACCACACCCCAGTGCCCCGCCTCTTCCTAGTGTCCCCCACCACACCCCAGTGGCCCCGCCACACCCCAGTGCCCCCACCACACCCCAGTGCACCACCACACCCCAGTGCCCCGCCTCTTCCTAGTGTCCCCCGCCACACCCCAGTACCACCACCTCACCACACCCCAGTGCCCCGCCACACCCCAGTGCCCCGCCACACCCCAGTGCCCCGCCACACCCCAGTGCCCCGCCTCTTCCTAGTGTCCCCCACCACACCCCAGTGGCCCCGCCACACCCCAGTGCCCCCACCACACCCCAGTGCCCCGCCACACCCCAGTGGCCCCGCCACACCCCAGTGCCCCCACCACACCCCAGTGGCCCCGCCACACCCCAGTGCCCCGCCACACCCCAGTGGCCCCGCCACACCCCAGTGCCCCCACCACACCCCAGTGCCCCGCCACACCCCAGTGGCCCCGCCACACCCCAGTGCCCCCACCACACCCCAGTGCCCCGCCACACCCCAGTGGCCCCGCCACACCCCAGTGCCCCCACCACACCCCAGTGGCCCCGCCACACCCCAGTGCCCCGCCTCTTCCTAGTGTCCCCCGCCACACCCCAGTGCCCCGCCTCTTCCTAGTGTCCCCCACCACACCCCAGTGGCCCCGCCACACCCCAGTGCCCCCACCACACCCCAGTGCACCACCACACCCCAGTGCCCCGCCTCTTCCTAGTGTCCCCCGCCACACCCCAGTACCACCACCTCACCACACCCCAGTGCCCCGCCACACCCCAGTGCCCCGCCACACCCCAGTGCCCCGCCTCTTCCTAGTGTCCCCCACCACACCCCAGTGGCCCCGCCACACCCCAGTGCCCCCACCACACCCCAGTGCACCACCACACCCCAGTGCCCCGCCTCTTCCTAGTGTCCCCCGCCACACCCCAGTACCACCACCTCACCACACCCCAGTGCCCCCACCACACCCCAGTGGCCCCGCCACACCCCAGTGCCCCGCCACACCCCAGTGGCCCGCCTCTTCCTAGTGTCCCCCGCCACACCCCAGTACCACCACCTCACCACACCCCAGTGCCCCCACCACACCCCAGTGGCCCCGCCACACCCCAGTGCCCCGCCACACCCCAGTGCCCCGCCTCTTCCTAGTGTCCCCCGCCACACCCCAGTGCCCCGCCACACCCCAGTGCCCCGCCTCTTCCTAGTGTCCCCCACCACACCCCAGTGCCTCCACCACACACCAGTGCCCCCGCCACACCCCAGTGCCCCGCCTCTTCCTAGTGTCCCCCACCACACCCCAGTGCCCCGCCACACCCCAGTGCCCCGCCTCTTCCTAGTGTCCCCCACCACACCCCAGTGCCCCGCCACACCCCAGTGCCCCCACCACACCCAAGTGCCCCGCCACACCCCAGTGCCCCGCCTCTTCCTAGTGTCCCCCACCACACCCCAGTGCCTCCACCACACACCAGTGCCCCGCCTCTTCCTAGTGTCCCCCACCACACCCCAGTGCCCCGCCACACCCCAGTGCCCCGCCTCTTCCTAGTGTCCCCCACCACACCCCAGTGCCCCCACCACACCCCAGTGCCCCGCCTCATCCTAGTGTCCCCCACCACACCCCAGTGCCCCCACCACACCCCAGTGCCCCGCCTCATCCTAGTGTCCCCCGCCACACCCCAGTGCCCCCACCACACCCCAGTGCCCCGCCTCATCCTAGTGTCCCCCGCCACACCCCAGTACCACCACCTCACCACACCCCAGTGCCCCACCACACACCAGTGCCCCGCCTCTTCCTAGTGTCCCCCGCCACACCCCAGTGCCCCCACCACACACCAGTGCCCCCGCCACACCCCAGTGCCCCCACCACACCCCAGTGCCCCGCCACACACCAGTGCCCCCGCCACACCCCAGTGCCCCCACCACACCCCAGTGCCCCACCACACACCAGTGCCCCCGCCACACCCCAGTGCCCCACCACACACCAGTGCCCCCACCACACCCAAGTGCCCCGCCACACCCCAGTGCCCCGCCTCTTCCTAGTGTCCCCCGCCACACCCCAGTGCCCCCACCACACCCCAGTGGCCCCGCCACACCCCAGTGCCCCCACCACACCCCAGTGGCCCCGCCACACCCCAGTGCCCCCACCACACCCAAGTGCCCCGCCACACCCCAGTTCCCCGCCTCTTCCTAGTGTCCCCCACCACACCCCAGTGCCCCGCCACACCCCAGTGGCCCCGCCACACCCCAGTGCCCCGCCTCTTCCTAGTGTCCCCCGCCACACCCCAGTGCCCCCGCCACACCCCAGTGGCCCCGCCACACCCCAGTGCCCCGCCTCTTCCTAGTGTCCCCCGCCACACCCCAGTGCCCCCGCCACACCCCAGTGCCCCGCCTCATCCTAGTGTCCCCCGCCACACCCCAGTGCCCCGCCACACCCCAGTGGCCCGCCACACCCCAGTGCCCCGCCACACCCCAGTGCCCCGCCACACCCCAGTGCCCCCACCACACACCAGTGCCCCCGCCACACCCCAGTGCACCGCCACACCCCAGTGCCCCGCCTCTTCCTAGTGTCCCCCGCCACACCCCAGTGCCCCCACCACACCCCAGTGCCCCCACCACACACCAGTGCCCCCGCCACACCCCAGTGCCCCCACCACACACCAGTGCCCCCGCCACACCCCAGTGCCCGCGCCACATGGGACAGATGTTCCTTCCTCTTTTATCCATCAGACTTCTTCTGAAATGTCACTTCATTTTGCCAGTACATTCAGTCGTGCTGTGATAAGATGTGAGGTGGTCAACCTCAGCATGTGAGATGTACTGTAAGCACCATCAGAGGAGTAATTACATCCCACAACTGCTGAATTTGCTTTGTGCTGGGGGTGGGGGGCACCAAAGGATTGGGAGATCCGTGGTGTAAACTGAGCGCTGTGTTATTCTATATATATATACTACTGTTGTCCAAAGCAGCAACATTTATATGGCTCTTCTTAAGTCACCCAAATCGATTTACAGAACCAGGGGAATCCACTTCAACCAGCAGCACTGGAAAGCACCTACTTGGATGATGCGATGGCAGCCATTCTGTTCACCACACAGTAGCTAAGGTGGTGAAGTGGCAGGAGGGAGTTCAGCAGTTACATATAGGGGACGATTAGGAGGTCAGTTCAGGTCAGGTGGGGAACATGCGCTGATGCAGCTTGTTGCTGTATCCACCACACACTTAAACTCCTTGGGATCCCGGCCGACGATCCCCCAGACAGATATACAGTCCAGTCCCACCCATCCATCTGCGTAGCCAGGTGTTACGTGGGCGTCCCCTCGGCCTGGTCCAGCCACTTGGGTCCTCAGCAATGAGGATCCTGTGAGCCGGATCACCCTCATGTCCGCAGTGCCATAACTGATGCTTCCTCACAATGCAGGTAATGTGCCTCATTTGGGACTCCTCTAGCAACCGCTCATTCAACACAAAGTGAAACCAGCGGTACTTAAGTATTCTCCAAAGAGAGACAGTACCAAAGGAGTCCAGTCTTAATCTCAGCTCACTGGATAGTGTCCATGTCTCACAGCCATACAGCAAGACAGGGAGCACCAGGACTCTAAAGACTTGTACCTTCATCCTCTTACAAAGATATCGGGAACACCACACACCCCTTTCCAGCGACCTCATTACCCCCCATGCTCTTCCAGTCCGTTGACTCCGCTAAGATCACGGCAACTTCAGATCAATTCAGATCACCCTTCCCTTTCCAAGTCCCATTCAGTCAGTTAGGATGACGCCTGACTCCCAAATGGAAGCAAAGATTGCCTGCAATGCCAGGAGGACAGCCTTACCACCAGCCTGGAGAAGTTCACTTCGTATACCACAGTTCCCTGTGGTCTTCAGTACCCCCATGTGATTCACCAACTGTGCAATCTGAGTGAGATTAGATGGATCACATCTGATTGTAGGATCAGCTTCAACAACCGTGGCTCCAGAGATGTCCAACATCCTAGTCGGAGGATCAGCTTTAAACAGCTGCTCAAAGTAGCCGGCCCAGTGGGTCATAACTGCAGCGTCACCCGTAAGGACCATCCCATCACCTGCCGTGACTGCAAGTCTCTGAGGAACAGATTCAGATGTAGTTAATGCTTCGATTCCTTTGTAAGCAGGACGTGGGTCACTAGACCACAGATGGTGCGTCACCTTCTCACAAATCCGTCTAACAAACGCCCCCTTATCTCCCCTCAGAGCCTCACAGCCGTCCTTCTCAGATCCCGGTACAGACTGGAGTTGCCACCAAGTCATGCGCTGCGACTTGCAGAAGAGTAACTAGCTTGCTCTAATTGAGCAGTTGTGAGTTGTTTTATGGTGGACAGAGTGCCAATCCCGCCACCAACCCCCAAAAACTGTTTCCTTGGAAGTTGGAGGACCGCTTGCAGGGCTGGATACAGTTTAACGATTAGAAGGCGAGATTTGACACAGCCGCAACGGATACTTTTAAGCAGGACATCGGGGAACCACCCCTGCTCTTTCAAAAGATGCCCTGGGATCTTTTATGAACACAGAGAGCCAGGATGTTGGTTGCACATCTCACGCAAAGGACGGCACCATTGTTACAGCACAGCATCCCTGTCACTGGGGCACTGGGGTCCACACAGACCACAGAACAGGCTAACCTGGCCACATTAAGACCACTTTCAACAACAGGTCAGCTCTCCTAGTTGGTTTCCCATCCAAGTATTGCCCAGATCCAAACTTGCTGAGCTTCTGATGAATTACCTGGTGTAAAGTGCAGGTGGCATGACTGTGTAAGAAGTCATGAGTAAGAAGTGCAAGAATAAACAACAATGGAGCAAGAGTTACACATCTTCTAAAAAGCAAGAACCTAATAAAACTACACTTTTATGTTGCTTTAGATTAAAGTTCTGATAAATAAAATAAATGCAAAAGTAAACATTACTGTTTTTTTTTTTAAATCTCCTTCCTGTTTATTTGGGGTATTTTATCTCATGTTGTTGCTCAAAGTGCCTTACAGTAAGAATTTCAGCTCCTGGTTAAGCACCTTACCAGAAGGTACTGCAAAGGTACTACAAAGGTACTACAAAGGTATTATCACAGGGCTCCTGGAAGTAGCAACTCTCATTGTCACGCCCACACAGGCGGGAACCACCGGGTGTGCGAGGTTACGGGTAATGAGCGGTAGTAGAAATACAGCCAAATTACCCCAGAACAGCGCGAAGTGTTGAGCTGATATATTCGAGTCTTACCGAGCGTTTTTTGTCTGTCGTCTCCCTCTTATTCCCCGCCTGCTCCGTTTACCTTGTGTTCGCTCCTTACCTGCCTCTCTATCCTTCTCGAGACCCGCTCCCGATCCTGACCCGTCTTCCCGGCCGATCCCGGCACGTCTCGTTCGCGCTCCCTCGTGTGGTCTCGTCTCGTGCCTTTCTGTAGGACTGACAACAGACATTCTTATATAAATACATACAATAGATGCCTATAGATAGATAGTTAGACAAACTGACATGCAGACAGACATACCACATTAATCCATCAGGAAAAAATAAGAAATGTCCTGAAATTCCTGAAAAATGTATTCTCCAGATTCAGATTCTGAGTCAGACGCCCCCTGCAGGTTGTCACTTCACAGTACATTCAAGACAGTGAGTAACAGTATCAAACAATAAGACCTGACACACTGGCTGTAAAGCATTACATCACAATAAATGGTACCAAACGATAACACATAATGGCAACATGGTATCACATTGTATCCAAACAAATGGTATGTGAGAGGTGGGAACAGTGGGAGTTTGCAGTAACACATAATCTCCATCTGGGATCAGTGGGACAGAAGCAGTGAAAAATGTAGGGGGATCCCGTGACAGAGGTGTATCCAGAGCAGGCCTGTCACAGGAAGCCACTGGGTACGGCAGTGGGGGGGGGGGTTTCTCTGTTACCTTGTGTTGGATTGAAGAGAGCTGCAGTGAGGACGAAGAGGCAAAAAATGCGAAGGTGGAGCATCCTGTTCCAAGCTCCCTCTCGAGGTCGGCGTTCTTGCACGGTCCAGACGAGAACACGAGCTCCTTGATCATGAGTGCTTCTGAATCAAAAGATTATTAAAAGAGCTCTCTCTTAGCTCAGGCTTTGTTCCCACAAGATATGTGATGAGCTGAGATCTCGGTCTGCGCGGTTTCTCTTTGACCAGAGAATAGAGGCACGCGAGTGAGAAGACAAGCGACCGAGGGAACAGAATCCAGCGACCTGACAGCTCAAAGGTCGAGTGGCTGACTTTCATTTTAATTACTGGCCCCCTCATTTTGTCTGAGGCCACGGGGCTGCCAGGCAATGGGAGATGGATAGATGGCATGATGGAAAGAAAGGAAGAAAATGAGTAAACGAGTGTGGCTGACAGGTAGCCAAACCTTTCCGTTATTAACTTGTCCATTATCATCATCTGCATTATCGATCATGTTAGTGCTGACATTGCAATTAATGGGGCACCAGCATGATAATTGCTGTAATCTGTTTGTCAAAGAGAGTTTTGTTCATGAATAATGTGCTATGCTCTCAGCAGGAACCCAAATGTGCTTGGGGCTGTGAGTGTGCTAGGCTGGGTATGTGCATACGTGTCATGGCCATGTGTTTGCGAGTCTGTGTGTTTCTGTGTGTGTGTCTGTGTATGTTTGACTCAGTGCTTTTTTGCACCAAACCACACCACTGATTTGTTTATAATGACCTTCCTCGGTTCCCCACCCACTTGGTGCCACATGGTTCTCACCATTTTCCCCGCACTGATTAATCCCTTTACTAACGGAATTAACTAATGAAACAGGGTGACTCGTGTCGATCTGTAAGACTGAAAACGAAAACCCAGATTACTAATGTCTATAAGAATGGCCAGATGCAGCTCACTGCCGTCTGCTACCCAGCCAAAGATGCCGTTTTGATGGCTTTGAACTTAGATGACATACAAAAAACTTTCCTTCTCATCTCCCTGCTCTCTCTTTCACTACATGTTGGGAAGCTGAGGTGACATTTTCAGCTGGAATACGGGACAAATGCGCCTTACAATTGACGACGCAGGGCTGAGCCGGTCGAACCTGCTGCAGCATAAAGTACCCAGAAGAAAAGAGGGGGAATCGCAGGTCTGTTTTGGTTCCCTGAAATTAGATAGAGAGCAAAACACAAAGATGAAATTGTCCACTTATCTTCAGTCTTTAAGAAATGAAGCATGATATTGGTTCAGCTGGATCTAAATAATACATCTCTGTAGGCACTTTGCCTGATCATCCTGACCTTCTTTCATCACAACAGTTATTCCTTCATACAACTTACTGATTTAAGAATCATACTCACTTCATATAACTTGTAACTTATTGCTTTTATTATGCTGATTATTGCTCGTATAATAAGATTAACTTAACAGAAGTAAAACTAAATGCAAAGATGCTTCAGGGCTAAAAGTTTGGTGTTAATCTGGCCTCCAATGACTTTTTTGTCATACAAAGTGCAGGAACTTCACCAGATCAGTGTCTCATGAAACATCCTCCAGTGCTGCAACTCCCATGCAGTGAGATAAGATCATTAATATCTAAAGATCACTGCCAAAAAACAAACAACCCAGGCACTGGCCAGGAAGCCTGCGGCTCAGACGTCAGGACAGTGATGCAGCTCCAGTGGGACTGACTGTCCTAAGATGACCAGAGAGGTTCTGTTTGATTTGCTGCTTATTTGCTGTGTCACATGTAGGACTGAGAGTGAAGCCACTGTGTAACTAACACACCTAATAGCTGTGAATGACTAAAATGTCTCTGCCTGACTATCCAATCAGGTTACTGCTCTCATCTCTTCTAAGGGGGACCTGCTGTGCTCTCGGTGTCCAACTCGGGGCGGACACTCACACTTGGCCTGGCATCTCCCCCACTGGTCTTCACAAAAAATGCGAAGGTGGAGCATCCTGTTCCAAGCTCCCTCTCGAGGTCGGCGTTCTTGCACGGTCCAGACGAGAACACGAGCTCCTTGATCATGAGTGCTTCTGAATCAAAAGATTATTAAAAGAGCTCTCTCTTAGCTCAGGCTTTGTTCCCACAAGATATGTGATGAGCTGAGATCTCGGTCTGTGCGGTTTCTCTTTGACCAGAGAATAGAGGCACGCGAGTGAGAAGACAAGCGACCGAGGGAACAGAAACCAGCGACCTGACAGCTCCCCCACTGGTCTGTGCTCTCAATGCGCTTAATGATCCTGGCCCAAGCACGCTCTCCTCATCACGGTGTGACTTTTTTGTTTTCAGGAAAGCATAGGAATGAAAGCGCAATCGCACAGCAGAATGGAGTCCATGTTTAATGCCCATATTTTGTGGCTTATCTGGAGTCGTTTTGCGTGCGATGACACACACATTTATCTAGTATGCGACACAGTGATTTTCATTTAATTGTGCTGCAATATCTCATATTTTTGTGTGTTGGATACAGTTGTTCCTGGACACTCATGTCGGTTCAAATTACCAGCCAACACTGGAATAGAGTGGTGTGTCTGAGGATCGGGATCTGCGAATGCCCAGAGTGATTCTACTCTGTTGGGCCCTTGAGTAAGGCCCTTAACTTGCTACTGCTTTGTCCTGGGCACGACGTTAATCTATCTGCAGTCCTATTAGGAGGTCTTCCAACTTACATGGAAAAATTTGGGAGTTGGTGGCAGGATTGGCTCTCCAGCTATCGGAAAAAATCCTCACACTGGTCTACTCGGACTAGCGTGGTGCTGAGGTATCACCCGTCACATAGCTGCACTCAGGCTCTCATCCCTGAGGTAGTCTGTCCTGTGGTGAGTGTGGCCACACACTGTAATCACTGCATGCTCCTTACCTCTCACTGTGATCAGTGCATGTTCCTTACCTCTCGCTCTAATCAGTGCATGTTTCTTACCTCTCACTGTAATCCATGCATGATCCTTACCTCTCACTTTAATCAGTGCATGCTCCTTACCTCTCACTGTAATCCATGCATGATCCTTACCTCTCACTGTAATCCATGCATGCTCCTTTCTTCTCACTGTAATCCATGCATGCTCCTTACCTCTCACTGTAATCCATGCATGATCCTTACCTCTCACTGTAATCCATGCATGATCCTTACCTCTCACTGTAATCCATGCATGCTCCTTTCCTCTCACTGTAATCAGTGCATGCTCCTTTCCTCTCACTGTAATCTGTGCATGCTCCTTTCCTCTCACTGTAATCCGTGCATGCTCCTTACCTCTCACTGTAATCAGTGCATGCTCCTTACCTCTCACTGTAATCAGCGCATGCTCCTTACCTCTCACTCTAATTGTTATTACCATCCTACCTATGGTATTTTAAACAGCATTTCCTGATAAAACTGTAATTGGCTAACACCTGTCCCTCGTCTTACCCTAGTTACCTGTGCACATATGCCTGCTCTTACCTCATTTAGTCATTGTGTGTCTGTAGCTGTTGCTGCCCTGTGTTTCCTGTTCTTCTGCTATGGTTGTTCCTCTGTTGCTCCCTGCGTTAGTTTTGATATTTATCTACTTGGCTTTTGACCCCTCGTGGTCCATTCATTTCTTGTGTTCTATTTCAGTTTTAATAAATTTCTGTTTTGTGAGCCACAACGTGGGTTGTACATGCCTGTCGGTAACATAGCTCATTCTTTGAGGGGGCACAGTTTGGCATTCAATGTATGATTACCAGTGAAAAAAAAGTTTGCAAACCGAGAAAACAGAAACACGGAATTTATGTAAACACAGCGAATATAGGAAAAAAAATCAATAGCTAGTGATGATAATCAGATGCATTGTGTAGTAGTGCAAAATAGGCTAAAATCTTCAACAGAGATCTCAAAAAACGTTTTCTATGAGCCTGACGCCTCTGAGCTGAAACAATTTAAATGAGAACATACCAAAGAAGAGTGATGAACGTTATACAGGGTGATGCAAGGTCAGTACATCAGAAGATGGCAGAAGAGGCCGTTTGGAGCGGCATGGTGGCTCACTGGGTAGCACTGTTGTTACTCCAGGGTTGGGGGTTCGAATTCTTCCCCCCACTGTGTGCGTGGAGTTTGCATGTTTGCCCTATCTAACTGAGCTAGTTTTTTCTCTCAGTCCAAAGACATGCAGTTAGGCTAAGTGACTTCTCTGAATGGTGTGTGTCCTATCTCAGCCTGGCATGTCTCCCAGGGAGGACTTAAGGCTGCTGGGATAGGTTCCCGGCCCCCTGTGACCCTGACCAGGACAAATAGTGCAAGAGTCAAAAAGCATTTTGGGGTTAATTAGTCCCTAACTCCCACTGTTGTGCCGGCCTCACATAAGCTAAACAGGAAGCTAGATGAGAGCAGGACCCTGAAACTAAATGGGGAGCTGGACTGTGAAGCTGAATGGGAGCTGGAGCCTGAAGCTGGATAAGGAGCCGCACCCTGAAACTAAATGGGGAGCTGGAGCCTGAAGCTAAACGGGAGCCGCACTCTGAAGCTAAACGGGAGCTGGACACTGAAGCTGGATGGGGAGTCAGGCCCTGAAGCTAAACGGGAGCCGGACACTTAAGCTGGATGGGGAGTCAGGCCCTGAAGCTAAACGGGAGCTGGACACTGAAGCTGGATGGGGAGTCAGGCCCTGAAGCTAAACGGGAGCCGGACACTGAAGCTGGATGGGGAGTCAGGCCCTGAAGCTAAACGGGAGCCGGACACTGAAGCTGAATGGGGAGTCAGGCCCTGAAGCTAAATGATCAAATGAAGCTAAAGGTCTCAGAGGAATGGCTTTGCTTTCTATGCCACCTCAGGGTCCCTCCTCTACTGCTCTGGGGGACATCAGGACAGTGCTTGACAGTGGCTGCCTGTGTTGGGTTTGGCTTTGCCTGCACGGTTCACAGCCTCCCACACCCAGAAGTCCGGTGTGAGGCTACATTCCAGTTTGGACCTTGTCTACAAGGATCAGCTTCATTTGCGTGGATTGTGGCAGGATAGTTTGTGATGCTTCTCACATCTTTACAGGAACAGGCTCTTTATTACATTATACCTCATATTTACATTATTATTGATTAATGGTCATTCTTGATTAATAAATGCTGCTTTGCTTATGAAGCATAAAATGAAATTAGAAGTTAATTTGAATCAAGATGAAAATTTGTACTAACTTGTATACTGGAAGAGCCCGCCTTCCGGCACGTTCCCCAGGGGTGCTGCCGCCGACACCCGATCAAAGCCGCTGGCCATCTAGGTGCCCCGATGGTCTATAAAGCTGCCTTCCTAAAGCAGCCCACCACTGGACTCTGGAGCAGCGGTGAACTGTGGCGTGACAAATTACGCTTCTCTGTCTGGCGGTCTGATGGATGAGTCTGGGTTTGGCGGATGCCAGGAGAATGTTACCTGCCTGACTGCATCGTGCCAACTGTAAAGTCTGGTGGAGGACAGATAATGGTGTGGGGTTAGATAAGGCCTCTTAGTTCCAGTGAAGGGAACTCTTAATGCTTCAGCATACCACAACAACAAGCCTTACTCTGAAAACTTTTTTCCGGTTTGGCAGTTTGGAAAAACTTATCCGAAACAGATCAAAATAGATTTAAAAAACTAAATGCATATGAACCTTCACTGAGCTCCAACTCCTGCCTGCATAGCATTTCCATTCCATTTGTTTTTAAAAACAGTGGAAACACAGACAGGTTCTCAAAAGGCACCAAAGGAGAACCAGCCCAGTTCTGACTCCGTGTCCCAGTACTTTTGTACCTTTAGTATATATTTATTATGTGTCCTCTGAGAATTCCTTCATCGCAGCTTTAACATTTGCAGAATATATATTTTCTTCACACATCATTTGATGCAAATAAATATCCTATTTCCTGTTTTATCCCTAATTTTTGATCTGTATTTCCATACATACACATATTCCACACCTCTGCAGTCTTACTTCTCCCCTTAGACAGAAGAGAGGCCGTCCTGCTGTTAACATGGGGTCCAACACATACACATGACGTTAAAAGACAACCTGACACCAGCAGCTCCCTTTATCAACCTGCTGTGAGGGCAAAAGAGCAAGAAAATCAATCGCTTTTCCATCAGGTTACATTTAAACTGGACCTGGTCCATTCTAATGTGCGGTAACTATGGAGTGCCTTAAAACTAAGGTCAGAGAGGCTGCCCATTAAGAGATAAAGACGGGAAGCCTGAAGTACAGGCACAGTCACCACAAAATGTGGGAAAAATGAATATGGCTGCACTTGTGAAACAGAATGTGTTTACACTGACAATGGCATTTACCAGCGTCTTTGTACGTACCACTGACATCAGTCCTGTTTGCATCACCAGCTGTTGCTATGTAACCAGTGTAAAAATGTCATTTTTCAGACATTAGAAAACAAAATCTTCTTTTTCAGGTTTGTAAATTTGAAACTTAAAGGAATGAATCACCTTTGAATGACTCATATTTTTTTACCCACTTGTTGACAGTGACTGGATTCCAAAGACGATAATAGATGCTTTCTGCCTGAAACATCCTGCATGTGCTTTTTTTTATTAGTGAAGTTCTTTGTATCTGCAGTCGTGGCAACCAGTGGCCAGTGGATATTGTCATCCCCTGCACCGGGTGGTTCAGCCCTCACCTTTCATGCAGACAAACAGTTGCAGTTGATCCAGTGGTTGTAGTAGCTGGTGAACAGCCGTTGCCTCCAGCTACTCCTGCCAAATATCTTCTCGCAGAGGTTGGCAAAAATCCCCCAGGTGGGGGCCTGTAGACAGTACCTGCCCCCCCTGTAGGCCCCCAATCCACTTTCAGCTGCTAAATAAACCTCCTGATCTCCAGTACGAAATCTTGTCAGGGATTTTTTGTTCTCTTTACCTAAATAGACATCAGCGTTAATCAAATAATGGTGCCCCCCCGCCATCCTTGGTGCGACTGGTGTGATCACGCATTAATTTGGAGCAGATTAGCATTCAGCGCATCCCTGCCTCACTGGCTCACATGAGTCATGTGACCATGTATCAGAAATTCAGGCCATCTACTGAATTGTTTTCACCCATTTAATCCCATTTACACTTTCGTAACTGTGTTTTTTAAACAGTCCATGGAGGCTGGTGTGCTTTTCCAAGCCGTCTCCTGCTGGGGCGTCAGTTCTGGCCAAACACCTGGAAAAGCTTATCAGGAAGGCCAGCTCCGTCACGGGCCTGACCCTGGGCCCATCGGACGCAGTAACGGAGAAGTGGATGCTGGCAAATTTGGGCAATATGTCTAATGCCATTACCGTTAACAATCCCGCCCATCTGCTTCAGCAGACACTATCCATCTCTAGATATTTCATTTCAGTAGCATTGCAATATTCTGTTTTACAAGCTATTTTATTTGTGTAAATCTGCATGCACCACGTCTACTTTGCACTATGCGTACTGTCTTTGCACCTAGTCTGTCTGGCACCATATGCATGTCCATCTCTCTTTCCTGTTCTTGCTGCTGTGTGCAGATTGTCAGAGCCGGTGCCTGTCTGGCCCCCGTCCCGTTTATTCAGCTCTTCTTGACCAGCAGCTGTTCCCTCTGTATGTAGCCCTAGTCCACAGCATGTTTTGCAGTTATTTAGAAGCTGCTGCCTCATAGGTTTAAGGCTGGCTTAAGGTCTTCCTCACATTTTCTTTAATTAATTGGGTTTTAGTTTATCCTTCACTTTACTGTAGGTATGTACCTTTGCTTGGTGTCCCTGTTTATCGTCTTCCCTGCTCGTGCCTTGTTGAATGTTATTCTGCTTACGTTCCTAGTCTCTCTTATTTTAATTAGCCTTTAGTGTTTGTTAATAATTCCTACTTCCTTGTGCTTGTTAATTGTAACTTACCCCATCTGTTCCTTGTTGCCCTGTGATAGTCCTGATTGGTCAATTTGGTTATGTTGCCCTCCTGCCCCTTGTTAGCCTTGCTGTATATGTAATTAAATGCCTGTTCTTGTTCTGTTCCTTGTTGGTTCACTGTGGCTGTTATCCCTGTATGGCTGCTCTGTGTTGCTCTGCTGGTTCTCGGATAAAAGTATTCCCTGTTATGTATTGTAGTATTCCTGTGTTCCTTCCCGCCATCAGTATAGTGTTCCTGTTGTTCCTCCCTGACTTCTGTTTCATTAGTTTGGTTTTCACCCCTAGTTGTCCCTTATTTTCAGTATCTCCCTTCCTGTTTGTTTTCGGTGATGCTTTGAGCCACTGCTATACATGGATCATCCCTCCTTTTGACCTGTCCCTCCATAACCCCTGAATTTGGTGCTGGGATCACTGAAATGCATCTGAATCTTAATCTTAATTTTAATCATAGTCTTAAAAAAAAGTAAAAAATTTCCAGATCAATCATCTCATCATGGCAGATTTATGCCTCAAATATCACGGAGTCTGATGCACTGCTTTGATAGAGTTATGCCCATTTTGACCAAAACGGAGAATTGTGGGAAGACGGAGGACTCAGGTCAACAGCCTCTTTCATTATATTTATGATGCCTCCATTCCTGTGAAAAGTGCCCTGGAAGGTCCAGTCTGTTTGGATAAAACCCAGAAACTATCGGAAGGTTATTAACTGTCAGTGCACAGACGGTGGGAACTAATTAATAATGCATTCTGTAAACTAAGATGAATGATTGTGTTGACTGTAGTATGGAAAATTAAAAGGTTATCTTTCGCTGTTAAAGACTGAATTGTTTTTATGCCTATGAAATATCCTGTGAAAGGGATTTAATTAGTGTAGAAAGGGTAATTGCTATTAATTTTGCGCATGCAGGGGGGCTGGGGGCGGGGTTGTCTTTCCTGTTTATTCCACAGTGTAACCCTGCATTAGTACCAGTACTTTAGCTGTTGCTCTGTCCCTTTAAGGTCCAGTAATGAATAGATGCGTCAGTGGTAACTGGGTTGTACTTCCGGGGGGAAATCACATGATTACAGCATCCCCCTGTTTAACACTGCCTGTCTGTATTCAGCCAGAACTGGACGAATCAGGCTGATCCTCTGCTAATTATCAGTCAAGCCGATCCTGTCAGAGGAGCCAGGTGTCTGGACCTGCATTTTAATTCTGTTCAATTTGTATGTATTTAACAGACACTATTGTTCAAAGAGAAGATCAGAGAGTCAGACAGTCTGCCTTCATCAAAAGGGTCCCGTCAAGGGCAGTTACGGGATTTGAACCAGCCACCTACTGTTGGAAAAACAAAAGCATTCTAACCCACAGAGCCGCACACTGCATAAACCAAACTGATGGGTTGTTTTCAAGTCATTTGAAGGTTGTTTGATAAAGATCAGTTATTGTGCCCCAAAGTAACAAGCTTAACATTTTTTTAAAACATTTTTTTCTTAACATATATGCAGTAACAACAAGGCTGTAACTGTTGCTGGTGTCAGATTTGTCAGCTGAACATGAATGTGGTATAATGAGCATCCCACCATTCCGCAGCACATGCAACAGTCTTCATTGGAAGTCGATTAATCTTCCTTGACCTTTGTAAATTGCTGAAGAGATGCCTGAGGGAATCACCTGACCAGCCACAGGCCGCCGTAGGTACTGTCACCTGACCAGCCACAGGCCGCCGTAGGTGCTGTCACCTGACCAGCCACAGGCCGCCGTAGGTGCTGTCACCTAACCAACCACAGGCCGCCGTAGGTGCTGTCACCTGACCAGCCACAGGCCGCCGTAGGGACTGTCACCTGACCAGCCACAGGCTGCCGTAAGTACTGGTACAAAATTTTGTTGCTGAGAAAGGTTGAGGTTGAATAAATGATATGACATCTCTTTTAAACTTCTAAACACATGAAACCCCTGGCTGCCAGCTCTCACACATCTGGCATGACAATCACACTTTCAGACTCTCACACTCACGCTAAAATCTTGCCACAAATCTCTATTACAATAAGTCAAAACACTTATTACAAAATATCGTATTTGGCGCTGTGTATTCCATTTTTTGTGTAGACCCTGATTACAAAATGACACCACTGTTTCAGATGGAGTTTGAGGAAAGGAAAAACAAACCCGTCTTATATTCGGATCAACACAGTAATTTTTTCAGTAGTAGTTCCCTCCACTGCCACCGTGTGGCACTACACATTTAAACAGGGTGATTCATGACAGCTACAGGTCTATGACGATTGTTAATTTTGCAGTTTTACCTATGGATGTCAATGAATCAATGTTACATTCATTTTACATTTATGTAACATTATTATTTTTCAAGACACCCAGATTGCTTTACAGAACCAATGGGCAGCCACTTTAACCACCACCACTGTGTAGCCCCCACCTGCATGATGCAATGGCAGCCATTCTGCACCAGTATGCTCAGTAGCTAAGATGGTGAAGGCAGGAGAGAATTCACCAGTTAGATATAAGGGATGATTAGGAGACCAGATCTGAAAAAGCCACAATGGGAAATTTTAGCCAGGACATCGGGGTACCACCCCTACTCTACACTGCAGGACATTGGGGTACCACCTCTACTCTACACTGCAGGACATCGGGGTACCACCCCTACTCTACCCTGCAGGACATCGGGGTACCACCTTTACTCTACACTGCAGGACATTCGGGGTACCACCTCTACTCTACACTGCAGGACATCAGGGTACCACGCCTACTCTACACTGCAGGACATCGGGGTACCACCCCTACTCTTTCAAAAGATCTTTTATGACCACAGAAAGTCAGGACCTCGATTTTACATCTTATCTCATGGACGGCACCTGCTGGCCACGGTGTCCCTGTCACTGCACTGGAGCATTGGGATCCACACTGACCACAGAATGGGCTAACCTGTTAGTCACAGTGTCCCTGTCACTGCACTGGGGCATTGGGATCCACACAGACCACAGAATGGGCTAACCTGTTAGTCACAGTGTCCCTGTCACTGCACTGGGGCATTGTGATCCACACAGACCACAGGATGGGCTCCCCTGCTGGCCACAGTGTCCCTGTCACTGCACTGGGGCATTGGGATCTACACAGACCACAGGATGGGCTCCCCTACTGGCCACAGTGTCCCTGTCACTGCACTGGGGCATTTGGATCTACACAGACCACAGGATCGGCTAACCTACTGACCACAGTGTCCCTGTCACTGCACTGGGGCATTTGGATCTACACAGACCACAGGATCGGCTAACCTACTGGCCACAGTGTCCCTGTCACTGCACTGGGGCATTGGGATCTACACAGACCACAGGATCGGCTCCCCTACTGGCCACAGTGTCTCCGTCACTGCACTGGGGCATTGGGATCTACACAGACCACAGGATCGGCTAACCTACTGGCCACAGTGTCCCTGTCACTGCACTGGGGCATTTGGATCTACACAGACTACAGGATGGGCTCCCCTGCTGGCCACAGTGTCCCTGTCACTGCACTGGGGCATTGGGATCTACACAGACCACAGGATCGGCTAACCTGTTAACCACACCAACAGCCCTTCCATTCTTTTTGCTAGCACTGCGGTGTATTTATTACCGAGTGCTACATCAAAATCATAACTGTTGATCTGGGTTGGGTTCTAACAGAGCTCCAACTCCACACTCCACATTCTGGAAATACTTTATTGTTTTACTGAATTTATGTTAGCACTTAGTGCTTGGATATAACTGACCTCCAAATGCAGGCCTCGGAAATTATCGGGGAAGATGGTGGCGCAGGAGGTAGTGCTCTCGTTCGGCAACTGGAGGGTTGCAGGTTCGAGCCCTGGTTCTTCCTGACCCCATCAAAGTGTCCTTGAGCAAGACACTGAACCCCAAATTGCTCCCGGTGAGCAGGTTGGCACCTTGCATGGCAGCCTCCGCCACCGGTGTATGAATGAGTGTGTGGATGGGTGAATGTGAGGCATGAAATGTAAAGCGCTTTGAGTACTCGTAGGAGTAGAAAAGCGCTATATAAATGCAGTCCATTTACCATTTACCATTTACCATTAAAGAAGAAACACTAATTAGTCTGAGGTTTCAAT